>NC_137257.1:10933886-11423818 GCF_965637545.1 Phallusia mammillata
CAAACGAGACGATTGGTCGCAGAGGGATGCCTTCCTTGTGGATTTTTGGTAAGCCGTAGATGCGCGAAACGGAGCCGTCCGTGCTATGCAGTTGATGGAATACGGCTTCAGAAATGCATTGCCTCTCTGTGTGCAATTTCCCCACGAACTTATTAAGGACGCGTTCCGACTTACGTGTTGGATCACGCTTTAAACGCTTGTAAGTCGAAGTATCCAGTAATAAGTCAGACATTTTCTTGTCGTAATCTGGGCGGTTCATGGTTACAGTACAGTTACCTTTGTCTGCGGGTAAGATCAAGATATCTTCATTTGACCTTAAACTTCGGATCGCTTGGTGCTCGGTGTTACTGAGGTTGCTTTGACCCATTATGTGTGTGCGAAGGCACTTTGCCAGTTTGCCTTGAATGATTGCTTTAATGTGCGCGGGTTGCTGCCAAATTCCCTTCTCGACTGCAGCAATAATTTGTTCTTTCGGTACTACCCGTGGTGCAGCGGCAAAATTAAGACCAAGTTGCAAAACTTTGGTCTCACCAACCGTCGGTTGATAATCAGACAAGTTCGTGACCCAGTTATGCATCTTCTGTCTTTCCACTGCAGGTCTTCGTCCGTCGCACATGGAACTCAGCGATGTCAAACGCCTTTTACAATCAATCATCGCACGATTGTAACGTGTATTAACTCCTACGTTGGTGTGGTCTAAAAGCCGCTCTAACTGGTCTTGCGTCAGAGCTGCACGTAGCGAAGCTAACACTGATGAGCACTGCTTTTAGACCACACCAACGTAGGAGTTAATACACAAGGAAGGCATCCCTCTGCGACCAATCGTCTCGTTTGTTGGTACTCCAACCTACAATCTTGCGAAGTACCTAGCGAAAGTTATTTCTCCGCTCGTGGGCAATACGGAATGGACTGTTTCGAACTCGTCCAAGTTTGTTCAAGAGATAGAACAGTTGCCGCCCCTGTCCAACGAAGAGTTAATGGTGTCGTATGACGTCGTGTCACTTTTTACAAGTGTTCCTGTGGAATTGGCGATGGACATCGCGTCATCCAGGATTTTAAACGACTATAGCCTTAAAGACAGAACACCATGGGTCCCGTTGGATATTGTGGACGGTTTGCGGATTTGCTTGGGGCAATCCTTTTTAACATTCAGGGGAAGCTTTTACCAGCAGGTTCAAGGCACAGCGATGGGTTCCCCGGTCTCTGTGGTTGTCGCAAACATGACAATGGAAGCGCTTGAGGAAAATGCCGTATCAACATTTGCCAACCCACCAAGATTCTGGCGGCGATATGTTGACGACATTTTTTGTGTCATTGCTAAGAACAAGGTTGAGGCATTTCTACGGCATCTCAACGAGGAGCAACCAGGCATTCAGTTTACCATGGAACTCCAATCGGTAAACTGTCTTCCATTTTTAGGCGTTCAAGTCACAAGAACCGATGACGGTGTCTTGTACTCGAGAGTGTACCACAAGCCAACGAGTACCGGCAGGTATCTCAATTTTCGATCTCATCACCCCACATACCAGAAAAGAGGGGTGGTTCGTTCCCTAAAAGATCAGGCACGACGCTTGTGCACTCATAGCGACGACTGCGAGGCGGAACTGACTAAGGTTCGCAAAGCCTTGAAATATAACGGCTACCCCAACTGGATTCTCCGTGATGGACGGGCAACGTGTCCCAAACAGGTGACCCATCCAAAAACAGAGGGTTTCGTGACACTTCCGTACATACCGAAATTGACGGATATTCTACGGCGTATGTTGCGTGACTTCGGCGTAGCGGTTGGCGTTCAACCTGCCAATACTCTCCGCAAGCTACTGAGTCACCCGAAAGATCCAATCAACACCCTTGAACAACGTGGTGTTGTATATTCTATTCCCTGCGCCGAGTGTCCGTTAATATATATCGGGGAGACTGGAAGGTCACTCAACACCCGCTGAAAAGAACATCAACGGGATGTTGCCAACAGCGACGCGAAGAAGTCGGCCCTGTCCAATCACGCGGTATCACAAGGCCACCGTATTGATTTCAATGCGGCATCTGTTGTGGCCCGGGAGCCTGACTACAGGAAAAGACTATTTCTTGAGTCATGGAATATTCACCAACGGGGCAACACAATGAACATCAAAACAGACGTGATGCTTCCAGCGTGCTATAGGCACCTGCTTAAAGATTAGAGGGTCAATCATTTGTTATCGCGCGGTGTTTTTGTTGCGTTGCGACGTGCTTGCGTTCTATTCTTTTTTTCCTTTGTTTATCGTGCACTGTACTAGTCGCATTCAGTGTTATTTACCCTGATGAAGACGACCTGTATAGGACGTCGAAACGTCGGAATAAAATCACATTTACCAGAAGAGCTCTTTAAACTTGATACTATGCCTGGCAGCAATAGCTTATATAAAAGGGGTCGCGATCAAAAAAGTTTGGGTAGCCCTGCTTTAGGCAGCCACAAATTTGGTCAGGTGCGATAGGTATTAATGTAAAAAGGGTTAGCAACTAAAAAAAGTAAAAAAGCAAAATACATGTTGCGATTATTCTGTGTTATTGCAACTACACGATTTATAAATAGTTTTCCGTAACAAATCTTACAAAATATGTTGGCTTTTGTAAAATTATCTTCAATATATCTTTCAATATTCTTAAGAATGTTTTAGGCAAGAATACTATAGACTTTGAGAACGAAAATTGCTAGCCTTGACTCAGTTAAGATCTTTTTTAACCTACTTTATACCTTTCATCCGAAATATAATGCTGTGCGGAGCTCATGTATGGAAAATAAGGTCCATCGTTTGGATTTGTAGGGCTGCGGTTAAGAAAATAAAAAATTCGGCGTTAAAAAAGGCTATGTTTAGAGGTCAAAGAAATAACCTCACAGAAGACGGGTCCCGCTTAATTACAAATTCTATTGTCTGTTTAACTTTGAGCAACCGCATATTCGGTCAGGTGAGGTAAGTATTATTATAAAAAGGTGTAAACTGTAACACATTAAAACGTTTTGTAAAAAAGCCAAAACGCCATCTTTCAATTCGTTAACGTGTAGTTGAACTCGTTTTTTTTTCGGTTAATAAAAAAGAGTGTATACGTGTTTGTTCGATGATGTACTTGCGAATCCAAATACTTTGAAAACGGAACCTCAATTGTTGAGTTAAAGGTGCAAAATTACACATTTGTGTCAGTCTTATGACAATATTAAAAAAAGACTTGTAAAAAAAGAAGGTGGTAGAGATTTAAGGTTTTCGGTCAGCATCTTATCACGACATAAATCAATATGTTCATATGTTTGCATATATATGTTTTTAAATAAAACTTACGTTTTTCGCGTTACGGTTTTTCGTTCGTCTGTCCCACTTTTTCTTAAAGCTTTAAGGATTTCTTAAAATACGACATCAAAAGTAGGCATTAAACTGTTACTTATGTCAAAATAAACTAATTTGAAACACAAAAAATTAAAAGCTACTTATTTTTTGTTGAGAAAAAATTTACCACAAATACATTTTTTTGTAATTGTGGTTAACTAAACAAAAAAAAAGCTTAAGCTGGTTGAATTTGATCAAAAATTAGATAAAAATGACAACTTGTAATATTTACGTTCAAAATCTATTTCGTGATCCGCATTTTCTTGAGGTTTGTGTGTTTCGTCACTTTCAGTAAGTTGTTGTGTCAATTCATGACTGACCACATATTTAGTAAAGAAGTTTTTTCAGGACACCATTGAAGGCCGTGTACAAAACTAGCTTGTTACTTTTAGTATGCAAAAGTACTAAATTCAATCTTAAACAACTTAAACGTCCATTGGTTTTACTGTTTTATTGTTGAAAAGGGGAAACATTTACTATCAGTTTAAGCGTGCTGTTAGGTCGATTTATTACAAGTGGCACTATATGCATATGAGAACATTGCAGACAAAAATGCCTAAATTTTAAATGGGCTTTAATTGTAAAGCGTATGTATTTTTGCAATCGTTTTGAAATGTGCGTGACTTACATAAGTTCGCTTAGCCTTTTATCATCAGCAGACGTTCCAGCCACAGGGCTCTCATCTTCGAAAAAAATTAGTTCTAGGGAATGCAAAAACAATTTTTTTTTTTCAAAAGCTGTCATGACTCACGCGTCAGAGCATCCGGAAAACGTCTGCGCTGTGTTGAGGGCAGCAAAAAAATTAATTTTATAAGCGGTTTAATGTAAACACAACTAACCGTTAGGTTCTTCGTTTTCTTCTTTGATTAACTTTTCCTGTTCAGCAACATTCAAACTGTCAGCATCTTTTTCTTGGTACACGGGAAAAGATATGCTACATTTTAATGTTTAATGTTAGTATAAAAAGCATTTTAATCTTCAACACTGAAAAGGGTGGCCAAAAACACTTACTTTTTGAACCTGACGGTTTTTGTGTTGGTTATGTCGTTCATCTGAATCTCTTCCCCTGGTTTAGACGACACCTCTGTTTAAAAATTCTGTATTAGTCGCTTACTATTAATTAATAAACTGATCTCTAATTTAAAATTTGGATTCCAAATGACATAAACATGTGTGCAGCCTGCAGATTTTACATAATCCTAAACCATTTACATACTCTTTTTTTTTTTCAGACAAAATGCAACAAAAAAACTGAGCATAAATTAACAATAAAACATTAAGCATTCTAGCAATAATAAAGAATGTAAAAAATAGTACTATTTACCGTTTGTGGTTTTGTCCATAGTTCCCTCTTGCAAATATCTTCATATGTTACTTCCTTCCAGTTCCGAACCACAAACACACGCAAGTAAACCGCCTCTTACTACAGTTCGGACTTACAGCACACAAAACTGTCGCCAGTATTGAGAAACAACCTCGTGTTGGTTGCGTGCTCGGGTAAAAGTGCAGTCAAGCGTAAATCTTTAACAGTGTGAGTGTCAGCTTTGATCCGGCGGCAATAGCAATACTTCCAAGTTTTAATCGTTCGATCGCTCGCGGGCTTTAACTTAAGGTGATTTAAAGTGCTTTAAACCTCAAGTTGTATGAGAAATATTGTTTAACTGACATAAATATCTCTGGACTAAGCTATAAAAAACGTACTGCGATTAATTCACCATTAGCCTAGTTGTTGCACACAGAGTGTCAAACTTATTTACAAACTCTAAAAGCATGAAGCCAATACATGATAAGCTGCAGAGAGAGCACATTGTTTCGACCTATAAGGTCTCATCAGTGCAGGTGACACTCCAGTTTGTTGGGAGCGCTGGAGTGCCGAAAAGGGCTACATTGGCCCATACGGCTACAAAAGCCCATATGTCAGTGAACCCGTTTTCATACTGAACAAAATTACTTTAGTCGTTTAACACGTCACTTCACGATTTGTTGCCACCTGAAAAGTGTTTGATGGTTTGTGGAAGCTTAACCGAAACAGTCATTGACGAATCACTTCCCGCGAGCAAAATACCCCATCGTCAGATGTGAATAGGGTTTACAGCCTGGGTTGGAACCAATATTGTCAAAGTAAGCACGTTTTAAGGCATCACAATAAAGAGCTATTATACACAAACTTTTCAAATGATCGTGTTTTTATTTACATATGATAACAAATTTTGCGACTACTGCAATTGAAGTAAATTTAAAATCGAAGTAAACATTGCAACTAAGCAACTATGTTATTAAGGAGCGGATAGTTTCACAAGTCACAGAATTAAACCCTTGAGAAACCCAAAGAACTCTTTTTGGCGCTTAATGCGGTGGTGGTAGCTTGTGACTGGGGAATGCAGCGTAGTAGCCTAACTGGTAACAAGGTGCTCTACATTCTGCGTTTTGTTCTGGTAGCACTTTTGGAATTTTAACATTTATTTTGCTGCGATATACAATCTGCTTGGATTGAGTGTTGCGAAGACACCATCACGAAAAACAATAAACAGTTTTTTTACAAACAGTCATAAATGTGTTTAACACAGTTGCAATTTATCACGAAACGATAACTCTACATCAAAAGTTCTGCTCAGATGCATTTCTCAAGTCATTTGTTCGCGCGCATTTTTGGTTATGATTGTGATGTAACAAATTCCACTTGTTTTAGCTGTAATCCTTATAGCGCGGTAATCCTTACTCGGTGAAACTAATTCTGCACTCTTAGTTTTAGCTCAAATACATATGCTAAGATTCAAACAATGCAATTCGTTAGTGCCAAAATAACTTGTAACATTGCAAAAAACGCCATTGTGTCGATTTGAAATAAAAAACAAATTGGAGCCAATAATCTGGAATGTTGTGTAGCGCACCAGCATTTGGAATGATATGTATCTTTCCGTCAGAGTGTTTTGGGATTTCGTGACATAAGGAAACAAATAAAATGAAAGTCAAAGATAACATGAGCCATAACCTCGACTTTAATGGTTGGCTATACAACTAAAACGTTGTCACTTTGACTTTTGACAGTGAATGTAGTATTACTACATTATGTTGGGTACCTCTGTGTTTGTAAAGTGTATGCTGGTCGGGGAATCTCATTGTCTTAAAAAACTTCGAAACAGTTTGTTTGTTTTTAATTTTTTTTATTGTTAGCTGTCTTAAGTCTTTAAAACAAACATACAATACACAAGCGAACATATGTTTCTTATTAGTAGCATAAAACAAATTTGTTGTACAAAGTTTGTTTTTCGAAAAATATTATTGACCACTATGCCCGAATCGACCAAGGCAACTTGTTGTTCCCATCAGATTTGTGAAATTCATGCTGTCAAACAAATCATATTAGTAATCCGAATTCATAGACATTTTTTTTATAGACACTCAAACAATAAAAAAACAATGTGTTACCTGTTTGGAAAATTTGTCTCCACATGCCATTCTAATGCTCTCGGCTGTTGCAGGACTATTAAGCCGAAAACTTCCGAAAAGTCCCGAATCTTTCCGAGCAGCAGAAACTGCATTTTCTATTGCAAAGAACACAACGCATGCCAACAATAAGGGTGGCTCACCAATACCCTGTCAACAAAATCTTGGTTTGCAACCAAAGAAAACTTAAAAAAAGTTGATATTTTTTGGCACCTTGGATGAATAAATAGCTTTGTCATTCTCCGAATTACGCAGCAAGTGAACATTGAACTGGCGAGGGCAATCACCGAACCCGGGAATCTTGTAAGCACCCGGACCAACTGTCAGAAGATGACCACTAGGGGTGTGTAAGGGTTCCTCCATCGTAAACATTCCGTAACCTTGAACAAATCCGCCTTCAATCTGCAAAAATGCAACCAGGTGATGGTGTTTTATTCTTTGAATTTTTGAATCATTACCTGTCCAATATCGATAGCAGGGTTAAGACTTCTACCAACATCCATCACAATATCAGTTTGAAGCACCACGTGAACACCGGTCAAGCAGTCCACCTCGACTTCCGACACAGCTGCACCGTTGGTGTAATATTGAACATAATTACCCTCAATTTTACCAATATCGAAGTTCCAAGACCAGTTAAAACCAGGCATACTGCAAGAATAATTATAATCAGGATTTATACCATTAGTTGTTGCAAAACTGGTTAGTGAAATGTCAGTTACTTGTAAAAGCCGGTAGCAGACAGGGATACACGGTTCATGTACGCTTTGTTGATTAAATTGTTCCAATCTAGTTCAGGAAACTGTTTTCGAATCGGGTTTAATCTCCGCATTAACTCATCGCAGGCATACTAAATCAAATAACGCTGGATGTTAATGTTTTATATCCAGGGTTGCCATACGGTCCTTATTTCTAAGATTTGTCCTTATTTTGAAGGGCCACGTCTTAGAAAAGTTTATTGTCCTTATTTCTAAGAAATGTCCTTTTTTTGACAATTGCTATAGTCAAATTCCTGCTACAAGTAGAAGTAAAACTAGACCCGACCTGTTGTGAGATGCACTTTTCTGCGAACAACCAGTTGCTGAAACAGATTGTTTCTTTCCAAAATATATTGCAAATATTATGTCATGGCTCGTATAAATGCCAAGATTTGTTCAAAAACATTTGTTTCGTTTCGCATAAAAATCTATTTTTCGGTTGTCCTTATTTTTGGTTTCAAGTCGATGGCAACCCTGTTTATATCACTTTAAATATCAACACAAGTAAAAGCATTACCTGTACAGCCATTCCATACATGTCCGAGCTTATGGAAGCAACGGTAGCACTGGCGTTTGGGACACTTGCAGTAGTCGTTTCCGAAATGTGGATGCGAGAAACAGGAATTCCAAGACATCGGCCAGCAATCTGTCACATAGAAATCTATTCTAATCAACACATTATACCCCATCTCCGTAAGATGAAAAAACTAGAATAGATGCCGGTTCGACCTGTATTATTTTTGTGTGTAGTCCTTGGCCCATCTCGGTTCCACCGTGGGTTACAGAAACCGAACCGTCAGTGTAAATGTTCACGAGCGCGCCCGCCTGACATAGAAAGTGAGGAAAAGTCAAGAAATGTAGAAGTGGAATACAAGCCAGTCCCCGCTTTCTCCACCTAACAAATTTCGGATTAAATAACAAAAATTGTCATCATCGTGATTTCACTGTTGGAAACACTCTTGTCACAGCAACCATTCATATAGGACAGAATAAGCGCACAAATTTTCTACTTTATTTAACCAAGGGCTGCCAATGTATCCGAGTTTTGTTTATTACTTTCAAAAGAAAATGTCGATGATTTATCTGATAATAATTTGTCCGCTCGTATTGTAATACGGAGGTGTGCTGGACATGGTATGTCTTTTGTGCCAGTGTTATGTTTAACTATACCCCCAACATCTTTCCTAGCTGTTTCAGGGACAAAAAATCTAACGAAAGAGTGTAAGGTAATGCACAGCCACCAGTACATAATTAAATGTATGTTTGCAAGGTCACATACATTTGTGTTCGCGGTCGCATTCAAACAAATACAGACAATTGAAAACGAAATGAAGTTTACCTACATTAAATGTATTGATTATCTCAAAAGGTGTTTTGTTTACAAATGACGCAATGTTTAAAACTGGTTAAAGCCAAACAAATATGATAAAGCCTAAACATTTGGCGAATCGGAACATGTAACGCGTTTGTTAACCTACCGACTTCTCTTGTTAAACTCTTCACATCTTGTTTTACGGGAATAAAAGTCAGACTTGGCCAAGCATTCGTCCCAACATCGTCGCAGTTGCGGGTTTTCTATTTTATGACTGTAGCAAGTGATGTCTCCGCTTTTCAGCATATTGATCTCCCTAATCTAAAACAAAACTGTTTTGTTCATATGTTTTCTGCACTCAGTGGACGGGAAAAAAGATTAAATGTAGCAGTTCAGGTAAAAACTAAGAACGTTACATGACATAGGTTTGTTTATGACAATTTTCACTTACCTTTTCCTGGGGAATGGTTAAATACTCAGCAACGTTGTTTAATAAGTTTTCAGCAACAAAAAGTCCTTGTGGTCCACCGTAACCACGAAAAGCTGTATTTGAAGCTACGTTGGTCTTGCAAGCTATCCCTTCAAGATGAATGTTAGGAAAACTGTGTGACCAATTAACAGCGTTTTTAAAGCCAGACAACAATATTTGCAAATAACAATCTATATTATGTGAAATAAATATGATGTTCGGAGTATGAAACCAGCAAAACATAAAACATAAGGTTACTGCTGCCAAGTGTACGATACTTACTTGTAAGCGTTGGAAAACTTTGCCACCGCCACCGAAAGAATGGGAACAGAATGATCGTATGTGTGACCACAATTGCTAAAAAGCTGCACCTTTATAGACTGTACTTTGCCACTGTTCATGAAACCAACCTTGAAATGAAAACATTTTAATTTTTAATCTTCGAACAGGACGTGCTCTTCAACAAGTATTAATAAAACCTTGTAATTTGCGTAAAACGGGTGACGACCGCCTGTCATCAACATATCGTCCTTTCTTGGGAGCATACACCGAACTGGTTTTCCACATCTATAATGTACATAAAAGTTGATAATTTTGCACATGGTTATGTTAGTGTCACGCACTTGTTTGCGGCGACAGCAACTGGCAAACAAACCAGCCACGATCGCAGCTGTTTACCGCCGAAACCACCTCCAATCCTTTTGCAGCGAACTCGTATCTTGTTTCTCTCCACGTTTAAACTCGCTGCAACCTGGGTTAAACGAAATACAGGAAACAAAAATACATTGTTTGGAAAGCAATCACCAGATGCCAGAATAAAGTAAGGGGGTCGTATTTCGCTGTTAAACATGAGGTTCTTGTTGGCAAACCTGTCGTTGCATAAAATCCAGGTCTTGGGTGGCAGAAAATATTTCCATTTCACCATCTTCGCCCACTGGAAGCGCTAAAGCAGCCTGCGTTTCCATATAAAAGTGTTCTTGACCTCCAACGCTAGAAGAATATTTACAACGTTTATTGCAGACAAATGACTTTCGTTAAAACAATTCTAAGCTGAGCACGTAGTTACCTTATTTCTCCTTCAATCACGTGATCACAGGTTTCCATAGCAACGTCCGCATCACCGTCAATAAGACGTACAGGGGGTGGAAAGTAAGACTTATGTTTGATTGCGTCCTGTAAAAGTTTAGACTAGGCGTAACACCTTGAATGATTTGCAAATGTTGTTTCATTTTAACGTTCGATTGTGTTATACTATCTCTACCAAACCCGCATATAACAGTGGTTGGCAACAATTACTTTGATTGTGATGATAACAGGATCAATATCTTCGTATTCAACTTGCACCAACTGAGCAGCTCTTTGAGCGTGTGCTTGGGAGTCAGCTACAACTGCTCCAATGATTTGTCCAACACAAGTGACCTACGTTAAACATAAGTTGACATATAATAATATTTACCACGACAGCAACCATAACCGTTTGCTGTGAAAATCAATTTGTATGTTTCTCGCAGTTTTAAGTTTACACAAAAAATATTGATATTGGGTTCAAACCTTTTCTTTGGCAAAAATTTGCTCGTCAGACTTTAGGACCGTCACAGTGTTGGTGCCTGGTACGTCACGATCATCCAAGTACGTCACAAACCCTGGTGACATCATTGCCTTCTGGATGTCAACATTTCGAATAAATGCGTGAGCCCGGGTGCTTATAACATGAGCAAGATAAAGCTCATCTAAATAAAAAGTAAAAAACACAACCAAAATCTTAGAGTAAGATTTTTTAATAACCTTGTGAAACATTTTTGTTTTATCAGATTAGCCAGGTTTCAAACATAATGAACGTTTTCCTTTTTTCAAGATGCCGATGGCAAACCTTTATAGTAACTCTGCAACCGTATCTGTTTGTTTCATTTTTATCACCATTGGTCGGGCAACGCCTGAATGTGCTTTGCTCACAGTGAGTCCGCCGTTTAGCTGACTGTTTTACTGCAAGTGCGTTGAAACATTTTTAATTTTTTTTTTTCGACTAAGGCGGTTGGTGTCTTCAATTTAGTTCCACTGGGTTGAAGCGATGTCGCCCAAGCTTCTTGGAAACACAATCGTCCGAAATAAGAGCCACAACCCTATGAACACAACGCGTTTGTGCTAACCACTCGACCATCAACCTGTGGTAGCACTGATACATAATGCAAAACAAATTTGCTTGAATGGTACATATGTATTCTAAAATCGTATAGTTTTACCTTTGTACTGTGGAATATCATCCACATAGACAGCTTCCCCTGTTGTATGTTTTATACCTGAAACGTGTTGTACATCACGCCCAACTTTATCTTCTTCGGGTTGGTTGGGAGGAACCTGGCACAATCAATTCATTTCTGGGTATAAAGTGTTATGTTTATTAAAAAATCGTCTGTATCACCTCTTGCCATGTTCTAGTTCCAAACTGCTTTAAGTTATACGCAGGCTTTTCCAAAGCGGAACTCTCATCTTTTGATATGATACCCTAAAATAAACAGAAAAATAAATTGCCCTTTTGATGTTCGGTATGCAAGTTTTCTATTGCCAAACCCTGTTTACATCCTTTGCCCCCTCTTTAACTCGGCAACTTTTCACGTGGAGAAAGAACTTAAAGAAGAAACTGACAACCAGGGCTTCCCTGTACTCTACCATTCCTCCTGGAGCACCTTTATCGAGAAAAAGATCCTCACTTATCCATTTCGAAAAATCATCAACTAAGTCTTCTTTCCATTCTCTACAAAAAATATATCAAAATCTGTAAGTAAACTTTATGTCTTAACAATACCACCTTCCAATCATATTTTGCATGGTCTTTTCTGGCATAACTGAAGTAGCAGCCATTCCACCAAATGCAGCAACAAATTTGAGCACTTTGCAAGTTCCTGGATGAAAGACGACACGCATGGCTGCATTCACGATTGCAATATCGTCTTCTCGTCGTTTGGATTGCTTGTAAGCTTTCATGTACTCGTCCTGATTGACAATGTTGTAACTAATCTACCACTTCTATACCTCTATTAAATACTTGCCTTGGCATTAAATGGAAGAAAAACAGAAATGAGAACTTCGCCCTTCTCTGCACATGTCGTCCTGTATTTGGGGAAGAAACTTTGATCCATCAAAACCTGTCGATCTTTAGCACGAGAATGTAATCTGAATGTAGCCATACTTTCGTTTGCCATCAGGATTGGATTGAGATCAGAGATGGGGCTTGCTGTCATTGTGTTGCCTCCAATCGCCTAGTGTTGAACAACATTTATTAACTTTACTTTCACATCAGTCGAAACAATCTCGGAGCTTACCGCAACATTTCGGATTTGATCCCCAGCAAACCAATGAAGCATTTCAAGAAAAGCCGCCATCCATTGAGTTTGAAATGATTGATCAGTTTTAACCATTTTTGTAAGTTCTTCTTTGATTTGTGTAAGTGTACAGGCAGCTCCAAATTTCACACCTTCAGAAACAGAAACAAATTAAAAACAAGTATTTTATCATGCTGAGACTATTCAAATCTTAAAGATTTTTGGACAAAAATTCATTCCTTTTCTTCAGTGTTTCATAACGGAACGGAACGGAACGTTATACCGGAACGAAATAAAAAAAATTTGGCTCAAATACCGGAACGAAATATCGAAATAAAAAATATTCAAAATACCGGAACGGAACGAAAAACCGTTATATTTTATTCCGGTATTTCGTTCTGGACATTTGACATGAAACAATTGCTGAAAATTTCGCGCCGTTAAGATATAATAAAAAATGAGGCTCCTACAATTTACATCCGTTTGACCATTATTGACAAATGTTATGTGACGTAACAACTACCGACAATAATTCTTGTGTGTTGCAACTTTCTTTCTTTTTTCACTTAATAGTTGTAAAGACCACAAAGAAATGTTCTTATTTTCAGACCGCGAATACCGAAAAATACCGTTATAATTTTATTTCGGTCAGACCGGAGCGAAATGAAAATATCGGTCTAGAACGAAATAATAAAATAAATAATTTGCTCAGAACGAATAACGTTATTTGGTTTCGTTCCGTTCCGGTATGAAATACTGCTTTTCTTACCAGCATACTAGTTACTTGTTTTCGCGTAAGTTTGTTTTGGGTCATCGAGATAAACAATGCAATTAAAAAAAAAACGGATTGACTGTGACAAAATTGTTGTGCACGGACGGTATGTATCACACAAAATCAAGGTGCGGCGCAGAAATAATATGAGCCTTAATGTTAAACAAACCGAGAACATTGGCACACATGAAAAACTCGATCGTGACCAAAATATCTGTTTAAAACAGTGGTCGGTGGTCAGCAATATGTCGTACCAACGTACAAATTTAAATTATCAGTCTCTGACAACGTAAAACTGAACTATCCAACACAAACTAATAATCTAACAGTATTTGCTTGCCTATTAATTAGCTTGTTTCACTGCACTGAAACCTCATAAAGACGAAATGAAATGAAATGAAATATTGACGTCAAACTAAAAATGAAACGAGCAAACAATCAACATAAACAAGCACTTGTGTTGCCTTACCTTTATCATCTGCAACAATCTCCTTTAACTTGGAAATTGCTGATGGATTGACGATGACCTTAAACAGACGTCCCTTCACACCAGTTTCAACTCCAATTTCAGTGTTGCCATTTACAAGTTGCGAATCAGGATATGTTTTGCGTAAACTGGTTAGTTCATCAAGTGACGTAGGTCGAAACCACGTGATGCGTTCACCAACAAATTTAAGTGGTTTGGAAGCCAACTCACAACTTTTCGTCTGTTCGGGGAAATTCATGACAGGTATTATATTTTTTCTCGTTAAGAGATTTAAATTAGGTCAGGATGCAAACAAATCCTGCTAACATTAAATTATTTTTTGAAGATCTGATATTTTAGGGTATAAAAGTACGCCAGACCCATTGAAGGCGTTATACCGAATCAAGTCGGTCCTAATCTACATCAGACTTTAGATTTTTCTAGCCTGCATGTTGACATTTGGAAATGCTTTCGAGATTGGTTAGACTCGGTATAACACCCTTAGGGTCTGGCGAACCATGATTTAAGGACGAGTGTGTTGTGATCGCTGTGGTCTGTATGGACGCTTCAGGACGACTCCCAGTGTAAATGTATTATCTCAGTGGATAATTTAGGAAATTGTGAGAAAAAGGTGTGAACTTACGAGCAATTCAGGTGGAAATATGATTTCTTGTGTCGGGTCGTAATGACTAAAGCAGACACCAGAAGACGCGTGTGGGTCGCAGTTTAATTCCAAATTTCCTTCCAAAAAAATGAGTGCGTTTTGCCCCTACTTATGTGCTAATTTCCTTCACAACAAAACTAATACCTACCTTCTGTTTTCTCGGCCCCATTTAATTTGCAGCAACTGGTTCCCATTGGACAACCTGATGTTGAGTCCGAAAATGTTTGAAACGCTAAAATATATTTTAATGGTTTACCATGTTACTAGTGATGTAACTATCAGCTTGCAGAATTTTTAATGGGGAAACGGTTTTAGTCGAATAATTTCTATTTGGTCAAAACCTAACTATTACGCACACTAAAAATCTGTTCATCAAGTTTTTCTGGTATTTTTAATTGCTATGGTTCGCGTATATTAATTCGTATGATTTGGCGCGATTGATTAGTTCAACCCGCCACAGATCGGTTTTGGTTTGAATGCAACATTGCTTGTGACAGTGAAATGACTTACGCTATTGTCAACACCTACCACTCAGTATTGGTCTGTATCCGGTGCATCGACACAAATTTCCTTGCAAACATCCCTCGATATCTTCAGCACTTGGCACTGGTTTGTTACGTAACAATGCGTACATTGACATCACAATACCGGGAGTACAAAAACCACATTGAGATCCATGAAATTTGGCAAGACGCTCCTGAAAATGAACAAAAATATTGTAGAATTTAGCGTATAACAAAATACGTTTTATTTTCTACATACCTGCACTGCATGTAACTTGGTCTTGGTGCTGCCGATTCCCTCTACTGTAGTAACAGCACATCCATGTACTGAAACCACTGGAGCTAAACACGCGTTTGCCGAGTAATGTCTGGAAAGTTGCAAACGAATCGTCATTTAGTGTTGCATACGGTGTCATATAATATACACTCACTCAATTTTGTTGTTGATGTGATCCCACTTTGAGATCATAACAGTACAAGCTCCACATCCTCCTTCCCCACATCCTAACTTGGATCCCGTAAGACCGACTACAAATTAGTCAACCGCGTATGTTTGCAAATAAACCCAGATTAAAAATACGCATATTTCGAAGTACATACGTCGTTTTCTCAGGTATGTGAGAAGGGAGGTTTCTGGGTCCACAGAGCCATTTACGACCTGTAACAAAGGTATACGTTCGCCTGTGCCTGATCTTATTATACTTTTAAATGCTACTCAATGTTAAAGCAAATTTGAATAGCCTCGTATTTGAATAACAACACGCAGTGGTCTTACTTTTTTGCCATTAACAAAGAACTCTAATACGTGGCAAGGTGTTTCCAACAAGCACTCTTCTTCACTACCATTTAACATGATTAGTTTGCAACAGCGTACTTTTTTCCTAAGCTAAAACAAGCTTTTTGTGTTTAGAAAAAAACCTTACGCAGGAATGAACATCTCTATCGAAGGAAGTCAAATATTTACCCAAAGTCAACAAAACCTGACGCACTGCAGGGGTGTCACTTAGCTGACCTTGCTGTTTATTATTTGCTTTGCCAGTAGTTTTGCAAAGCTACAGTGTCTATTCCTTTCGACCTGTTGCAGTGCGCGAAAAGTGAGAGTGGATACAGATTGTAAATAACTGCGGTCTGAAAAATTCCGATGTACACCAGTACACTTTGCAACGGCCCGAAGTTAAATTTATTGTCTGTGAAGAAGCAAGTTCAACAAAACGCACCGAAGTCTAGTCGACTGTAAAGTTATCTTTTTTTTAGTTTTTGTTTTGGTGGTCCGTATTCTCCATATAGACCAGGGGTGTCCAACCCGTGGCCCGCAGGAACGTTCTGAGTGGCCTGCGTGGTATTTTTTGAAATGACTCATATTGGTAACTTAATCGCATTTTATTGTTTGCTTTATTTCTTTGTTAATAGATAGAGTAGTAATACACAACTGTTCGTGTTACTTTTATTGCGTCACAATGCGCATTGTTACGCATCACAATTTCTGCATTGTTACGTTACAATCCGACTTGTGCTTTAAGAGTCAGTAATGTTTCTTGGTTAATTGAGATATCTAGTATCAGAGACTCGCGCAAAACGCATTTAGCAGTAAAAACATCTTCCGCAGTAATATAGATTATGCCAAACAGAAAACAAAAAGCAAGTAACGCTAACAGAACTTTCCAAGATAGTTTGACATGTGACTTTAAATCCCCTGAAAGATCAGTCATTTCTGACAGCCATATGGAAAAATCGCTTCGCATTGCTACATCGTCTCACCGAATATTGCCAAACTTGTTAGAGAAAAACAGTGCCAAACTTCACATTGAAATGTCGACGTGTGGGAAAAACTTTGTTGACTTAACTATATCTTGGTATGTTTATTGTTCTTTTAACTGTAAACAAGGATAATACACATTTCTAAGATTAGAATTTCGGTGTGAGGATTTTAATTAGAAATTATAAGACAACTATTTCCAAGATTTTAAATTAGCATTAACACTCAAGTGGCCCGCGCAATCATTCGTAAACCGCATGTGGCCCTTTGGCCAAAAAGGTTGGACACCCCTGATATAGGCTAGACCAGAGGTCGCCAACCTTTACTACTCAAAGAGCCACTCGGACCAGTTTCACGTAGTAAAAAAACACTGGGAGCCACAAAGTCGTTTTAAAATTTAAAATAAAATGCAAAACGTTTTTAGTCTTATGACATTCGACTTTTTGTTGTTAGCTAGTGTTTCATTGCATATTAGACACACTGGTATACTAGTCTCGTCAGCAGAGAAAGCAACTTTACGTAGCGTTGCATATTCTGTTTTTGCAGATTTGTATTCCTTTGTTAACGCGTTTGTTACGTAACAATTAACAAAGAGCTATTGTTACGCGCGCACACACACTGCAAACAAAAATAGTATTGTCTCATATTGCGTATTAACCTGCGCGCCGCCAGTTTGCCTCTTTCAGACTTTCAGACTGTTTGATGGTATAGAGATGGGGTTGCAGGTAACTACAACAAGCGAGTACAGTCATGCTACTGCACTTCAATTTTCGTGTTCGGCATAATCGTCACATAATTTTTATTCAAATGTACAACATTTAGTAAATTCAAAAACTGAGCCGCATGCGGCTCCGGAGCCGCGGGTTGGCGACCCCTGGGCTAGACAGACTACAAGGGTTCAACATAAAATTTTATTTGACTGTTTTCGTTCCGGTTTTATTTTAGGCAGAGAATTGCATTTAAAAAGGCTTGGAAGATATTATTATATTATGTAACCAAACCAAATGCTTCCTCCGCATTAATGCAAATATCGTGACGTTTTCCATAAACGATTGTTGACTTTGGTTCTTAATAAATACATTCCATCATGGCTGTAGGCAAAGCAAGACTATTTGCACAGTAACGTATAGTTGTCTGAGAGCCGTCTGGAAACGTGACCTCGCCATTGCAAAACCACAACCACAAGTCGATGCTGGCACTTGTCAAAACAAGCACATGCGCAAGATCAGTGTTAAACTCAGATAAGCACAACGAAAAATCACTTTCAACCTACACAACATTTCAATACTAGCACAGTCTGAAAAGTTACCTTTAGTATTTTACAGACTAGACTCTAGATCAGCGGTTCCCAAACTGGGGTCCGCGGACCTTCAGGGGTCCGTGAAGCAATTTTGCGGGGTCCGCGAAAGGGTTGGCGTGCCTCTATAATCTTATTTGGCGTCAATTTGTGTCACTGAATAGGTTTAAATCAAAGTACAATTAGAGATCCACTGCCTCCATTACTATACAATAGATAGCCTTTATTGCATGACAACTATCAAAAATGCAATTGTTTGCGCACTATCGTAATATTTTCTGTCTTGTCTGTGATGTCACAAAAAAAATTGCATACCTAATAAGCTAAAATTCTGTAAAACAACTTTCGTATTGCTAAAATACACCTTCAGGCTTAAGGTCCGCGAGTCCTCGATGTAGTGTCAAAGTGACCGTTTTGAAAAAAAACAGTGAAAAAGCTTGAAAACCACTAACTTATAAAGTTGTTACATTAGAAAGAATCGTGACTGCACTGGTAGCCTACCTACTATAAGAAACAATGGTTTTCATTTTTTCTATAGCATTCTTTGATTTTTATAGGGCCGCAAAATATCAAAATAATTGCAAGGGGTCCACCAGGCAAAATTTTTGGAAAAGTTTGGGAACCGCTGCTCTATAGATCATGTTTTTGTTTTTTAACAAGCGCAATTTGTAGGGCTTTCGAGTGTACACTAAAATATCGTATCATTAACCATTATATGCAACTGAGTTAGGCATCCCGTTTTACTTCGTAAAGAGTAATTAATTTGCCTTTGAGTTGCGATTGATAGACAACATGTATATTCTCTGAAATGTGGTTTGTAAACCAAGCTTATCGCAAAAAATCCAATTAATGGAGTTACTTCTTTCAATTGTGAAGAGTAACAACATGCTAACTGTAAGTTTGTTTTCTTGCACCAACCAAGTTCGTTCATTTGACAACACTAACGTTATAGTGTATATTTTGTAGACAGACACAGAGTATGTATTTATACGATATGCAAACTATATCAATGAGGTGCACACATGATTAAACATAATCCACAACCTGTACATTCAAAGCAGAAGATTAAAAATAATATCCAGTGAGTTTGCAACCGGCTTCTCCTTTCTCGATACCGATTGGTGACATCTTAGCAACATTAGCTGCTCCAAACTTGTTATCCATTTCCTTTGAGCTCGATCGTCTGCTTATTCGACTGAAAAAATATAAAAGTGTCCCAAACTTATTTGTCCAAATTCAAAGCAAAATAATCATTTGCCAGCGGAACTAACATTAAGAACATAAGGTGGAGGTCTTATTGTCATTGTTGAACACAGAGTTGTAAGTCAGGGCATGGCCTTATGTTCCAGTTCGGCTTTAGGCTTAAGTTTAAATATATAAGCGACTTAATTCGGGACTGTGTTTACGTTCGGCTACATTGGTGCACGATTTCAGAACCTCAAACAAGCATCAAAGTAAACAACAAACACCTGAAGCGCTTTATCACTAAGTTCATCCGGTAGCTGGCTCGGCTCATCCGAAGTTGCACGAAGTGACGAGTTCCTTTACTTCTACCGACATACAACAAACACAGAAAGAATCCTGAAACGCAAAATCACAAGGCGTTGTGTGTAATAAAACATGACGCTTAAAGCGGTTTTACTTGTTACGTGATTAAAGCGGTTTTACTTGTTACGTGCACTGGATGTTTTTTAAGCTCAAAAAAACTTTTGAGTTCAGGGCAAAAATTTAAGGCCATGCTTACATTCTACAGAGCTTCTGTGCCAAAGTCTACACGGCTGGTGTTCAAAGCGATTGCGAAGGTTGGTTATTGTAATTGATTGTGACTTCGACTTAAAATTAATTCACACAACCGTAATATTAAAGGACACCGAAGCTGTCACCAACCTTGTAGTGAGTTGCATGATGCAAAAATGCAAGCAAATACCAAACTTGCGTGATAACTAATATTTGTGTCTATTACGCCAAAACCAAAAATCCATGACAGACCAAGCGTGACAAAAAGGGACAACGAGAACATGACGTCACGTTTCCAGTTGGTGTTTTGTCGGGTCTAAAAAAGTAAAACAAAAAGTTACCACTATAGAAAGCAATATATAGCAAATGAATAGAATTTTGGTTTCAGTTGTCATCATTGATTTAAAGTTAAAAATAAGGTTTAGGAAAAGGTTATAGTTTCCCACCCATATGAAACACAATATATTTCACCAACATATTGGTGTTACAGCGTTTTTGACCAACCGGTGTGGATTTTAATGCGTCAGGCAAATGTAACAATTTTCCTGTGACGCAATAGCCGTGATAACAATTGGTGTTCTATTGGGTGACGTCAATTGCATGCTTGTTGCGTATTTTGGAACCATTTTTTTTAAATTGCTTTGTCGTGCTTGCATGTATTTAACAGTTAGTGAGGGCGAACAGGTGAAAAAACAGATTGACCGGACAGTAAAGTGGTTAATTGATTTGGAGTTTTTCCTTGGCCACTTTATGAGGAGGAGAAAGCGTTACAGTTTGTATTTGAGCCAATAATAATAAACATTACTTTTTGACCTATACTTGTGCCAAACACTAATTTTTTTAAAAAAACGCCGAATTAATCTAGCAAGTGTATTAACAATACTAACAGTACTCTTTAACAATTTCCTCTTACTTTTTTTCCTCTACTAACAGTACTCTTTAACAATAACGAAAAAAACAATTTGTGATTTCATATGTCACATATCACAATGGCAGAGAGGTTGACATAACACACTTGTAACGTTGTAGACATTAAGTACAAAATAAGGCTATACGTCTAAAGACTAAGGACGTTTCTTTAAAAAAGACAATCACATTTTCTAGGACGTGTTCCATTAAAACAGTAACTCAGAAATACGAACGGTGTGGCAATCTTGTCGGTTAGGTTGTCTCTAAATCGTTTTCACAAATTTGTGTTTCGATTATAAAATACTTACTTCATTTCCACGAAACTTCGTGCAGACAACTTTAAATACAACAATGGAGTAAATCACAAAGTTAATGGACAGAATCAGAAATGCGGGAATCAAGACATAGAAAGAAACTTTGTCGGGCGAAATCCAACACCTGTAACACAACAAGGCGCAGATTAAAAAAATGTTTGGGTGAGGCTACTCTCATTGGAAGGAGATGTAGATCAATTTCGGTTTGCACTTATAACAGTCTTGTTTCATACAGCACGATAAATTGCACTAATTAAATGTAAAAAAATATCTAAACAGGTACTACATACTTTGTTTTGCGAACACATAAACAATCTAAGCTGGTTTGGCACGTTGGCTATCCATAAGTAAACATATACTAAGAAACAAACATCTGAGCTAACTTACTCTCCCTGAAATTCTTGGTAACATTCGGAGTCCAACCCAAACGTGCAGACAACAAACACCGCAGGTAAAACCCAGCCCCACAACGTCGAAAGAACAAAGATTCGACTGTTTTTAACATTAGCACGGAACCAAAGTGTCTGAAACAAAAATTTAAAATTTGTATATTGGTTGTTTATTAAGTTGACTCAGGCCTAGGTAAATTATTTTGGTTTTCCATTTAATAACATTGCACAATTGAGCACATGTTTTTGCTTTTACGGCTATTTTGATTTTGACATGCCCAAACACATGCTGTCAACAGCCAAACAACGTACAAAAGCAACCATAAAATACAAATGGATTCCTTCCACATTCATCCAGAACAAAGAGCTCAGCAATGCAAAGTGTATAAGTGCTGCGATTGCGCTACATGCTCCCTCTAGATTCACTATGCTGTTCTGTTCACTGAGTAAAATTGAAACATTTAGAATCAACAGCGCCATCGCCAGGTTGATAAGAAGCACAGCAGGTCGCCTTTTGTTGCCGCCACAGTTTTCACTAAAAACATAAACTAAGCTATTATATGCCATACAGGCATACATGAAGAGATCCATTTTTTGCCAAAGGAACATTATCAATAACAAATGTCATTTTTGAACGATGAATAGGTGCAGGAACTTGGTCCGGCGCGCCTAACCCGTATACAGACATAAAAAAAACTGATCGGGATTCGTCCCCAGGAGTGTCCTGGGTTCGAACCCCGTGACAAAAGGCCTAGGGCGTTTAAAGTCGAATTTGATGCACCAAAGTTGGATACACTGTTGATTAGACGTGGTCATCAATAGATTTAGTTGCAATAAACCGCGCAGCCTCTATTGGATCTAGTTGGAAATGAAAAATAAAAAATGAAAAGAATATCAATGTAATTTCAACTTACGGTATGAACACGAATGATATGATTGTGACGATTAACCCAGCAATAGACAAGGAACAACCAACGACGGTAATTGTGTCAATCCAGGCGATATTGGTTATAATTTCATCTCCACGAGCCTAAAAATACGAGTGGCTTTTTTACAATAATTTCCAGATGATTATTCAACATGAACCTTGTTCACTACATATTTGTCTAAGTTCGAACTCAAACCACCTTGGTCTTTTTGAAAGCGGATCAACCGCAAAACAGATGTTAAATATTCTTTATGACCCCAATGTCTATAATATGTTTGAACAGATTTGTCGAATTCAAACTACAAAGATTGACTTGAAAACGATCAAGTAACGCATAGAAATTTAAAAGGAAAATTTGGCCATTCCAAAAACAACATATGTATCTTACAAAGAGAGTCGCAAAATTAGTGAGGTGCGGAAACTGGCACTCCACGACTCCTAGTCCTTCATCCTTCACAACTCCATCTTCCACAGACCAAACTGTTCCACTCTCGTTCCAAAACGCGCAAAAGTTTGTGCCATCGGAAATACCACACATCTTTGACAAATTCTAAATATCAAATAAAACCATAAAATGAAATAGCAGTTCAATACAGGTAGAAGAGTATTAAAGGTTTTTTCATAGAGTCTATGTTGGGATGAAAGGCTCTTTTAATGTTCATTAGAAGAACAGACAAATTTACTTGTTTGGATTCGAAGTGCATGATGATTGGGTCCCCGTTGTTTGATTTATTTTGACCTGGACCGTTTAGCGTAGCCGAAAGGACCACTTGAGAACTGATACACTGCGATGCATTTTCAATCGACTGTGCAGCATCGAACAGTTTTGCTCCCGAGAAGGCACTAAACGTTACTCGAGATTCTGTAACAAGTAAAACAAATCATAGGGCAGGAACTTGACCGAATGGTAAAAAATTAAAAATGGATGTAGCCTTTTGAAACCATGTTGTAAAATGAAACAATAATAGAATATTTCCTAATTTCCGACATAAACAAAAAAATACTACAGGGTGAAAGTCCACAACTAAAAGAAATTTAAACGAAAACTTACTTTGTTGATTCTCAATGGATTGGTCACTAGCTGGGAAAGGTATACGAATGTATGACGTCATATTTTCGAAGTTCGAACCGAAAAACGATCTCAGTTGATCAGAGCGAAAACCTTGGTCTCGCGGTATTGGAAGATCATTTACTCCAAAACCAACATACAGAAGATCTGCATGAAAAGATATGCAGAATAACTAAAGGCATGACAACCTATTTCATAAAGAGAAATGGGCAAAAATGTAGGCTACCACAAGAAAGCTTAACCACAACGGCGATTCCTATCGAACTGGTTGTTGCTTCATATACATCTTCAGTGGTCACTTTCCTTCCGAGGTCATCAATAGTAGTTAGAATCCTGCAAACAATACAAAACGTTTTTAACCATTTAACATTTTTCTGGAAAAGTGTTCAATGCTATAACTAGACCTACATTTTGTTTACTTGTGTAATTAATGCAAGAAAAATGTTATTTCATGTAAAGCACGATACCGTTGGCTTTCCCCACTCTTCGCTAGTTCTTCCATTGGAACTTCAAGCAAATTTCCGACTGTCGATAAAACTGAATCTGCTGTCTAAAAATATTACACAATAAAGTGTTGAACCGAAGAGAGTTACATAGGTTTCGTTAGGAAGATTGTGGTTCGAAGACTCAACGCATGATGACGTTAGTACAATCCAGCAATTACCACACTTGCTATGTTCTGTCCCTAAAATACTCTTGTGTGCATCGGTTAATCTGGTGTTGTTATCATCTAAGTAGCTCGATGATATTTACTTTAGGTTCGAGTTCTTCAACTTCTACTATCGTCTCCAGCACATCAATCGTGTCCGTTACATTCTCAGCCACCAAGTTTTCCGTTTGTGAAGTTAGAACTTCCATGTTATTTGCAACTTCATTCCGTTGTTCGGTGGAATTGATCACAATTTCACTGTAACTCTTAACTCACAAGTACAAGAATATCGTTACAATCACTGAAATATGATCGTTTGGCAATTACATTTCAAACGTTTACACAACTTTGTAATTACATCGTAGTGTACCCAGTCCTTTTTTATACGATCATGGGTATGGAAATGCCTTCATTGCTTTAAAAATGTCATAATAGTACCGCGACAAAAATTACCGACATGTTAGTAGTTTGCGAAATTTACCATGAAAATATAACTCAATGACATTGCTAAATTACCGAACGCCAACGACAAGAATAGACAGATGCGGCTAGAATGTAGGTACTCCAAACACAAGATGCTTTATACTTCGTAAAATTTTAATAAACAATGCATTTAAAAAGCAAATTTGTTACGCCAAGAATCGCAATTGATGCTCGGTACGCATCCAAAACATATGATTTTTTGGCTAGCCTAAATCAACTATTCTGCAACACACTTTTATCAACAATTTGCTACCTGTATGCCTGCATTACATGAACTCAACCAAACAGGTTCAAGCCAGACGCCATCCAAACTGCAAGTTCGTGTCCCGTACGGTAATCCAACTATAAAAGTTCAGATATAACTTAATAGTTTCAGCAGGTGATTGAACACCCACCGTTAACTGATTCATCGGGGCATCTGTCAACAGAAGAGTTCTTGTAACCAGCTTGAGTTGTTGGAAATGTAATAAATCGTTGAGAACCACCGACAAAATGTTCTGCACTGTCAAGGGTACAGACATCTGAAACAGAATAAAAAAAAACGTTTTCAAAGTAATATTTGTATTCGAATGTTATCAACTGCACGTTTATCCGAAAGAAACATATATCTGTTTGGATGACAAAATTTCTCATATTTTAGTCATAATAGTTATCTTACATAGGATAGCATAAAAAATCATGTAGACAAAATCATTCCTTACATTTATAAACCACACAGTAATTTAAAAATACAAACACAGAGTTCAGGGAATAAAATACCCGGAGTGCATCCGTTCGGTACTGGTTTGTATCCAACGATGCAATTGCATTGGCAAATTCCTTCTGAACCAAAAATACACGGCCCCGTGCAACCCATACAAGACGTAGCACAAAAACCTGCAAAAAATCATAATCGAGGCACAAGTCACTCTTCTGCCGCACAACATTTTTAAGGCATAAACAGTTCATTAATAACAGCTTTTTCCAAAACTATTTACATATCCAGAGAACATAATTATCCTTTTTTTAATTTACCTTTATTCTGTGTTACACGAAAAAAATGTTGTAACTGGTCAAGAGAAATAGAACATTACAGTATAAATTCCTTGTGCTATAGAACACCAACAAAATATGGTAGCCTGCAGAAAATTTTGTAATACCTGAATCGCAAGTTTCACCGTAGTAATCATCTGCACAATCACATTTAAAGTAAGGAGGATGCTTGGTTGGTAAACATGTTCCTCCGTACAAACAATCAACTCTGTCACATTTATCTGCCCAAAATTTAGTACACTTTACATAGCATTTTAGGCTTCTGGGAACCAATTATTATTATTATTATTATTTAATAAGGTAAAGTTTTCGTTTTTCCCTAGCATTTGCTGATGACGTATCGACTTCAATTACCCAAAGTTAATATGCGATAAAGAGTTACTCAAAGAGTAAATACACTTTAATGAAACAACGTGTTATGTGTTTTTTATCCTATTTCGAAGGACTCATTCGCAGTATAGTCAGTCGGGCGTATAGGTTCGGTTCTACAAATCGCCTTTGATCCCAACCGGACACGATAACTTATCAGAAATGCTGTAATTTTGATTACTTTCAACACAATCCTTTCCAAAGTAGCCCGGGTCACAGGTACAATAGTAACTTGATGTGTTAAAAGAACAATTGCCATGTGGCCCACAAGGATCGTCTGCGCAAAACTCTATGACAAAGGAGGTTAAATTTAGATTTGTTTTGGTTTATTTCTTAAACACAATGTTTCGTAACGCATATACATTAAGTGGTCAAGCAAATCAATCATAATCTATGGAAATTGGTAACTGGTCGCACTCACAGGGACACAACGCTTGTGATTTAACTGTTTATTTTTTTACATTTAACAAGTGGGCGAAGTTTTTTCATAGGGTGTGATTGCTTATGCGCGCCGACAATTACTGCAAATGTATATGTCTTACTTTCGGTGCATTTTGGTCCGTAATATCCATGGTCACACGTACAATTGTAAGACGTTGCGTTGAAGTAACATTTGCCGTTTTTACCACAGGGATCTTGGGAGCAATGATCTACAATTAAAATGTGCACTTTCAGATTTTAATGACTAAAACTGTAAGAAAAGTGCAAAAACATTGCACACACACGTGCGTTTGACACTGACAGAAATAAAAACAAGATTTAATCTTCAGTAAGCGACGTTTATAGCAACGTGTGTAATATAAATTTTCATACTTTCCGAGCAGTTTCTGCCGAAATAACCTGAATCACATGAACAAGTGTAAGAAGCAAATTCGTTTGATGAGCATCTTCCATTCAGTCCGCATGGATTTCTGAAGCAATGGTCCTCTGCATTAAAAATATGGATTTGGGAGGTGGCAAAGTTTGGGGGTAAAAAAGTAAGCAAATTTTGGTTTGGTGTGCGAATCGCGGTGCTAAAGAAAGTGGGGTAATATTTTAGCATGTTTAAGAAACTTGTGAAAAGACAATACCATCTGCAAAGCAGTAAAACAAATTAAAAAGGTTAAGCTATGCTTTAAAAAGAAAGTTTTGGGTTTTAGCCAAACGCAACACCTTTAAACACAGTGGTACGACCTAATACGTATTTTCACAAAGATAATAGCAAATTGGTTTTATCGTTCTTACGTTTACGAAGGTATAATACACAAGACGCAAATTTGTAGTTTAATTAAGACTAAACCAACCATTGGAGTTTTAGTTGTATAACTGCTTCAATATACTGTCATCAACCAAACCAGCCAAGACAGTTAATCGGTGTATTTGTAGCTAAGTTATTTATAAATAATGTGATTATTTCACTTCTTCATTGATATGTCATGTTTAAGACAAACTCGTTATTACAATGAAAACAATACCCTCAGTACAATTGGTCCCCAAATATCCTTCATCGCAAGTACAATTGTACGAAAATTCGTCAAACACACATTGTCCGTTGATACAGGGATTGTTAGAACACAAAGCTGAAAAAAGAAAGATCACACTGCCACAAATTAATTTGTTCAGTACATTGCAACCTAGACATCTTATGACGTAACAATGCATCTGATAGGTTCTATCATCACGCCATGTCACGCCTTGTGTTTGAACTAGAGTAACCTGTGTTTTGGGGGCTGTGGTGCGTTTTTAATAACGAGTGGATTCTATTGTGGAGAGAATACAGTAAACATCTCGAAAGTTCTTGGTGTGCCAAAGACAGCGTCAACACAAATAGCAACAGTAGGGATATCTGACCCGACTAGTTTGCGACACACACTAAGTGCGAATCTCGTGTGTCATGGCATTATATTCGCTTACTTGTATTGCAGTTTCTTCCATAATATCCTGGATGACATTGACATTGATAGTTTGTATTGTTGAACTGACAACTACCACCTTTGCCACATGGACTGCCTGTACAAAAGTCTACAAGCAATACAGTTTGTTGTGATTAGAAACGAACAATCAAATCATGTTGACCCAAAAACTACAAACCTGTCACACAACTTGTTGGTTGTTGAGAAAAGTCGTCACAAGAACAATTAAAGTAAATGCCGTTTTTATCAAAATCGCATATTACCGGAACATCGGAGAAGAAATCTAATAATATCAATTATCAAGCACCTCTCAAGCATAGTTTTAATGGCTAGGCAAGCTTTTAATAGCTTATTTAGCCTATAAAACAACGCTAATAAAAAACTGTAAAATTTTGGTATTTTACGTACGTTCGGTGCAATTTTTAGAACGCAAATCATCGTTACAAGAACAGTTGAAAATATCGTCGTTGAACCAACAGCTTTTGTTGTTGGCATCATCACAACCTTTGTTCCAACAATAACCTAAATTGTTTGTCCAATTTATCATAATTTTTACCGAGAATGATTCAAATAATTGCTATAACATTGAAGTAAAATAAAAAACTGCTAACAGTCAATAACCGAGTAAGTTAAATACAATTAACATCAACATCGACACTGAAGTACTATTTCTAACCCAGGGACAACCAACAAACTGCTCATCAAAGTTAAATATAAGGGTTTGTTGAAAAACAAAGCATAATATCGCGCAATGAAAACTATTAACCACTCGACATTGAATTTACCTTCATTACAGTTGGTCCCCAAATATCCTTCATCGCAAGTACAATTGTACGAAAATTCGTCAAACAAACATTGTCCGTGGATACAAGGATTGCTAGAACACGAAGCTTAACCCCCCAAAATAGTATGTTATTAAAAAAGCACCTTTTGTATTGCTTAAATCAGCGCAAGTGTTTATTTACTTGTATTGCAATTTCTTGAATAATATCCTGGATGACATTGACATTGATAGTTTGTATTGTTGAACTGACAGATACCACCTTTGCCACACGGACCGCCTGTACAAAAGTCTACAAGAAACACAGTTTGTTGTGATCAGAAAGGAACATACAAATCATGTTCACCCAAAAACTACAAACCTGTCACACAACTTGTTGGTTGTTGAGAAAAGTCGTCGCAAGAACAATTAAAGTAAATGCCGTTTTTATCAAAATCGCATTTTACCGGAACATCGGAAAAGAAATCTAATCATAGCAATTATTAAGCACTTTACAAGCACAGATTTAATGACTACACAAACTTTGAATAGCCAAATTAGGTACATAATAAATTACAACGCTAATAAAACAACTTTGTGAGATTTTGGTATTTTACGTACGTTCGGTGCAGTTTTTCGAACGCAAATCATCGTTACAAGTACAGTTGAAAATATCGTCGTTGAACCAACATCTTTTGTTGTTGGCATCATCACAAACCTTGTTCCAACAATAATCTAAATTTGTTTGTCCAATTTATCATTATTTTTACCGAGAATGATTTAACTAATTGCTATGACATTTAAGTAAATTAAAAAAACTGTTAATAGTCAATACTGAGTAAGTTAAATACAATTAACATCAACGCTAGCGTGAGCATTTCCGACCCAAGGTCAGCCAACAACATGATTATTTAATTTTAATCAAACAGTTTGTTGGGAAATTCAAAACTTAATACCGTGCAATGAAAACTATTTGACCACGCGACACTGAATTTACCTTCAGTGCAATTGGTCCCCAAATATCCTTCATCGCAAGTACAATTGTACGAAAATTCGTCAAACAAACATTGTCCGTGGATACAAGGATTGCTAGAACACGAAGCTTAACAAAGAAATTTATAGTTTGTTAAAATAAACACCTATTGTATTGCTTAAGTACGGGGGAACTATTTATTTACTTGTATTGCAGTTCCTTCCATAATATCCTGGATGACATTGACATTGATAGTTTGTATTGTTGAACTGACAACTACCACCTTTGCCACATGGATTGCCTGTGCAAAAGTCTACAAGCAATACAGTTTGTTGTGATCTCAAACGAACATACAAATTATGTTTATTTGAAAACTACAAACCTGTCACACAACTTGTTGGTTGTTGAGAAAAGTCGTCGCAAGAACAATTAAAGTAAATTCCATTTTTATCAAAATCGCATATTACCGGAACATCGGAGAAGAAATCTAATAATATCAATTATCAAGCACCTCTCAAGCATAGTTTTAATGGCTAGGCAAGCTTTTAATAGCTTATTTAGCCTATAAAACAACGCTAATAAAAAACTGTAAAATTTTGGTATTTTACGTACGTTCGGTGCAATTTTTAGGACGCAAATCATCGTTACAAGTACAGTTGAAAATATCGTCGTTGAACCAACATCTTTTGTTGTTGGCATCATCACAAACCTTGTTCCAACAATAACCTAAATTGTTTGTACAATTTATCATTATTTTCAACCGAGAATGACTCAATTAATCGCTATAAGATTTAAATATTTTTTTAAAATGTTAATAGTTAATAATTGCGCAAGTTAAATACAATTAACATTAACGCTAGCGTGAGCATTTCAGACCCAAGATCAGACAACAAACTGCTTATCAAATTTACATATAATAGTTCGTTGGAAAATTCATATCTTAATATCGTGCAATGAAAACTATTTGACCACAGGACATTAAATTTACCTTCATTACAGTTGGTCCCCAAATATCCTTCATCGCAAGTACAATTGTACAAAAATTCGTCAAACAAACATTGTCCGTGGACACATGGATTGCTAGAACAAAGAGCTGATAAAAGAAAGTAACAACATCTCTTAAAAACATCTGTTTGTGTTGCTTTAACACGCTCTTAGTATTTATTTACTCGTATTGCAGTTTCTTCCATAATATCCTGGATGACATTGGCATTGATAGTTTGTATTGTTGAACTGACAGATACCACCATCACCACATGGACTGCCTGTGCAAAAGCCTACACGCAATAAAAGATGTTTTAAAGCAATATCTGCCGTGAACAGCTAAATGAACAAAACTTCAAACCTGTGTTACAATTAATTGGTTGCTCAGAAAAGTCATGACAAGAACAATTGTAGTAATTGTTGTTTATATCAAAATCGCAGTTTACAGGAACATCGGAATCGAAATCTGAACAAAGCCAAACACTTTTAAACAATGTTCAATGGTGACGCGTTATTTTATCAACCAAACAAAGCAAAAAAACACGGTTTTAAAGAGTATCAACTCGTTTAGTATTTCTAGTTTCCACGTACGTTGGGTGCAGTTTTTGATCCGTAAATCTTCGTTGCAGGTACAATTGAAAATATCGTCGTTGAACCAACAGTTTTTGTCGTTAGAATCATCACAAACGGAGTTCCAACAATACGCTGAAAAAATACATTTTCCTTCTTTGAGCACTAACAAGATGTCAGGCCGTTTTGGTTTGATAGAATTATTAGTAAAAGAGAAATGTTACATTTAATTCAAATCTAGTTACAATAATTTTTAGCGATGGTAGTTAACATGCATTTTGACAATTACATTAGTTTTCTAAAAGTTTCCTCAACAATTTTTCATTTAGAATTCTTCATCGCAATTTAATTACCGTATATACTCGCGTATAGGTCGCAACTTTTTTACTTATATTTTAAAAAAAATATAGGTGCGACCTATACGCGAGACATAAGTGGAAATCGCCAGCAAGTCGGAACAAAATTGAAAGTTTTCGGCTATTGCAAGTACCGTATTTTCCGGTCGGCGTATTGGGCGGATATAACGTATTTATTCGAGTATAACGCTCAAAATTTCATACTAATTTTCAATAAAAAATTGCGCGTTATAGACGCGAATTGTAGTGGAAATGTGCTATCGATTACGGGTGCATGCGCTCGTGCACACACATACCAATGCGAGACAGTTTCATGAGCGCACACGCACATGCGTCAGCTCAGCGTGCGTTGGATTTTCCCGCTTTGTTGAGAAAACATAGTTTTTCGGTTTCAATGCAATGCAGTTCAATGGTAAAAAACAACCAATTGCACCGGTTATTTATGCAAAAAAGCTAGGCTAAGGGCCTTTTAAATCCCTAGATTTTCAGTGCGACTTATGTGCGAGTCAACTCTAAATTACACTTTTTAAACACAAAACTAATAGTGCGACCTATACGGTGGTGCGACCTATAGGCGAGTATATACGGTAACCTTACCATGAGGACTATCTTTCAGAAAAAAGTTGGTTCAAGTAAATGTTCATAAAAGTACCGTTTGTAACCCAGGAACATAGAAGTCAATTATTACAAAAAGACAAAATTATTTTTTAGATTATAATATTCGGTCGTACCTTCAGTACAGTTGGTCCCCAAATAACCATCATCGCAAGTACAATTGTACGAAAATTCGTCAAACAAACATTGTCCGTGAAAACAGGGATTTCTAGAGCAATGAGCTTGACGAAGAAATATAGTCATACTAAATACAAATCTCATGTTGCATTAACATGTACAGAAACTTTGCTTACTGGTATTGCAGTTACTTCCGTAATATCCTGGATGACATTGACAATGATAGTTTTCGTTGTTAAACTGACAGATACCACCTTTACCACATGGATTGTCCGCACAAAAACCTGACATAAATGCAACAATTCTCAATAGTTTGTTAGTAATTTTGTTGCAAATGTAATTTTAAAATCTAAACCAAGTTTAAAATATTTCTTAAAAAATCGTACCAGCGTTGCAGTTTGTTGGTTGCTTTAACGAATCTATGCAAGAACAGTTAAAGAAATCCTTGTTGTTTGCAAAGTTGCAACTTACGTCTTCATTAGAAGCAAATTCTGTTTCAAGACACAAAGACAGTTTTGAGTCTGTTAGTTCTATGGCAAAAAAGTAATTAAAATAAACAATCACAACTTTTAAGACTATAAGCTAACTTACGTGTTACATAAATATAAAATTTTGAAACCAACAAAAAGTTAAAAAAAATCATGAAAACATTGCAGTAATGAAAACAACAAATTAGAAATTACGATCAGAGCAATTTTTTATTCCTGAACCACCCATGCAAGTACAGTTCAATTCTGTTTCATTAAAATAGCAAGTCTTGGAGCTGGGCTCTTCACAAAATTGATTCCAACAGTAACCTTAAAAACAAGATGAACTAGTTTGATTCCAAATGCTTTCTGTTGTTGAAAATGAATAAGTTTAGCGTAAGCACAGGTCAAAGGTTTTTTTAAGTTTACAAACGCAGTCCAAAGATAAAGCTTTTGCTTAACAAAAATCGTTTTAGTTTTGGCTCAGTTTATTTGCTGGCGTTTGTAATACGATTGATATGTTATTAACTATCAACAACTTTATTAAACTTCACCGTACTATCTGAGCAGTTTTCTCCGAGGTAGCCGTCATCACATACACATTGATACAACGTTGTTTGGTTAAGAAAGCAGGTTCCATGTGACTCACAAGGCTTTTTGTAACAGTAGTCCACTGTAAATACGTAAAATCAGAAAACATTTAATGGCTTTATTAAACTCAAAGACCGTTTTTCAGGTAAAGCCTTTCAAAGATTCTTTTATTTTTTAGGACATATCATATCGCACAGCACGCAACCTTACCCAACGTTTTGAATGTAAAGAAAAACATTAAGCATCAAATGGTAAATGTTAGACCACCATGCCAAATATATAGCCTAATATCCAAAATTTAGCTGTTTTAAAATTACATTTTGACCATTACTTCGTTAATTTGAAACAATAAATGCTAAGGTTTAATTATTAAGCATTAGTTTTGCCTCAAAGTTTTCTCAACTATTGTTGATTTTGGAGCATTTCTTATTTCAATTTAATTAACCTTAAGATGGCTATAAGGACCTAATGTGTATCCTTCAAAAATGTCTGTTAGGTTATAAAACTGTTGGTAAAAACGTCAAAGTCCTTCAGTCCGTTGTAACTCAGAAACATATAAATTTTACAAAACAACAAAATTGTTTTTTGGAAGTACAATGCTCGGTCATACCTTCAGTACAGTTGGTTCCCAAATAACCGTCATCGCAAGTACAATTGTACGAAAATTCGTCAAACACACATTGTCCGTGAATACAGGGATTGCTAGAACAATGAGCTTGACGAAAAAATATAGTCATATTAAATACAATTCTCTATTGCATTTACATGTGTCATTAACATGTGTTTGCTTACTGGTATTGCAGTTACTTCCATAATATCCTGGATGACACTGACATTGATAGTTTTCGTTGTTAAACTGACAGATACCACCTTCGCCACATGGATTGTCCGAACAAAAAGCTGACAGAAAAACAACAATGCTCAATATAGTTTGTTCATAATGTCGTTAATTAAAAATCGCGAAAAACGTGAAACAAAAATATTCTCACCAGCGTTGCAGTTTGTTGGTTGCTTTAACGAATCTAGACAAGAACAGTTAAAGAAATCGTTGTTTTCCGCAAAGTTGCAACTTACGTCGTCATTAGAAGCAAATTCTGTTTCAAGAAACAAAGACAGTTTTTAATTTTACTTGTATGGTGAAAAAAAAACAACTTGACATTTTGTGGTTAAGCTATTAACCTCAGTATAGTTGCATATTGTTTGTTTTTTTAAAAGCTATAAAAAGTTGTAAAAGAGAAATGCAAATATTGCAGTAATAAAATAAAGCATTTTGTAATTACGTTCAGAGCAATTTTTTGTTCCTGAACCACCAATGCAAGCACAGTTCAAGTTTGTTCCATTAAAATAGCAAGTCTTGGAGCTTGGGTCTTCACATATTTGATTCCAACAGTAACCTTAAAAACAAGATTAACAAGCTTGATTCCGAATGCTTTCTGTTTTTGAATAAGTTTAGGGTAGACACAGACCAAGAGTTATTTCAAATATACATACGCAGTTTAGCCCAAGATAAGACTTTCGTTTAGCACAAATTACTTCAGTTTTGACTAGGTTTAATAATACGATTGATTTATATTTAACTAATTACAACGTTTTCATTTCACCGTACTGTCTGAGCAGTTTTCTCCGAGATAGCCGTAATCACATATGCATTGGTATAAAGTGGTTTGGTTAAGAAAGCAAATTCCATGTGGCTCACAAGGCTTTTCGTAGCAGTAATCCACTGTAAATACGTAAAGAAGAAACATGTTAAATATCTTTACTAAAATGGTATCAAGCATGCTATTCAGAGATTTGCTGAGAAATAACATATCGTCCAGCACGCAGCCTTAACCAATGTTTTTCATGTAAAGATGAAAATATAACTTCAAACGCTAAATCGCTATGGTCGAATATATAACATCTAAAATCATATGGTTTCAATCGCTTACCATCAGTGCAGTTAGTTCCAAGATAACCGTCATGACAAGTGCAGTTGTAAGAAGTGGCATCAAAGAAACATTGCGCATGATCACCACACGGATTGTAGGAACACATAGCTGGACAAAAACATGTGTGATTGTTTTGATTGGACGAATTGTTTTTCTTGTTGATTAGGGTTTGTTACAAGAATATGTGGTAGCAAATCATGTAACATTCTAATATTATTCAAAGCAGACTGGCAACCTGTGGTTTCTTACAGAAATTTGCCGTATTTGTGGATGGCTGCACAATTCACGGTAGAAGTTGTGATAAAAAGAGACCATTTGCTCAGGCCCAAAGCTGAATATAATATCGACCAAATCTGGCTATCCATCCAAAAAAGATCTTAGTTGATGTTGTAAAAAAGAGCATATGTTGCAAAAGCTTAAAATTGGATATGACACTTTGAAACGCCCGTTATAACATTTAAACTTTTACGTTGCACAAAATACAATATTTACAGATAGCGAAATAGCTAATTTTTACTCGAATGTTTCGAAAATTTTTTGGCCAGACTGCATGCTTTTGAGGGATTTTTGAAAAGTATTTGGTCAAAAACGTTTACTGCTCAAATTCTTTGAAATATTGTCTTACTGATATTGCAATTTCGTCCGTGATATCCTGAAAGACATTGGCATTGATAGTTTGTGTTGTTAAACATGCAAATGCCCCCTTCGCCACATGGATTGTCCAAGCAGAATTCTGAAAACGACACAGGTTACATTTTAGGTGTTTATGAATCAATTATAAAAACCCTTTTTATACACGATCGACGGCAGAATGCTGCCATGCGAATCCAGATTTGTTTTACAGGTTAGCATAGGCCATGCGACGATTATATGACAGTATGTGGGAAGACAATAACACTATTTTTCGTTGCGCGACATGATTGTTTTTAGTTTTACCCCAATTTGGGTAACTAAAGTTACATAGTTAACTTTAAGTGCATGTCTCGCCCACTTAATCACAATTCTTGAACTTAATCAGAAATTGTGTTTACAAAGACAACATTTAATATGATATGTTCATCCACCTGTGTTACAACTTGTAAGTTCTTCCACTGCACTATTGCAAGAACAGTTGTAGTCATCACTCCACTCATCGAAATTGCAGATCACTTCTACATCTGAGTGAAAGTCTATTTGAAAACAAAAATAGGCAAATGATATAACTTAGTTATAGTGTGTGTAAGCTTTTAATCGGTGTTTCGTACCAAAACGAAACAAAATAACGTTATTCCTTTTGTTCAAAATTATATATTTAATTCGTTCCGGTACCAATTTTTTCAGTTCGTTCCAATCAGGCCGAATTTACTTATTACCCGTTTTTCGGTATCTTAAACTTAAACAAAAACATCTCTTTGTGGGCTTTATAAAACACACGCAATTATTGTCGGGTAGTTATTACGTTTTTTGTGTTTTTATTGTGGCGCAACGGTACGAAATGTTTAGCATTTTTGTGGTAAATGTCCAAAACGAAATATCGAAATAAGCGGTATTTCTTTCCGTTTCGTTATTTTTAGGTCGGACCAGAGACTTTATCAACCTACGATTTTCATATCCACCTACTCAAGGAGCAGTTTTTAACGTCAGAACCATCCATGCAACTACAGTTGTAGTTCGTGTTGTTAAACATGCAAGTTTCGATGCTTAAATCATCGCAGGTTGGATTCCAACAAAAACCTGATAAAATCATGAAATAGGAATGTTGCACCGTAGCCTACCATAGGTAGAATTAACGGAATCAATCCACATATTTTTTTTTACTTTTGTCGCAGTTTCGGCCCGTGTATCCATGCATACATTTGCAGTGGTAATCAATTTTACTGAATTCACAATAACCGTGATCTCCACAAGGAGCCTTTGAACACGAACCTATGGAAACCAGAAGTATTGGACTTAACTGTGTACATTGCCTTTAATACTTAATCAACCAATCCAGGCAAAATGACAAAAATGTTATGAAGAAGTACGGTAAAAAAGACAGACAAGTAAGTTAGACTAAATGTATATATCTTGAGCAGAGATGGTTCCAAAAAAATAAACAAAAAAAAAAAAAACGTTCAAAATTTAATGTTCCCCTTCTTTTTTTTCTTCTTTATTAAAGGTGCCATACCGAGTCATACAGTTTTCAAAGCCTTCCTATGGAGTATGGCCTAAATATTTTGTCAATTGCATTTGTTTTTACCTTGAGTACAGCTCGCTATAATGCTATTGTTGTGACACCAACAATCGAAATCGTTACCGGCAAAATCGCAAGTGAGATTCAGGTTATTGTCGGTATTTTCTGAAAAAGAACACGTTGCAAACAAAGAAGACAATACTTTTTTTAAACTTTTTGATATACATAATTTAGTTTTAGTTTTTTACCCGCGTAGGAAACAAAACCATAAGCTAAAAGGCATTTTTCTCATTTAGTATTTAGTTCACCTGGATTCGCTTGCAGTACACATACGGTATCTAACATGATAGCACGCGGCAAACAATTGAATGAATACTGTCTCAATAATTATAGAACAGTTTGTGACGACACAAACAGTAGGTAAATAACTCGACAGTCACAATAGCAATGAATTTGTACGAAAAAAAGTTTTTTTTTTAAACTAATTGAATTGTATACATTTCGTCGGGTTTAGTCAAAATATCTACGATAAGGTTGAAAAGGTAATTCACCAAATATATTTTTATTCATGACTAAATGTCGTGTATCTGCCAAGCCCAATTGCATTGATAACCCGACCCGGGGTTGTGCCTCTGGTGTAAAAGCGTCATTAAAAACAAAAAAACTTTATGTACCTGTTTTTATTTCAAAAGCCTGTTTACCCTTTTTGCAGCGAGGCCCGGAGAATGGCTCTGGACAAACACATTCGTATCCTGTGCTGTCAAACACACAAGTGCCGTTGTTCTGGCATAGTTCATCCGGGCAAAAACCTAAATATCAACACAGACGAGCATTAATGCTTATGGTAGTGAGTTAGACACTTTATGCAAAGTTTGAGTAATTTGAGCAGATATACAAGGTTGGCACTCGAGCTGATTATTCATAGCACGCCGCAAATGAATTAGAGTTTGTTATTCAAGTACTTTTTTATATTTTAAACTACTACAATGCTTGTTTTGCATTTGTTATGATGTAATAGACCTGAGGGCCAATCCGCCTACGAATCTGTCGGCTTTGTAACACTATTTAAAGCACTTAAACACCACTTTTACAAGCAAAGCGGATTGGTTTGACATTGCAAATAAATCGGTACGCGGCGTTCAAAACGTTGCCGACCCTTAAAACACAGCATGGGGTGGTATAAGATCTACGAACGTGAGAAGAAAAGTTTAAATCCGCCTACAAACTAATAACGAAACGATTCTGATATTTGGGCCATGTCCAGCATGAGGTGCGTATGATAAAAAGCATCCAAACCTCGGTTGGTAGAGCGCGTGTTTCGGGCAATCTGCTAAAGTGAATCCCCAGTGCAGTGACAATTTTCTAGCCTACGTTTAGTGACAAGCAAATGGTTCATCGACCAACTTCTTATGTATAAGAAGACTGTACTCATGGTTCTCAAACTTTTTTATTATTTTTTTCAAAACGGTCCCCTTGCCATTACATCCAGGGCTCTCGGTCCTTAAGTCTGAATGTGTATTTCAAAAAACGAAAGTTGATTGTAGGATTTTAGCTAATTACCTAAAATCGCGCATAACAATGATCCAATGGCACAAACTGACTCCAACTTAGGTTATAGAAGTACTTTTTCGCGGTTCCCGTGTGGTGTATCGTGTATTACAGTACAAATAAGCGCAAATATCATACGAGTGACTGTGATTGCATGAACGTTTTGTTTCGTCATCGTCACAATTTCAGTACTCGACCTCGATTGTCATTTGTCGCTATTTAACACCTTTTACCATCTGTACAGTTACGTCATCGTAACCTTTCTCACTATATAGGCTATGCTCATGTGTATTGAAACAATCCAGAGACTACCTCTCTCACTTAGCGTATCTCTCTTAACGCAATAAACTAAGTTTAAGATTAAAACGCCCTCTCCTTCTTTGGACTAAGCCCAGACAAGCCGTAGCTAAGAAAGCCAGGGATTTAGAGTATAAAGATTTACAGCGAAAGATACTTCTGTGGTAATAAGTACGACGTCAACTAGATCAAACCCTACACCCGCAACATTGCTTCACGGATCCCTAACGTAAAGGACCGCGGGCCCCAGTTTGAGAACCGCTAGTGTTAACTCATGGTCAAAATAATTTAGAACAAAAAATAATATTTCTACTTGGTACTTCGTAGTAATAGCAACACTCTTACTTTTCTGATCGTCAATAGATTGCAATTTAAAGTGAACAAAAATTCATGACTTACTTTTTACTCCAGTTGCAGAAGCAGACAATGCAAATATGAAACAACAAGCAACCAAGAGTTTCGTCATTCTGTGAAAGTTAAGAAATGAAAGAAAATCAAACTAGTAAAGCAATAAGATAAGTCGGCCTTAACTCCCTGGATCTACGAGTCAAATAGTTACGAATTTCCGAGAGTATCTCATTACTGCAGAAATTACAGTCTCCCCTTTTTCTTCAATTAAAAAAATCTCTCCGAAAAACAATAAATCTTGTCTTCTTATCGCTCTCTCTAGCTTGTGCGAACATGTCCATGTATATCGATTAGGTAAGACACTATTAGCATTGGCAGTTTTTTGTGCTTGTTTGCATGATCAAAATATAAAATCGATATGCCTAATTTAGCTAGACAGTTTGGCTAAAGTACAGACAATAAAAACAACGGTGTCCACATTTATAAGCTATCTTCAACAAGAAAAGATATGGTTGATAAACAACAAGATTTAGCCTACTAAAATGCGTGGTACGAAGTAACAGACACGCTTATCTTCTTGGTCAGCATAGACGCCACAACAAATATCTTATCTGTGCAGGAGCCAATTGTGAGTTGAAATAGCGGGATTTACTTGCTATAACTCCAATAAATAAAAATTGGACGCGCACTTGCAGGGATTTAGTATATTTGAGAGTTTTTTTGTCTAAAGGCAGTTAATGCTCCTGATTAGACAACAACACCAGGCAAATTGTTACCTACCTGTAAATATTGTTTGTGATATGTTCTTCCTCCCATATTCAAAATGCCGTAAAGATTTTGAACCAAGCCCCAAAACACCGAAGCGACAGCTGCTGTAATTTCATGTAGGTCTAGTTTGTGGGACTGCTAGTCAAAAACTTTTCGTTTTGTCAATTATTGTAAGTTGGAGCATTTTTAACACTTTCCCAAGAGCTATTCTGAATGCCTAAATCTGATGATGCAGCATCAATGCAGCCGCTAAAAACTTGTCTCACACCAGCACCGCTAATGAGGAACCACTACTCTTAATGCGCGGTCCCTAATACACGAATACAGTATACGAGCCGCCGTCCGCTAATCTTTTTCCTCGTCTCTTTTATAGTGTTTTTATCCGAAATCTGTTTAAGACGTTTTAAATAGCATTCGAACTTGCTCAACTAAACTCTCAAACATCGGGCAGTGGTTTGAAAGGGTGAACATGTTTATTAAATGGGGCAGTGTAGAAAATACCTTAACATCGGTTCCTGCTTTCATAAGCAGCAGATTTGGAAACAAGTTGTGATTTTATCGAAGAACCTGTTTCACATACTCGCTCACCAACCCTAAGATATTCTTGCCATCATGTTTGGCGAAACCGGTTTGAACCGGTTGAGAACCACTTGGGCTGGATTGTGGTGAGTAGGAACTAGACGAGTGACGTAGATGGCGACTCGCACTGCGTACACAAGAACTCTGGACAACAACAAAATAAGTTAAACTTGGATCGGCTACACTTATCTGCGCCAAGGTGCCAAGGACCACAACGCATGTATTCAAAGAAAAAGTAAATCAGTTCACTTTTTTAATACATACTGCAGGGCTGCAGGCAATCTTAATAGCGTTGGGCAATGCAGTTTAGGCTACGAAAGTAAAATACAAAATCTGTACATCTCACACCTTATTATTTAAGTATTTCGTAAACAAACATTACAATGTGTTCTGCAAACTAACTGTTGGTATATCCCCGATCCAGGCACTATATATATGTATATATTTTGATTGCTCAGTCATTAGACCATTTTTGTCACTGCGTTGTCACAAGTCCTTAACACCACAAATTATTTCCTACCAGTTCATCGCCAAGGTTCCGTCTTAGAAACTGCTTGTTTCTGTGTGACACGTTGGTTTGTTTGAGTAACAACAGGCATTGTGACATCACAAGAACCAGGGACACGTCAGCGATATACGTCAACGAGTCTTTGTAGCTTGTATGACTTGCATTAATCGCATTAGCCTGAAGTAAAACACAACAGTGAATATTTTTTCTCCCAATCACATTTCAACCATTAAAAACCTTTATTTCATAATCGAACAATATAAAAAATCTTACCCGCCCTTATAAATATAAACTATAAATAGTCGTACGTTGTACAGAAATACCTTGTGCAGTGCAGAAAGAGCAAAATTGGCCGCACTTATAATTCCACCAAATGATACTGGAACATTTGGTTCCATAGTCGGTGTCCCAAAGTTGATCGCCAGCAATCGAGGATACTCGTCTGTGATGCAAAGTTTTGATGACATAAACAACAGGGGTGCACAACGTGCGGCCGGGGAGACAGGTTAATGAAAATGTGTACTAAAATGTTTGTAATGGCGGTCGTGAATCGATTATAAGTGTTTTGCTAAACATTTGGCTTTAAAATACGGATCTGAATACATTAAATTGAAAATATATGTGAAACTGGTATTCGGGTAATCCGGTTCTTCGGGTAAATTGGACAAAACTTCAGGCACAAATGAATCGGCAATGATTTATTGCAGGACACCACGACCAAACTTTTTTTTCATTAAATCACAAACTCGTGACGTCAAGTACCAATACAAACCTGCGACAAAGGAGTAGTCGAGCATGACTTCACAAATACCAGGCGAAAGATTTTTGAGAAAAGTCAGGCAGTTGCCTAATATGGAAGTTAGATGTATTTGAATCGGGGTTATTTCCCTAGACGGAGAATCATCATCTCTATGTCCAAGTAACTACCAAAAAATGTTTAAATATTGATTATAGTAATGAACACAAACTTATATCTGAAAGACTTGCAAGTCTAACAAAGCAAGAATAAAAAAGTTTCAAAGATACCTTACTGCTTGAAGATCTCGTTCGTAACGGTGTGACGTTGCTTAATGACGTGTTTAAGCTTCCTTGGCGCTGGTGTTTGCGTTCTCGCAACTGTTAAAGTAAAGAGAAACATAGCACAAATCAGAAGGACAAACATTGCATGATGATTTCTTTAGACCAGTGATTTTCAACTGGTGTTCCGTGAAATATCGTTAAATGTTTCATAGAATACTTGTCGAAAATCCCTGGTTTAACACAGTAGGCGTAAACCGCCTTGATTTTATGGCAGTAATTTTCCACTATCACCAGTTTGAATGGTCCATCGTGATTCGCTTTATTTATAGTTGTGTAATTATAAGGCTCGTTTTGTATCATAAGAATGTAATTGCGTGGGCCTGATGTTGCTGAAGTACTATGCAGTAGTTGAGTGTACGCTTGTTTATTTTATAGCAAAATTATAAAATTTCATTTGGTGTTTTGCAAGATTACTGCAATGCATAAAGTGTTCCGTGGTTCAAAACAGGTTGAAAAACACTACTTAGACAACCGCCCCCCTTTTTTGTATGTGTGTTTCGCCGCCCTTTTCGCTTTATAAATACTTATGTTTGCAATTTATGTCATTACCCTGATGAAGGTGTTTCGTATGGGACATCGAAACGTTGGCATATTAGAAATAAAAAAACTACCGGAAGAGCTGAAATTTTGTTGATACATTATGCCTGGCAGCAACAGTATATTCAACCGCCTGCTAAATCAAAAAGATGCAACTAAGCCTTCAGGTGGGCATAGCACCAAATATGTCCTGTTGATGCTTAGTGTCCGACCTAAAGAAACTACAGGTACATTTTTGCAAAAAAAGCTTACAAAATATTAACTATACATAAATCATTTAAGTTGCATCAAAAATGCTAAACTTCATAATATGATGTACAATACCTTCATGGTTTCTTGCACTAGCCTTGGATGAAGCAACAATGCGATCGCTGTTTGACACGTCACAGCGATGAGATCACGAATGACGTCATAAAGTTTGAGTAATTTAAACTTCCACTGTGAAAGGTATTGACCAGAAGCACCTGCCAGTAATGCGGTAGTGAAATCGACTTCACGTAGAAGGGGAATACCCTGGTTGACTGGGAGGGCCGATAAACACTGGAAATATCAAAAGGCAAAATAAAGTGCTTGTTCGAAAATGTTAGAAATTATATTGTATTTAGCTGTAAAGATATTACTAAAGAGTTTCTTTTTGATTGCCTAAATCCATTAAAATGATGCGATATAGATCATCAGTGAAAAAAAATGAGAACAGTAGCCGAATAAGGTGCTTCCTTACAGCGTGCTATGGAATTGCTTTGATTACAGTAATGACAAACATAGGAATTTGATTTTGTTTTATGGTTTTTCAGAATACCTAATTATTTCACATTGTACACCCAATAAACTTTTTTCTCCCTTGCACAGTTTGTAATCAAATTACGTCAAATTAAAAATATGTACAAATTTTAAAATTACCATAAACGCTGAACCATCAACATGTGTGTATTAAAACCTTTTTTACTATCTATAAAAATAGTTCTTTTAAATGCAAGATGGCAAAGGCTTCTTAACAAACCAAAAATCGTTGCCTAGAAAAAAATTAGGGAAATATAGATGGATACTTAGCAGTAAAGCATTTTTCATATCGCTTGGCCAATCTGTTACTTATGTTTGCGGTATCGGGTAAATCCACAAACAAAAATAATGCGTCCAAAGAAATATTATCATCTAATCAAAAAGTAAACCCACATTAAGCGGATAACTGGCGCCAAAATTAATCGATAAACGGAAATGGTCAAACAACTAAAATCCACTTGACTGAAATATCGACCATTACGATAACTGACCCAATCAGGAAAGCCAATGCAAAGGGCTTTAATATAATGTTCCTAATCGGCTACCACCAATGATAGAAACAAACACAAATTGATTGACACATTATAGCGCATTTTTGGTATTAAGTGCCTAAAAAGCATTGTGCTACAAACTGCACAATCAGGTGTTACCTGTTACGTCATACACGTGATATTGATGACATCAGTTAACCGAGTGTCTTCACCAAGTACAGTTATAAACAGTGGAAAACAATTTATTGTAACAAGTAGCCAACTGTAATCAGTTGTTATAAATTACCACGTAAATACAACAAGATCAGATGTACAAATTTGCTATTAAAACGTAATAAATCCGGATTAGGAAATGTATTAATCTATTTGTGTGTGTTTATTTCAATTTTATTATTGGTGGCAGAAAGGTAATTTTTTGTTCTTACCTGTATAATTCGCTCTTGGTGAACCCCAATGAAGTCCAACGTGTTGTCGGTGAAGTCATGCGTAACTGAACCAATCATGCATGTCATAAAATGCAGTGAAGCGTGGTACACATTTAACCACTAAACAAAAATAAGGAAATTAAAAAGAGTCTTATGTTCTACTCAACTGGACTGAAAATTAGACTGGATTACTTATTACGCAAAGTGTACTAAGTACATCAATGTAAAGGGGCCACTTAGAAAACTTTTCAAATGCCGATTCTTTGTGGTGTATCAGTATTTACAATTAAATGAACCGCCTGGTCAGATATTTTAAGTTAATACTGTGGACTTGTGGTGCCTTTTTTAACTAAAATACTTCTGCAATGATAACCAACCCACTTTCTAGACTCAAACCCCCACTTCATGGGACCAAAGTTAATGGCTTAACGCTCCCCAAAAAGCCTAACCCGGCACTGAATATAAAACACCCCAATTTTTCAACGATACTGTTTATAAAAATACTTGCATAAATTGCTTGTAGTTTTCTTAAACTTAGTAGTTTACCTTTTTTGATTTTGCGTTGTAAGCGTTCGACCAGTTCAGACACAGCTTTGGCAAGTTTCGAGTGTGGAGTATCGTCAGCGCCACCTCGTGGTATGATGAGATGTGAGAAAACAAGCGTAAAATGGCGATACATAATGGCGCCGATTTTTCTGCAAACAAAGTTGAATCTAATATAGTGGATGTGAAAATTATTTCAGATAGATTTAAACTTGCATTACACACCTACAAAGTTTTAATTAAAGACTCTTTATAACCTACCAGTTTGTTCTTTACAAGTTTCAGTTAGATCCACAAGCACCATCATGAGCAAAAATATAGTAGAGTCACGTGATACAGACTCGCGCCATGATTGGTTGATTTCTCCATCGTCACTTTCACATAGAAGTTCAAGGGTTTGAATTAAAACGATAGAGGCCTGTAATTAAAAAAACAAATGGCTTTTCATTTTTAACAAACAGGGATGTTATTTCACCCTGCTAATAGTAATCTCAAATCAATTTTCTTACCTCAATAATGAAAGCAGACGGTTTAGTGTCGAGGTGTTTCAAGATTGTTGAAAGATCGTGGCAAGTAACTTGGATGAGATCAGTCAACACTTTAAAATGTAGAGTTGTTAGATAAGCAAATGTGAACTTCTGGTTTGTTTCGTGTAATGGAACCCAACGAGAATGTAAGTGGTTATATTTTACGGATGTTTAGTTATTTTTACAGGTAAGGTCTCAGAAAAAAAATTATCCGTATTTACAAGACATACCCTTCTTTTTAACGTACGTCCTTATTCAATCTTTGCAATCTCTTCTCTTTGATAAAACTACTTTATCAACATTTTTATAGCCACACATACATACATATATGTATACAGCGGAATTTTTAAACAAAGCCTGATGTTAGCAAAAGTTTTTTTGTTGTAAAATAAATTCGTGTCCCTGAAAAGGCTTTAAGGAGTCACGGACTTTTGCCATAGACAGAAAAGTAAACCTGTTCAAATATAACATATAAACAATGTTCTCTTTATGAAATATAGTCACCACAAAACGTAGGTCACTAGTTAAGGCAGACCCGGGCATTTTACAGCCCGCGGGCCACATCTGGCCCGTTGGCTGTCCCTGTCCGGCCTGCGTGAGGTTTAAGTAAATTAAAACAACAATCCAATATAGGTCTATTTATGCTGTGCAGCCATGGAATACGGCAATTTTGCTGTTATTTTAAAAAGCCATTTGTTATATATGATTACGTAGTGATGCACGTGCGTAGGCGAACAGCTACGTGTGATGCTGGTCAAAATCGTCATAAAACACAAGTTGTTCAACCCATTGTTATGCGATAGAGCCTATAGTGCTCTTTTGTGTCAACATAATACAGCGGGGATGGGAAAAACACAAAAATCTGATTTTTACAAACTGGAAAGATTAAACGCAAATTTGATCAACCTAATTGAATAAAAACTTTGGGTTTTAACATTTCAGCGTAATATTGCAAGCTAAATTGCTATTTTTCATGTCAATTTCCCCGCTTATTTTTTATGCAAACTATAAATATTTGCATTACAACGCTCAAATGTAGAATAAAGTTTAACCAAGTAATCGTTGGTTTGGCCCTCGGACATAAGTCAAGTTTCTTATGTGGCCCGTTTTAAAAATTAATTGCCCACCCCTGAGTTAAGGTATGTTTTCTTTACCATTTTTATCTTTGTTTTTTGCAGCTTTAGCAAGATGATAAGCTGTAGTGTGAAGGTGAAAAGCTGATTTGCTGAAGTTTCCGGATTCCTCGAACTTTTGAAGCGCCTGCACACTCCTGAGAACAAAAAAAAACTTAGTCACAAATGTTGACGTTATTAAGCGAAGTTGCAAAGAAAAACATTGATAAGCGCAAAACCAATTTCTTTAAACTACAGATCTTTAAAATAGGACAATGGCTTCAAACGTTGCATTACCTTTCTCTAACCACTCCGTACTTGCTGTTGTGCTGACAAAACCAAAGTGTCTCGATAAACTGGGCGGTAGTAGATCACTTTTAAATTAATTACTAACATTGGTCAAATCTTATTCTACATTACGACTTTGTTTGAATAAAAATAATTTACCTAACTTGGTCAAAACTGTCTCGGAAACGCAGTTAGCAAAGTACTAACAATATCATTACCATGTAACTTATCTAAACTTTGTTTTGCAACAGTTTTGCGAGATGACTTTGTTGAGAAAACGTGGGGTAGATTTTGCTAGCGACAAAAAGACAAAAAGGTCGGAAACCATTGTGTTTTTTCTGCAGGTCGCTTGATTTTATGCTCGGGTCTAGTGCGTCGTTTTTTACAATTAAGGATTATATAGGCTTGAATAAAAAAGCACCACTAGTATTACTAACCTCTCGAGCCAGACATTCGTTTGCTGAAGACATCTTTTCTTTTTAATTTGGTTGTAAACTTGCGTTAAAAGCAATTCTGTGCACAGGTTCAGTAAAACATTCACTTCCTTACATGAACACGAAGCTGTGTCACCAACCTGTTAATGCAATAGTTTAACAAACAAAAACACCAAAAAACATAAAGCAGCAACAGTACGTATTATCTAAAATGTAGGTTTAGACCCGTTTATCTTAAACATTTGTCGGCAAACTATGGGCAACTATAAGCTAACAATAAGAACAGCATTTCCTTTTATGTCTAACACATAACAACGGCTTAACAGCAGGTATTAAACGGGAATCAGACCTTTTGTGAGTAACACCTTGCTGAAAGTCACGAGTCACGTAAAAAGAAGGCGGAGTTTTTATCCGTTATCAACTTTTTAAAAGAAACTCGCTTTGCTAAGTAAAACATCAAACCAGTCTAACCCAAGCAACGCTTGAACAACGAAAACGCACAGGCACATAGAGAAAGCACAATAAGAAAGCAAATATCTCACCAAAAACAAAATGGACGATATGACGTCATCCAGCATTGATTTCACAAGATCTTCATCAGTCAGCTTTGCTGCACTGATAAAAGTTTGTAAGGCTGATGTGAACATTAGGTGGCGCTCTCGTTCGTTCGTGTCGACAATTGCAAGTGATTTCGAGACACAGAGCAAAACCTGAACAATGCGATAGTGTAAAAGATCTAAATGTGCACAGAGACAGAACTTTTAGTGTTTCCCATCATATAACTGCATGCGGCAGAAGGCTAAAACTTGACTACACTGAGAACTGTGTACAGAAAACCCCGGTTAAACCGGATTTGCTTAATCCAGGACTTCGCCTAAGTCGGACAAAACTAGAGGTAGAAATGATTTGCAGTGTGGTAGAGGTTACACTAATCGTAATTGGTTTATACGAATCCTTGCCTATACCCGTCATCGTTTGTCCAAACGTTACGGATTAACCAAGGTTAAGTGTACATGTTCAATGCATGGGTTTCACTAACACCGACGCAACCAAAAATTTAACAAATCTGCTTAAAATATTAAAAATGAATAATGTGTTACCTTGGACCAATGTTGGTATCTTTTCTTTTCCTTAAACTCCTTCATAAGATCTTGGAAATTTTTGTCCGATTTTCCATGCGACATATAGAAGGTCTCTAGGGCCACCACGTTTAAAGAATGAGCACATGTCTCCAAAAGTTCGTTCTAAAAAGCGACAACTTAGTCAAACAAGAAATGTTGCTCTGAATCTTAGTGGAAGGAAAAATATGGCGACTAATTTGTCACGCCACATTTGTAAAGCGTTACAGCCCGAGCAAGCACCGAATAAGAATATATTAAGTGTTTCATGAATGGTTTAAAAATATATTTCTTGTCCTTCCAAATACTTGGTTATTTTTTTGTAGTTAAAAATATACATTTTTTATTTCCTGCGCCCCGTCGCATAAACGCAGAAGCTTTTTGGAAAAACAGACCAGTGAAAATTAATTAGTCAGTTTCGGTCGAAGTTGATTGCCCATTTGACCAAACGTTCCGATTTGGCGAGACTTGAGCTCGATGGTTTTACAGCGGAATAACTTGTCACTTTTCAGACAAACCAACATCAACACGTTAAAACAATTGTAATGTAATTACTGATACGTCACAGTCAAACGCTATATTTGAAGTAGATGCCCGTTACAAAAACATGCGACACAAAATAATTTTCAGGCGACGCAACTTATAAGATCGCGACCCATACTTTGGGAAACACTGCTCCAAACGTTGTCATCAGGATCGTGGTCACTGGTTTATGGGGGGTGCCTTCGAATACTACAGAAGTGCTAGGTACGCTTGGTGCAACGTAACTTAAAAATACTGCAGGTAACTCTCTTTGGTGCAACTAAACGGAAAAAGGGCGACGTAACTCGAAAATACTCCAGCTGCGAAGTACCATAGCGGACAAAGCAGACTTAGCGCATCAAGTGGACCTGTAGTATTCGCACCGGCTTATTGTAGCTCCGTATAAAACCATATTGATGATTTTTATGAAGTACAAAAGATCAAGACAATACCTGCGCAATTTCTTTCGGAGAATTTTCGCTGAATAATGGAAGCAACAAGGAACTCCAAAACTGTTTACCACTGCACTTCAACGCCTATGTGAAAAAATCTTTAGTGATATGAACTCAAAGGAAGTATTTGAATTCCTAGCTTGATTAAATTTTTACTCCATTACAGTGAAAAAAAATGGTAAAAGTTTTTAACATTAACATAAGGATTTAAATTTAGTTTCAGAAAGTTTAACCAAAGTAAAAAAACAAGTTTTTTTGCAAATTTAACAGGCAACACAATTGCAAACTTTGGTGTATTATTAACTATTCACAATGTTTTTGGAAAACCTTATCACAAAAGGACAATTCATTTATCACTAACCTCAAGTACTGGATGTCGCTTGTCAACCCACAGAGCATTAAGAAACTTAACACAAGCTGTGTGGAGTGAAGTTGGTAATCTGTAAGTTCCCTGCTTGTCGGGTTCGATCATCGACAAAACCACGTGCAAAAAACTCGACTTCCCAAGTTGGAGGCCCTAAAACAGATTATTTGTTTTCATGTTGTTTTACTTTTTGTTTTTCGGTCAGATTTATCTAAAATAAGGTCATCCTAAACTTCCACAATATAACATAAATCTTAAAAATGCCAGTTTATTCATTAAGATATTTATTTTGGGGTCATACTTAAATAAAAAAAAATTTAAATAACCTCATACGTCCCAATGTGTTTGAATATTACCATTCAACACAAAAATGCATACAGGGCAATATACGTTTCTACAGTAAATGTAAAACAAACATTGCAATTAGAACAACCTCTTCTGGTTTGTCCTTGACCTTTGGCTCAAGGTCGAGAAATAGTTCTAGAAGACCAGGTTGAGTCTGCACCGAGACTACCATGAAATCAAGAATTGCGATTTTCAATGAATGATGCTCGATACGGGAACGCAACCTCGATAATAAGATGTCCCTGGAAAAATGAAACAGTTTTGACATAACTTGAAAAAAATATCAACAAAATACTACACTTTCAGCTTTGCGACGACAGTAACTCAAAAGTTACATGTCTAAACAATACTCTCAATTTTAGCCGCCCCCAATCAACATGGAAAAGAGTAACTGATATATTTTCAGCAAAACAAAGATTTATGAACGTACCTGAAAGCAACAACGTCATCGCCGAGATTAGCGTGTAAAGACATTGGAGCTATGAGAGAAACTTGCCGCAAGATGGCGAGCGAGAGCTGAGGAAGGGCGAGGGTGTAGCGATGGTAGATGTAACCAGCGATGTTGGAGACTACACTACTTTCTAATAGAGAAATAAACCATATTTTAGGACGAGATAACATAACAAGGGCATTTATTTATGTCAATGATGAATTTGTAACCATGTAAAGACAAGGTGTAGACTTTAACAGACACTGCATATAATCGTTGTAACATGTGTGACTTACTTTATGTTTTGTTAAACATATCATTCTTTTAGTGACAGGACAAACGTGATCGCACGTTTTATGTATGATTTTGAGTTTTAGATGCTCTACATCAGGGCTTTCCAAATTTATGATTCGCAAACCACTTTAAATTTATAACAAATTCGCGCCTTTTACACTTGCACTTAGCTAAGTTGGACTTTGAGCATTGATATCATCTGATATCCCACGCATTTTTATACCACCAAGTGTGGATTAGGCTTTTTTCATCCAGACATCAGGGTTCACATATGGCGTGATAAAATAAACTTACAAATAAGCAACACTACAAGTTTTTACATCACGAGAAATCGTCTTTGTTAAAAACAGATCAAGTTTTGTCTAATAGTTATGCCAAAAAGTGGTCACAAATTCAACCTGAAACCAATGTCTGCCCAAACAATATGAAACCTCGTGTTGTAAACTGAATGTAAATGTCCAAGTTTAAGCACGTACCTCCGACGTTAGGTGTCGCTAGCACCTGTTTCAGAAAAGTGGGGTTGCTATCGGCAACAAGATCCGATGAGCGCAGGAGATTGTTCAGGACCGAAAATGCAAGACGAACTATCTCCGACATTTGGTTTGCGCCTGATGAGAACGGCTGCAAAAAAGCAATTACGTTAAACAAAAACATGAGGCACAGACCTTGCTGAACATACTTTGTGCTAGGTTAATAGATTAGTGCTGGAACGTTACTACATGGTACAGGCCTACAAATACACCAATGCTTTGGTAATATTATGACCGTCGATACAATAGTTTGATCGTTTCAAGTTAGTTGGATAAAATAAAAATGATCGATTCCAGGCTTCAAAATATTAAAACAAATATAAAACACTCCTTTTACCAGAAAATCATCAAAAAGTAAAAACCAATGTATTTTGCAATTTAGGGACACATCGATTGACAAACCTGATTCAAAAAGACAGACTGAATAAGGTCAACGGGTACGGAGGCAATTTTTAACAAAACTTCAGCTCCGTTTTGTTCCAACAATGACGCTACCACAGATTTTTGTAGAATTCTGGCAGATTGAGTAAGCTCAGAGTCAGCAATCCGCAACATGACGTGAAAGAGCTTTAAACATCTTACACCTGAAATTCATCAGATCAAATCATTTTACTTCAACTTCGAAAGTAGAATTGATATTTTTGAGGGGTTGCGCTTATTTAATCACTTGTGGGTTTGGTCGATTTATTGGGCAATACGTAACATAGTACAAAAGTATTTACTAAAAAACAAAAATGCATATTGCCCTTCGCACAACGAAGTATTACTTGACCAACGAATAAACTTCACCGAAGCGCCTGTAATTTTGGCAACACAAAGTTTTTTTCCCCAAACCGGGGGATAACGTATGCTGTGAAGCAACGTGAACAAACAATGTATTTTTATTCTTTGAACTGATTTCTCTCATCAACAACAACCCCTCTTATCACTTATCTTTTGTAAATTTTAACATTTCTGCTAAAAAAGGGCAACTTCAAGAACACATGGTGCAAAGGTAAATAAGGCGATGTGGAAAAACCCAGATATTTCCACCAGACTAACAAGTTGAAATTCGTTGGTTATGCTTTTGTGCTTAAATCATTTCTGCAGTCTAAATATTTCAACTCACCTATATTGTCCCATAGATCCTCGTTTCGTTGCCACTTGAGCAAACAACAGAAAACCTCCTTCATCACAAAGTTTACTGTTACAGCAATGCACTCTGTGATTTTGTCTTCGGATTCCATTGAATGCTCCAGTAATGACGTCATCAGGTCGACTGTCGCCATGGTGACGAGGTAGGTGTTGTTAACACGTTCCCACTAAAATAAATGTGAGAGTAAGTCAAGCATGCTTTAAGCATAGAAGAAAACGCAAAAGTTTTAATAGAATTCAAATTGTCTGTCTGAGATTTTGGGTAAATTTGCAAACTGAATTATTGATATATTTTGTAAAAACTTATGTAGTAAAACGATCTAGTACTTTGTCTTAAACTTATTCAGTTTCAAATTCAAAAAGTTATTTGAGAACAATCCATTTTTCTGCATAACACTTTAATTATTGTTTCTCAACCAAAAGTTGATTATTTTAAAGGTAGCAACCAGGTTTTTTCATCAGAGAAGCAAGTTATGTCTTCCAGTTAAGGACACCAAGCAGCAAAATAACCTGATGATAAGTTCAGAAAAATCAATCCAGGATTTGAGTGAACACATCACACATTAAAATCATTTTTCACATAACTAGTGATGTACTAAACCCACTTGAAAAGATTTGAGGCTTTGGTCCCTAAATTGAAATTTTGAACAAAAAAAATCCAATTATGGCCGAGCCTAAAATGGCCCAATGATTGTTTGAGGCAAGAATTGGTAGAGGCAAATATTAAGTGATTTACTTTATTTTCATAGGCCAAACACTTTTGGCAGTGATTTTATACACCTATGAGGTTCAGTTTTGGCCAAACTGTCCAGGAATGTTAACCAGAAACCAAAACATTGCTGTAGCAAAATGTTTTGGCCAACTGAAACTTTACTTTGGGCCAGGGTATCGAAATTGCATTTAATGTGATTTATGTCATTCAAATGTGAGTAGAAGTTTTAATCTAACATATTTTACTACATAGCTATTTCACAACAATTTGAGAAAATCACTGTATACATGCGGATTATATATATATTAGCGCAAATGCTGCTTGACTTACTTCTGTTAACAAGCGACCAAATATGCCAGGATAAATTTGCACTTGGTCCGCATTCTGTTGAAAAGCTCCTTTATCCATTGATGGAAAATATTGGACTTGTTTAAGATCACTCAATATTTTTTGTGCATTTTCTGATGGGTTCATTTTCACAAGAGCGATGTAACATTGCAGGCAGGTTGAAATGAGTTGAGTGGCTGGTTCAGTCATCTGCATTATCCTAAACAATATGTTTAAGTTAACAGTATAAAAATATTGTGGCAGTGGCAAAACAACATAAAATTACCGAACATTTACAGAGGCAGAGAACCATCTGTGTTTAAATCAAAGCATGTTAACAAGTCAGAAAGAAATGTTGTTGTTTTTCAGAAAAAAGCTAATTTCAAAAGTGTTAACTAGAAAGTCGTAACATTTTGAAGTAGATGTCCAAAAACAACATTGAAAATGTTCAAAACACACACAAGAAAATATTTCCGTTTTTCAGTAATAATCTACTGAACCAAATCGTGGTTAAAATTAGTGATGGGACAAGTACCCGGTACCCGGTACTCGGTATCGATGGTATCGAACGATTTCAGTGGTATCGATACTCGTACTCGGTATCGAAATATTTTGTCTCAGTTTTCCAAAAACGTGCGAGTACCGAAGGCCGATTTACACCATAAGAATACGGGCAACTTTTGGCCAATATTTGCTTCGGACAGTACAAAATTGGAAAAAAGTCCCGCCAGTTTACGTACGCCTTTTTCGCTATCACGTGGTGATTACATTTTTCGGCATGTGTGTGCGCACGCCTTTACCCCGAGCATGGCAGATAAATTAGCTAGTGATATACAACTAAGTACAACACTACACTTAAGTACTCGGTATCGAAGGTATATACATGTGGTACTCGTACTCGGTATCGGTACTCGCTTCAAAATCTGGTATCGTCCCATCACTAGTTAAAATGCATTGTTATTGAGTATATAGGTCATTACCCGAACCATGTTTTTTGTTCAATGATTTATATTAAATTTGGAAATACCGGTTTGACTTACTTTTGAATAAGACCAGGTATTTTTGAGATAAACATGTTCATAGTCTCCAAAACAGCCATGCAGTCTGTTCCACTGACTGACGACGACTGCAGCGAGGCTAGCATTTTTTCGACCAACCGAAAGATAAGTTGGGATTTTTCAATAAACCCAAGCAAGTGATAGTTAGAGCTTGGCCCTTGGTATTTGAGAAGACTCTGTAAAAATATTTCTATGAGCTAACTACAATTTTTTAAAAAGTATTAAATGTTGCTTGCTAAAAATAACACTCAGAACAACACATTTTGTGTCCCAATTCTAAATTAAATAGATCAGTTTTTGGGTTTAAACATATTTTGTATCCATATTTTTGCTCTAAAAACTTTGGTTTGGAATTTGGATAATAGTCACATGGAAAATTCAGACTAAACAAAACACAATGTATATTATGCATCTTTCATCCATATATTTGTTTAAGAAACCTAACAAGAAAACATGTGTATAACCCACCTGTATTTCAGCATCAAATACTTTCCACCCATCAATTGATTGTTGCCATTGAACCAGTTCACCTTGCTGACTGTCCACAAGTTGTCCCAATGTTCCAACACGAAGCTTCACTGTAAGCATCCCACCTGCAGATGGTAAAATGTATAAAAATAAACCATTTTATTAAACTTCATTGGCAAAAAAATGTCTAAAAATTTGAACAAATCACATTTGTTGTATTTGCCTGTTCGTTTTAAAAAACATGGGATTTTTTATTTCACAGACACTAGTTAGTGCACACACACAGACACACACACAGTATTTTCAACTGGCTTTTGAAGTATAAACCCAAAGCGATGTTCTTGTCATCAAAGGTAATCAGCTTATCCTCACAGATGGTGAAACATCTTACCTTACATTTAACTCATTACACAAAGTGAAAAAAACAAGAATGCTCAGTACAGAGTACATTACTCCATTAAAAATGGATCACATATCTAACTTGACCTGTCCCAATGCTTGTAAACAATTCACACCTGCAACGCTGATCGGTTTGTGACACAACAATCTCCAACATGAACCATCTTGTAAACTTTCCACATCATCCCGGGGACACGTTGCAAGATATTCAGCAAATGTTGGTAAGTCAGAAAGAAATGCATGAATCTTGAAAGACATTTATGGTAAATATAGGGACATGAAACCTTTGTCATTGAGGGGCCAAATACAACTAGAAGGGTGGCTTAGCACATATTGCCCTTGAATATACACTATAACCTATTTTAAATCATAAATATATTTCCTATGCTTATTTTGTATTGGGTCCCATATTAGCCATCGTCTTATACAACCTTAGTCGTTTCTGCAGGCAAAAACTCATGGGTCCCCACACATGTAAAGTTGAAAATAATGCAATTCAAGAGATAACCATGAGAAAGTCGGGTGTTGTAAGGTAAAACACAGTGATCGGCACTGGGCTTAAATAATAATACTATGTAGAATACAAGCTATAAAATTAGATCCCAGATATTGTTTGAAGTATGTCCTATTTAACGTTTTAAAAAACTGACCCATTTTAGGGGGCTAGTAGGGCAACTAATTGGGTTTGACACACAAACTAAAAAATATATAAAAACCACAATGACTTAATCAATAGTACTGCAAAATTTCAGCCAAATCCGCCAATGTTTAAAATTTCGACCACTAGAGGTATTTTGAGCAACAACCGTTAATGTTTCTGACGTCATAGGGCTGTTAACAACCCCCTAACTGCCATGGCGCAAAAACGACCACCAAGCAACCCACCAACGAGCAACATACAACTGGTTGCCCTTGTAACACTATTGCTCAAAAGAAATCTTTCGTTTGTAGTGACCAGTAACATACAAATACGTTTTACACTTCAGGGGCTTGTGGGGTAAATGTTAGGACTACAGGGTTGAACGCAACAATCGACACCTATAAATGGCATACTATACAAGAAATCTAAATTTCAGCCAATTCTGACACTGTTTAAAAACTCACCCATTTTAGGGGGCTAGCGGGGTAAATACTGGGGTTATCAACAAAACAAAGTGGGATGCACATCTACATAACTATATCTACCATCTGTGTAAATTTCAGCTGAATCCATTAAACATTTGATGGTAAAACGAGTCGGACAAACTTCGGGGTAAAAACACCCATTTTAGGGGGCTAGCGGGGTAAATACTGGGGTTATCAACAAAAACAAAGTGGGATGCACATCTAAATAACTACATCTACCATCTGTGTAAATTTCATCCAAATCCATCAAACATTTGATGGAAAAACGAGTCGGACAAACTTTGGGGAGAAAAAAAATGAAAGAAAAAAAAAGAAAGAAAAAGAAAAAACAACAACAAAAAAAAACAATTTGAGTAAAATCAATATGTGTCCCCTTCAGGAAAGGGGACCCATAATTATCATGCATTGATTGTGGACCGCACCTTTTATATAACACAAGGTGATTTCACTTTGTTGCATATCAAATATGCTTATATTCAGTTAACATGTAAAATTTCGTATTTGATTCTCGTCGCATTATTTTTAGGTCACAGAAAACTAGCATCGCTGACATTGATCAAAAATATACAATAATTGAACTCGATTTTCAGTACATTTGAAATCCAGTGTCTCTGCGGGCCGCACAACCTTTAATCAATCAGTCGCGTTTGTTTTGCCCCCGGGCCAAAATTTTAAAATGTTTCTTTATGCTTCATTCCTAATGTATAAAGTTTATACACATGGCTTTTCCTTTGGACAGTCTTACTCTAAACAATTAAAACTAGAAGGGTGGCTTAGCACATATTGCCCTTGCATATACACTATGATCAATTTTAAAACATAAATATATTTCCTATGCTTATTTTGTATTGGGTCCCATATTAGCCATCATCTTTTATAACCTTGGTTGTTTCTGCAGGCAAAAACTCATGGGTCCCCATACATGCAAAGTTGAAAATAATGCAATTCAATAAATAACAATTAAAAAAAAAACTGACCCATTTTAGGGGGCTAGTAGGTTAACTAATGGGGTCCGACACACAAACTAAAAAAATAGGAAACCTCAATGACTCAATCAATAGTACTGCAAAATTTCAGCCTAAACCGCCAATGTTACAAATTTCGACCACTAGAGGTGTTTTGAGCAACAACCGTTAATGTTTCTTATGTCAAAGGGCTGTTAACAACCCCCGAACTGCAATGGCACAAAAACGTCCACCAAGCAACCCACAAAGTCACAAATGAGTAACATACAACTGGTTGCTCTTGTAACACTATTGTGCCACAGAAATCTTTTGTTTGTGGTGCCCAGTAACATACAAATACGTTTTACACTTTGGGGGCTTATGGGGTAAATGTTAGGGCTACAGGGTTGAACACAACAATTGACACCTATAAATGGCATACTCTACAAACTATTCCAATTTTAGCCAATTCTGACATTGTTTACAAATTCACCCCTTTTAGGGGGCTAGCGGGGTAAATACTACGGTTATTCGGACAAAAAAGGGGGATGCACATCTACATAACTACATCTACCATCTGTATAAGTTTCAGCCACATCCATCAACCATTTGATGGCAAAACAAGTCGGACAAACTTCGGGGGGAAATACCCATTTTAGGGGGCTAGCCGGGTAAATACTGGGGTTATCAACACAAACAAAGTGGTAAGCACATCTACATAACTACATCTACCATCTGTGTAAATTTCAGCCAAATCCATCAAACATTTGATGGAAAAACGAGTCGGACAAACTTCGGGGAAAAAATACCCATTTTAGGGGGCTAGCAGGGTAAATACTGGGGTTATCAACACAAACAAAGTGGGATGCACATTTACATAACTATACCTACCATCTGTGTAAGTTTCATCTAAATTCATTAAACATTTGATGGCAAAACGAGTCGGACAAACTTTGGGGTAAAAGGGGGCTAGCGGGGTAAATACTGGGGTTATCAACAAAAACAAAGTGGGATGCACATCTACATAACTATATCTACCATCTGTGTAAATTTCATCGAAATCCATCAAGGATTTGATGGAAAAACGAGTCGGACAAACTTTAGGGAGAAAAAAAAAAGAAGAAAAAAAAGAAAAAAAAAGAAAAAAACAAAAAGAATTTGAGTAAAATCAATATGTGTCCCCTTCAGGGAAGGGGACCCATAATTAAAATTGTATTGATAAGTACAAAAAAACAGACCAATACCAAAAAAATCAGAAATTAGCAATTTGGTGATAAGCACTTTAAACAACTCAAAAGTAGTTAATATCAATAATATGTTATAGATAACATTTATTATAGTTACCTGAATAGCTGCAATTTCACTGGTTGCCATAGCAGCAAGCAATTCAAGCATATAACCGCTGTTTATAGGGAAATAACCACTAGCTGACAAAAGCAAGGCATCCATGTCACATCTGGCAATTCCTTTCCCCTAAAAAGTAGGTAAGTTGATAAAACTACCTAGATTACTGATCTTGTCAGCTAAGGTCTCACAAAACCCAGGACTCATGTTATGGATTTACCAAAAGAATATTAACTCTGGAAATAAATTATTTTAATTTTCTGATACAACTCATTTAGTGATAATTAATTATAGATGCTGATGTATGCAGTTCATTCAATCACAATAAAAAAATATGATATATTTATTGTAAATCTTCATGCATATAATTGCTATCTTACTAGATCTGTGGGTTTCGCTTCAAGTAATCTAACTGCAACAGCGACAAGATCACCATAGCAACCCAATGTGTCTTCATGAAATGATTTTGTGACACAGGAGATTACTCCACGTAGAACTCGCTTTGCTGTAGAAGATATATTCTGCAACAGGAACATCAAACAACATTAACAGGTCTGATAGTAATAGACAAAATATCTTTTGGAGGGCTCTGCATAAACATGAGCAACTTTAAAATCATTAAGAATGTGACATGATATTTTAGATTAAGCTAGACCTTGAAGTTAAACTTACCCAACATTTTTTTGCATACAGGTCTTAAGGAATAGATGTAACAAATCAATACAAACTGTAAATGCATGCAATTTTGTGCAAAGAAGTAAAAATTATGATGCAAATAAAGATTGGAATTCAGGCACAAATCAAACCCATTTTTAAACTCAATTGAAGCCAGTTTTGGTTTAAAATGCCAGTCAAAATCGGTTTACATCGCTAAATTTTTAATTTTGGGCAAACATAAGCAATAAATGTAATATACTCAAAATCATTTGGAACCAAGCAAATTACAACAAAACATGCCTTTAGTGGCAAGTTGCATATTTATGCCAGCACAATATATGAAACTGAGATCCTACCGATTCAGTATTAAAAGGATAGTTAATGATAATTTGATCGATTTCTCGCCACACATTATTATCAATAGCTCGCTCCCCAAGCTTTTGAGTAAGTAATCCTCCATTTTCTTCCATCAACTGAAACAAACCACATAGTACAGTCACCATACAGTTTATTCTCTAAAGTTTGTTTTGGGCTTTTTCTTTTATTTAAAAAAGTTTAGAAATTTTTCAGCAAAACATGTGCTTCATGGAACACAACTTATGAATCTATTTGCTTTATTTTATGATAATCAGTATGCCCATTACCGCAATGATGAAAAACATATTTTGTACTGAACATTATAGCACTTTTGTCACTTATTAGTAATTAAAAATAAACAGAATCCTTGGCATCATTTAACACTTCACATTTTTGCACCTTGATTTCGCAAAACAACATTTATTGAATTTGTTTTAATCAACACACACCAGTTTTAATACTTGTCAAGCATGACATCAGCAAAAAATGCAGCACTCTTTTTTTAAATTTAGATAAATACCTACAATTACATCAGGCATGAAATAAAATACCCACCACATAGCGCACTGTAGCCCAAGCAAGCATTAAAGGAGACAAACTGCTTTCATCAATTGATTTCAAAATTATGTCATCAATTTGTTTAAAACTTTTATCATGTTTCTTCAATTGATGGTCTGTCACTGCATCAGGATCCTAACAAATATTCTTTTAATGAGAAAATTATTTGTTCCAAAAGGAAAATCTTTCTGCATTTTTACAAGTTTTCATACTAAACCATACAAACTAATCAAAATATCCACAGTGGCAGACTGTGCTTGAAAAACCTAAGGTAGCCTTGCCACCCTGCAACTGCCTAATCGGTACCTATGGTTTGAATCAGCGGTTCCCAAACTGGACCAACTGGGGTCCGTACAGCAGTTTCAGTAGGTCCGCAAAGAGAATTATCTTCAAAGCTTCAAAGCAGCTTCAGAGGGTCCGCAATGTACAGCAATGATTGCTTTCTCGGGTGCTTGTTTTATATTAGTCTTTAGTATCAAATTTCCTTTTTTTCATTAAAAAAAATGCATTTTTTCTAGAGCATTCTTGGATTTTTATAGGGCCGCAAAATATGAGAATAATTACAAAGGGTCCACCAGGCAAAAATTTTACAAAAGTTTGGGAACCGCTGGTTTAAATATTTATCTCCAACCCACCCTTCCTCTACAAGACCGAAAATAGTAAATTTTTAACAACAGATGTTTTTGTACCTGCAAAAATTCCAAGTCAAATCCTTCAATTAACAAAACTTGCATCAACCAACTCATCGATGTCAACATCACTTTCACTAACCACGAATCTGCTACTTCCAGCAATGGATGGCTAATACCAAAACTGTGTTCTAATGATAACACAGGTGATTGATGAAAATAGCAAAGCATATTTTGTTTAAACAACGAAGAAAAGTTACCCTTGAATATTTTTGCAAGTTTTGCCACAAGATCACATGGCATTTCAAAGTGTGAATAGTATAGAAGAAAAACTTGCAAGATTTCACATTGTTCTTTGATTTGTTGTATGGCCAACTTGGAAAGGACCTGTTGATTACACAAGCATGGTTTACTTTCAATGGCACACATTAATTTTTGATGGTAAAAAGTAAAAAACAAAACAACAAATATTTGGTGAGGGTTTTTATTTACATTCAAACTTGTCTCAAACCTCTGAAGTGCAGTCTACTCCTCTAGTAGTGATGTTTAAGCTTTCACATGAAAATAACTTCTCAAACTGATTTGTCAAGGTCGTAACAAGGTCAGGAAGATTTGATAAGATCTCAGAATACACATCCTTTAAAAAGAAGAGTACTTTTGCATTGAAATTATTATTGCCAAAATAAGACAAAAGCCAAGTATGCTGAATATAAACAAATGTAAAAAATCATAAATATTTGAAACATGCTGAATGTCTGAACAACTTTGCATTTAAACTCACTTTAAATGGGTGGTCATTGTCTTGAAAGTAAGCTATCATCGGTGTGACACATCTCACACAGTAGAGTCTGAAAACATTATTGGTTATTTGGTCAAAAATCGAAGACTTTTATATTTTGCAAATTTTAACACAAATAATCTACCTCTCAGTAAAGTAAAACTCTGCTACATTGCTAAGCAGATCATGAGAGTTCTTTTCATCTGCCAACAATTGTTGCAACTTTTGTTTGGAACCACGAAATTGTAGTTTTGCAAATTGCCGAACCATGTCATGCATTTGACAACAGTGAACATTCTACAGAAAATAGTAGTCATTGTAAACCAAATTCAAATCAATCTTATTAACTCTATTAAACTGCACATATAGAGTGCATAACTATAGTTACAGGATTCAAAATCTGTTAAAATTTATTCAAATCTGAACATGAACAGTACCAACTACAAACTCAACAAAAATAATTTAATCTCCAACCTAAGTTTATCTTACTGAGATTTCTACTCAACTAATATGCAGCACAACTAATATACTGTTAAGCCCAAACAAACAACAGTTGACCGCAGCATGTTTAATTTCACCTTGCTATTTGATGATTTAACTATTTGCAAGAAACATACTGGACTAAAATGGACAGGCAGTTCACACATAAACACAACCATCCTGCACAATCATAACTAGTACATTGTAATGGCCCTATTGCATTTTAGAAAGGCACATGCTTTACCACAGACTTTAGAGCAAATCAGTTAACCTCGGGAGTGGAGGTAAAAAAACAGAAACATTAATTTTGCCTATTTTGAAGGCCTCATCAGTTTTCGTGTTATTCAATTTGACACAGGAACATGATAAAATCTTAAACCTAACACATACAATAAGTTTTGAACATACCAGCAGTTTTGCTGCACGATTAACAAATTTTTTAAGGTTCTCTGACATTTTTCTTTTTTCATTCATTTCCTTGAAAGATGAAGAACTATAAATAGATTATAAAAGTTGTTTAAGGACACACAAATAATATAGTTACAGAGTTTTTTTTATTAGTCATGGTGGTTCCAGAAAATTGCAAAATAATGTTCATGATTTCAAAAATTAGTTAAGATGTAAAATTATTATTCTGGTACAAGCAATTAGGAGCTTTCGCATTTTTATTGAGACGTTTGTATCCAGTGGACCCAGTCTGCAGAACATGGCAGTTCCCGACGAGATCTTGCGCGTGCAGGACCAACATGTCCTGCGTGCGCGCTTGCAAGACCCATAAGTTCGTGTGCAAGGCCAAGTTCAGCACCCTCAAAGAGAGTAAATGGGGTCAAAGCAATACAATTAAATGCCTTTCGTGTGAAATTTCCGCGCGCAACCCCCCAAAATTGGCGTGGAATTTTTTTTTTTTTTTAATAATCGTGCGTGCAGCTGCCACACTCTGCAGACTGGCAGTGGACAAACATCAAAGTTATCAATAAAACATCAGTTAAGTCCACCGATTGCCCAGTAAAAAGATGACAATAAAAGCAAAACCATCATGCCAATTTGAAAGAAACATGTCAAACTATTTAACTTTACCACAACTTACCTGTATGGTTTAAAAAAATCTAACCCCAGTTTTAGAGTTTCAATTGATTTGAATAGATCTTGTTCTACTAGTTTTGCATCCTGGATTGAGGACATCCCAACTGCAACACTCCATATCTCTTGAAATGATCTGAAAAATACATACATAAAATATATATTCTTAAAAACATTGCTTTAATTAGTAATATGTATTTTCATTCTCCCATCTCCATTATCAAGAATTTACTGTGTCTCAGTATTTTTATTTTGATGTTAGAATTCAAACTGTTCCAAAAACAACACTAAAAGCAAACATTCAATTTGCAAAAAGAAAGCACTTTTGTTTGGAAATTAGGCATTTTGAAGTGAGAACCTTACATTAAATTTGGAGCAGCCATCGTGTTTTGAACGAAATTCACAAAAATCCCATCTACAACCAATCAACCAGTGATTACAATTAGGGAACAGCAACTGCTCTCACTGGACAGTGGACACTGAACAGGTCTCCTCAGTTGAAAATGAAATCCTTCCTGTCTTCTTTGCGCGCGATCTTCAGGTAAATACCCTAATATGATATGTTTATTTTAGAGTTCTATTTGAAAGGAAATATACATAAAATAAAACGAATTATGATTTATATCAACTTGATTGCGGGAACAACTGTATGACTGGTTTTCTTTAAAAATCTGGATTCAAACCTAGACTTGTAATTTGTCACTTTAAATAAATATGCCGTGTAAAATTACAATGCAATACAATGCAATGAAATACAATACAATACAATACAACACAACTGTAAGTCTTCAGCACGTTTATAACTGTATTTGTTGTCTTCATAAAATCACCTAAACAATATTCTTAAAAAACTGCAAAAAAATTCTGAAATATTGTTTCATTTCGGCTCGGTGTGTGGCTGTGTGCTCGACCACAGCGAAACCAAGTCATGCGTACAAAAAAAGAACTCTCTCTGATTAAGATTAAACTTTGGTTCAGCAGCTACTCAGGTCAAAGTCTACGAATACGACACCTTTGGTATAGGATGTGAGATGGAAAAGTTGTTTGCGACAAACAACCAATCTGGATAGTTATTTCATATCGGCTGAAGTAGGAAAGTACAGCTTTTATGGTAGTTTTGTATGTTTTTAACAATCTTGCCTTTTGCACTTTTTTTCACAACATTTTTTGTTCATCGGTGAATTTATTACTTTTGTTTGTTTGATTGTCTTTGTGCGACGAAGTGCAAACTATATTGGCAGTTTTACATGAAACAATTGCATAAATAAATAATAGGCAGTTTGCACTCTGCAACATGACCGCACAACTTACCTGTAATTTTTCATAATTTCTAAAAAAAACATCTACAGTGCATTTTTTATACAGCCAAAGCTCTGTTGGTGAAGTTGATTTATCGTTTCCTAATTATTAGACATGAGATGTGTCTACAAACTACACAATGATACTTATTACTTATACTTGTTGTATGGTAAGCTACAAATTTTTGTAAGTATTAAAATTCTACTTTATATTTAGCGTAGTGTAAAATGCTAATTTGTACATGATTGTTTGTTTTCAAACTACTGGAAATGAGTTTCAAAAGCAACTTTGCAATTCACATATTGATGGCCTATATCTACTTGGCAAGTGGGCTAGTTGTCAATATACTGCAAATGCTTTGTGTACCTCTCTGGTATTTCAGTTTTAAAAGAACCTATCGTCGAATGATTGGCCTGTTGAACCATCTCAACTGGTGCTGTAGGTATCATTTTTTAGTTGTATTGTTGCATAAACTTACAATTCTATTAAAAGGGATCTTTATGCCACTTTTTTCCATGGGTATAAAAAGTGTTGCTGATTTTTGCTTTTGTTTATAGTTGATCTATGTATCATAAAACAATGTACTAAATTCCTATTTATGTGCATAACCATCATGGCATAATTACCAGAATGAACTTGAGTTTGTGGTCATTCAAATACAGTTCAAAGTCAATTTGCTTCCAAACAAAATAATGTAGACTTGCATTTATCTTCTGTTTTATGGCATTACCTTGTATCTTATTTTTAGTAATTCCATGTGTGGCTCAATGGTGGAGTGGAATGGAAGTGTATTTGTATGCAAGACCTGGAGAATTTGAGAAATTGGGTACAGAAAGTATAATTGCTATACTCAACCACAGAGGACAGCTTGATTGGGTTGTCAGCTGGGTTGTGGCAGAGTATTCCAACATTCTCGGAGTAAGTATGACATAATATTATGATATTTTAAAGGCTGTTTTGTTCTGGTTTATAAAGGACTTCTTTGAATAATTTTTATTAAAAGACAATGCTAAAAATTAAAAGAAGACATTTTTTGTTTCAAACTATTTTTTGGCAGTAGTAGCTGGTTAACCCAAAAGTATATTGTTCTTAAAGATGATTTTAGATGTTTTGCTCTAAAACTACAACATTATTAACATTTTTTTAAAAACAGCATTATCCTATTTCTGTATGTTTCAAGTGTAAAACATTTTTTTAGATGGCAAAATGTATTGCAAAAAATTCCATACGTTACATTCCGGTCATGGGATGGTCTTTCTGGATGGCAGAAAGCGTGTTTCTAAAAAGAAAAATTGAAAAAGACAAAAAAACTCTGGAAAAGGGTTTTAAAGCTCTTGCTTCGTTCAAGCAACCATATTGGGTATATGTTTGTTAAAAAAGTACATTCTCAACATTAACAAAAAAACACTTTTTAGTATCTTGAACTGTTGGTTTACAGTTTTTTTTTGCGATTTTTTTTAATGTGTGTAACTTTGTTTAAATATGGTGCCATTCTGTGAATAAATGTTGGACTAAATCTGATCCTATACTTACATCGTTTTTCAGTTCCTAATCTTCTGCGAAGGAACACGCTTTACGCCAGAAAGACACCAAAAGAGCATTGAATTTGAACGCAAAAACGGCCTTAAACCACTAAAGCATCTACTCCAACCAAAAACCAAGGGCTTTGTGTTAACCACACAAGGCTTACGCAACAACGGTAAGAAGGTCAAACGGGTTTAAGCTGCTGTAAATATAATCACCTTGACCTATACTTCATCGATCGGTCTCCGGTTTTACATTCGCCATGTTGTTTTAGTTAATATTTGCGCAGTAAATCACTCGGTCGGTTAGGCACATTGAATATTATTATCAATTAAGCCTTGCAATATATTCTAAAATACATTTTTGGCGATAAAATATCAAATGACACAAGGAAAAGACAACGTAGGCAACACACAATCGCGAACAAACACAAAGGCAAGCAACGTAGTTTAGACAAGGTATCGTTTTTCACTGCTATAGTTTTTCAGCAACGTTACACTTGGTACACGAACATTTCTACTTTTGGATTTAGGTTTTGTATCTTACATCGGTAAATGACAAATTTATCACCTATTTGTTTCAAATTTAATGTGTGTTAGATATTATATGTTTTGAAACTTGGTTAGGAGAGATTGCAATATTTTAAGTGAGCAAATCCAAACAAATGAGCAAAAAACGTTTTTTTGCGGAAAAATATAACTAAGGAAAAACAATACATCCTTCCACAAAAAACGAACATATCACATTGATCGATAAAATCGTATGAAATTGTTGCTGGCTGAAACGCTCAAATATTTGTGCGTTAAACTGTTTTGTCACCTTGTAATCTCGCCCATCAGGAGACCAGATACGGCAAGGGAAAACTTGTAGAAGATTTGTATTTAAGCCATAACGCATTTAAAGTATGTGTTATAAAATATACTTACGTCTAATCAGAATAATTCTGCTTGCAACTACACATAGTAAAATGCGGTGTTAAATTTTGGTGTTTAACCGATTCTTTGTTTTAAAAAGATCTGCTGGATTCAACGCTTGAAGAAAATAAGAACAATCATTTGAATTATTTATGATAGTGCCTTGTACGAAATATATCAACAGAAAAAAAAACATGTAATAATATTTCCGGAACAATTGTTTTCAAATCAATTTTTAGCGAAAACAAATACTTTGACGATATGTATCCAACGTGGTGGATTGATCTCGGACATTAAAATATTAAAACTATTTCAAAAACGTATTTTAAGTTTGATTCAAAGAATATAACATTATATACAATAACTAAATATACTTCACTTTATCGATTTTCTGGGGTGTTTTTAAAGTGCCTAAAAGCTTAAAGTGAAAAAATCCCAATGCGACGTATGTTGTTAATCACTTGTTGACATTTATAAAATAATTGTTCCCACTGATTGCTTTACAACCCTCTTGCACGTTGTAAACACGAGTATAGCTCCGATAAAAGCAATAAGTATTTAAATTGCTTAGGGACACCATAGCAATACAAACCTTTTCTAATAAAACCCCATTGTCGATGCAAGTATTTGTTTTTAATTACCTTTTTTATTAAATTTTACAAAGTGCGCACTTATACGCGTACATGTTTTACTGTTTTTGATACCGAACAATTCAGCTTATTTTTTTACGCCGTTGTGAGAACCACTACGATGTTGTTATTTTTCAATTATGCTTTGGAAGTAAGCCGCGTGATATTTGAAGTGGCTAAACGTAAATTTTTAACCCATCGAAGGTACAGTTAATCTCAGAACATACACAAAAGAGTTGTTTTAGGTTTTTATGGCAAAATTCATTTTACTATGATCTGGTGCACTACACTAATATGTATGTATACTATGTGTAATCTTGTCAACATTTTTTGTAGTGGATTATATATACGACGCAGCAGTGTGTTTCCATGGTGACACGGAGCCGACCTTGATGGATATGCTTAACGGAAAACCGTGCAAAGCTGATTTCCTAGTCAGACGTACACCAATTTCTGAAGTCCCAGTTGACGATGATGAATGTGCAGAATACCTTCGTGATTTATACCAGGATAAAGTAAGATGAATGTTCGGTTCTGAAAGTCCGTGTGTGTTTTCGACTTTGGAACAATTTCTGACCTTGTCATTCTAAACTTTAACTGGTGTATTATGTATGATACATTTTATCTGTTCGTGGCTACATGGGTTGTTTATACACCGTACGTCATTTTCCGCCTTCAAAAGGCTATTTAAGACATAAGGGTAAACTGGTGTATTGTTTAAGAGCCAACACGACATGCGTAGTTGTTACACCTCATACAAGCCGGGCGTGTATACATACGGTGTTACCTGATATGACTTGTTACCTAAGCTTATTATCTGAATAGGACATGACGTTTTGCATGAAGTGTTGCCCATACAACAAACCACTGACGGTATCAAGCAGTATCCTACAGTTATGTAAACCTCAATACAACATATTTTCGATGTTTTAATTCCCTTGGCCCCTTAACCTTTTATTTGATTTAATTCCGACAGGAAGGTTCATTAGAGTTGACAGCTGTAGCCTTGATTAAACTTTCACCGTTTTCAGTATTATCATAAATTCAAACATCTAATGTCGTTGACAGCCATGGGTTATATTGCTTTAATAAGGAAACGGCCTACTTTATAGCTATCATCGCGTTAGATGATTTGTGCCAATGTTACTCTAAAGTATACAGAGGTCACCCAATCATGGTCGTAACAAACATAATTTCATTATTAATTGTGTCCCTTTAACTGTGAATTTTTCATTTAGTATTTATGGTCATATAAAGCTGTTTGCATTGTTTTTGTAATACGGTATTTTTATGATTCAGGATGAGTTATGCGAATACCACAAGCACCACGATACCTTTCCAATAGATGGACAAAACCCAAAATACTCTGATTACGAACGAAGAAAAATAGAGAATAATATGTTGTAAGTATATTTTGCTGAAGCTTAAAATGAATATGGCGTTTAACATAAGTATATAAGTATTTTAACCCTCGCTTTTTGTTTAAAATTGTCGATAAATGTTTGTGTGATATTCCATTTGACCAACCTTAAAATAGGAATTTAATTTTTCCTTTCTCTGACGAAATTTTACTTCTCGTCGGGTGGCGGCATAGAGCAACATAATTTTTCAAAAAATGTTTTTGATGTTGTTAACAAAAGCCTAAAAAATTACAGTCATACACACTTTCTGGAGGCTAAAATTTAACTCTTTATGTTCAAACAAATTGTAAATATCCTCAGGCAAAGTTGTATGCCCGCACGAAATTGGGACTCGAACCTCTGCTTGTTTTTGCTTTAAAATTTTGTGGCTGATTCGTCTAACTTTTGCTTATCAGTTTGTGTGTAGAAAAATAATCACTTATTTCAAAGCAGCTCCTTTTGGAATAAAGTGTATTATGTACCTATGCATGCATTTTTTTGAAATTTTGCTTCTTTCAGATCTTTCACTATAGCTATCACCTGGGCGGTGGTGTTACTAGTGCCGTTATTTTATTATGCCTACATGACGATAGTGTGGGGAACGTTATTCCAAAAGGGAATGTTTACCTTGGCGGTTCTCATAGGTAAGTAACGTCTGTTTTAATATTAGCTCTTATTATTGTTCCCCAGCATCATATGCACTGCGCAAAAATTGTTTAATAGGGTATATGTTAATGTCCTAAAAAATTTTGCCAATAAGGTACAGAGTATATATCTGGTCTCAAAATGTGGCGGTAAATGACCAATAGCCCAAAATGACAATTTTTTTCAGGAAACTCTCTTACCTGATATTAACGCTTGTTTATGCTTTTTAGTGAGTGTCGTTTTTCAAGTCATGCTGAAGGCTGGAAAACCGAAGGGTGCCAAATAAACATTCTGAATACTTTGTGCGTCGTTTCTACGAGCACATGTGCGTGTTTTCTCTTAATTTTATCACAGCATTAAATAACGCATTATCTCCAATGCGCAGTAATTTTTTGTCCATCCTCTTTTTCGAAGCTTTGTTATTAGGAAAAAGAAAATCTGTGCAAATTGTTTTGCTTAATCAGACAACATGACTTATTGGTTTAATACTTGATTGTTTTTCAAAAGTTTTGCGTATATTGTTCGCTTATTGGATCATGTACACTGAAATCATGCGCAAACATACACGTTGCTTTTTTATTCGAACGTTTGAATTTGAAGTACTTAAAAATGTATCATATCAAGTTGCCCTTCAATGTTCCAGTTTATAGAGTTTTGTACATGCGGCATAAAATCCATAATCTTTTCTCAATCGTCCATTTTAATTTTTGAATCATTAAACCAATTGGACTATAAATCATAAGCAGTTACAAATTAGTTGTTGGGTTAAAGTCGTTTTTTGTCCACTGTGTGTGATGTTCCATGCAATCACCTTGTTCTTATAAAGTCGATTACAAATTGCACTTACCTAAAGTCTCTTCAAACCCGCTTATTCCCAGTTCGATGTTAAATAGACTTGCTATTATTGCAAGCTTTTAATTTGCCTGTAACATTCTAAATAAAAATGAAAACATAACTTTTGCTTAATTTCAAACTGAATCCCCAGTATGTTACCAACTTAAATCACCCATGTGCTTTAAAACAAAATTGCCCTAATTATATCTATAAAATACGCCCCACGTTAAAAAAACACTGATTTAAACAAGTATTTTTCTTAAAATATTCACATTATTCTTTTGTTTTGCTAAAAATGCTTCATAAGAAAAAAATCTCTGGTTCTATTCGAAATTTTCATTTGATTGCAACGAAATTTAGAAGTTTAATAGTTTAACGTTTACCAAAACAATAGCCTTTTACAAATACCTTTTTAAAAAAATCAAAGAAAATAAATAATTCAAAAACGTTTCGTGGCCACCCTGCCCCTGTGTTGATTTTAGCATGCCACAGTTTTGTTTCAAATTCCAGACCTCAACTTTTGAATTCGATTGCTTGTAAAATGTAATTGTACATCGTTTGTTAAACTATCTCTTCTGTAATTCTTTCCACGCTTGCGTCGCACATAATGATTTATCCAATAGAGCTGTAAGGCAGCGTGATTTACGTTCATTACTAATTGTTGTTTAACGATGGCGGAATTTGTACTTGTGCTAAAAATCAAGATTGGTGTTAGTGCAGCAAAATTCTGTTTTGTGATTACAAAGAACAGCCACTTGGCCAAACATTTCGCTTTATCGCCGTTTTTGAGTGTGACTATAACCTGACTTTGGACATTACTTATCACTTGTGTTGAGCACTTTAATTAGGTGAAGTTTCAATATATGCAATTTCAATGTGCGGGAATCGGTGTAAAAGTCCTGTCGTGTTTGCTTGTCTGTAATCGTTTGGCGTATTGCTTTCTTTCTGTATGTGTTTTGTGCTTGGTGATTCAGCACGCAAAGAGAAAAAAGTTTTCTATTGTTTGGCTTTGTTCTTCAGTGTGGGTTAAAGTCCAAATATTGGAAATACAAGGTGTGCTCAGCCGATTTTGCCATTCGTTTAAAAGATCTTTCCTGGAATAATCTTTTCTTCGCTGAATGTTCCACAATAACAGACGGTTTCAAAACAGGTCGTTTTACAGACGGAGGACATCAACGAACAATGCTTTTACCAAACAAATGCATCTATAAATGTGTAGGCTACCTGTTATGTAGCCTATCTATTTCTAGTACTGTAGACAAATGGTATACGACATGTGGGCGTGAATGCAAATTTATTGGGTGGCGTTGAAGTGTAAAATATGTGTGATGCCAGCTGCGCTAAAATAGGTACCAGCTTCCAGACTTTTTAATGTAAACCTGGCAATGGCAAAAAGGGTAACCGCCCACAACACAAGCTAATGCGAATTCATTTGCATGTATGGATTGCACTTAAGCATGTTTGTTCAACTGCTAAAGATCTTAACAGTACACGTTCTGTTGGGTTCAGCTATGAAGCGTCTACAAGAGGTGCTTGGTCATTTGTAAGACATGTGTCTATTTGGAGGTAATTGGACGAACTGTGAGCATAAAAACAACTGACCTTTGACATCAGAGTTACTCTATTACGTCAGTATCTCCCAAAGGATGACAACACAAGCTCACAACGGGTGTCTGTGAGTCGTTGTTTCAAGGAAATGTACATAAAGGTCACTTTTATGTGGTGGTTATATATTAACGTTATAGTCAAAGTTTTAAAATTGAATCTTAATTTTTTGCGCCATGCTTATCTACAGTAACCTGTCATTGGATTGCAACGCTTTTGTAGCTTATTTTAAAAAGATTCGTTTTTGAATACTACAATACCACTCCCTTTAGTTTTAAATCAGTGAGATTTATTTCGAGAAGGACGAAACAAGTAACTTGTCAGTTGACACTGGTTCATTACAACCTGACGCAAAGAAGCGCAGTAACTTTATTTTTAGCAATGACCAATGTTAAGCCTGAACCTCACATGATATGATATCCCGCCTCCTACGTTTACCACAACCAGTGATATCAACACTAATTGAACTGAACTGGTTTGCTTCCTTGACTGGGGCAAAGAAAGGTTTAACCTTTGAAGGTTCAACAACTTTACCATCAGTAGGCCTGCTTTGTCTAGTCATGTTGCGGTGCGTTTTTGCTGAACTACACGAAATCAAAAAGTCACAAAAAGACCTGCTTGCTCGCTTTTCTGTTATTCCACATCGTTCTAGGTGTTAACTGTTAAAAATTACAACTTTTTCTCGACTTAAGTTATAATTATTACTTGACGCCGATTTATAACATTTTTTCGCGGTTAAACGTGCAGTATATAGTCTGCAAACTCACTTAATCGTTTTACGGTTTGCCGTTGGCACAAATTCTGATCGAGAAAATGCAAAGTACAGTATACAATTGCAATGTAAATGATCATGTTTTCGATACTGCTATAGATTACACCTTAAACGAAATCATAGAGCAAAATATTTTGCAGCACTGTTGAACATAAATCTATTAATGAATGTAGTGACTCAGTGGTAAAACAAAACAGCATGACTATGACTTATGTGCATGGGCTTTTTGTGCCAAATTTACCTGAAAAAAAGAAGTTTATCATTTTGTACAAAATGGGTCGTAATTCTGTCATGAACAAAAAATAGTTGATTACAAAATCATAACACTAAAGTATTGTTGCAGTTGTGTTTCCACGTACTTCTATGCCGTTTTTGACGGTCGTTGGTGTCAAGGGTGCCTCTGTAAACGACTAACATAAACTAAAACCAGACATAGAAGTAAAAGTGGATGTCTAACTTTGTAAAACGATAAAAAAAACATGTTTCGAAGCCAAATAAGAAAAAGCCATACACAAAGCTTAAATCTTTCAGTAAAGCACATAATCACGCGTTAAAGCCATGCTCAACACAGATAAGTACATCGAACTTACAAATACATACAAAGGCTACATCATTACGCCATGCAAAAGTAGGCATTTATACATATCACATGTACATTGGGTATTTCACATCCCAAATCAAGGGATTTGACTTGCACACTCCTCACAGTAGGTTTCCTCGCGATGCATGGCGAAACCTTCACCTTCAAGCTGTCTTCCACAATCAAAGCAGACAAAGCATTCAACATGCCACGACAACTCCTCAAATGCAATCATCTTCGTTTCCTTGATGCCTTGTGTTACAACAACATATACTTGATTATTATCTGGTGACAGATGCTTAACTATGGCTAATTTATGATGTAAATTTGTTACGAGTCGGTGTGATATTGCATACTGATGAACGAGTGATGACAGTATAGGGAACACATATTAACTTCAGGCGTAAGTAATCACTACGACAAACCACACCACTTTAAGCTATCTGAATTTTTTTTAAAGATTTTTCAAAAGCATGATGAGGGCTTTTTGACACAGGTTTTTCAGGGAATTTCAGTCTTTTTCACAGTGACTTTCAACAACAGTGATCCAAGTCGGGTTAGAACTCAAGTTGGTGTTAGAACCGCAAAAGACAAATAAAGTAGGGAGACCAATTTACCTGATATTGGATCTCCACATTTGTGACACTTCTTAGAGAACAAGTTTTTGTGGCAATTTACACAGTAAGGCTTCTCGTCGTGGGTTATGAATTGTTCCCCAGCAATATTAGCCTCGCATCCCGCGCAAAGAAAGCACGCAGCGTGGAAGGTTTCGTCCTTGTACGACACTCCCTTCGACTTAATGATCTGCAATCGAAAATCTAGATTGTCCTATAACCCGGTGAATTCTTGTTGGAAGACATTAAAATGTTAAACTATTTAGTGGCGAGTTGAAGGGAAGATTTAAAAGTTAGTTTGGGGAATGTCGTGACGTCACTTTTTAATAACGTAGCGATAAGTGCGTCGACATATAATTTAGTTTTAAACTGGAGCGTTCCCAATATGGCTGTTGGGTTAACAAAAGTTACGTAAGTAAGTAAGTTCATTTGGGTTTACTGATATAAATCTTGTGCAGATTTTGATTAAACATCGCAAGTAGCCAGGATCAGTACTAAGAACTCGGGTACTGCTGGATCCCTGTATTAGTAAACCACAAAAAGCTATTACAGACTGATGACAAGTCAGGCAGATATGTGCTGACCGCATTGCAGCATGATGTTTATCGCCATGCAAGAGCTTGAAGGGTTCATTTGCGGCCAATAAACAGTTTCATAACTTCAAGGATGCGTTTAATTAGCGCTCAGAACAGCTGCCCAATATGGAGAGCAACAACGAGGACTTAAAACCGCCGTCGCGACTTGACCTTTAGGAACGATTGCAAATGATGGCGTAACGGCGCCACTAGCAACGCCAAACGTCGCGCCTAACAACGTAACGATGATAGACGCCTAAAAGCTAAAACGCCCGCGCTTAACGATCTTGTATATTGAATCAAGTAATAATGCAATGCTTAAACTTTGCAGTTTCTGGCAAGACTTTCACCACAGTGATGCGTTCCTCTTGACTTTGTAGTAACTGCCAGATATTCGTCTATTTCCACACAAATGTTTATAACTTCCAAACAAGTATTTGGGCGGGTGGAAAATGTTGCAAGTGCATCTCGTACATTGTTTATCCAGATTTTCGTTAAATAAAACTACTTTAAGTTCATGTAAAATGCTTTGGGCGTTCACGAACCTAACATATATATTGTAACATGTTTTTGTAACAGAAGGAAGCCGCAGTGCATTTCAATCTTCTGAAACACAATTCACTCTTGTCTTCCGCATATAGTTCATCTAACGCTTACCTTCTTGCATTTGTGGCACTTGTTGGCCAAACGGGATTCGAAGCAATCCTGACAGAAATACCCGTCGCTCCTCTTCACGAAACTCTTTTTCCCGATCGATGCGTTGCATGATGAGCAGCAAAAGCACATTTCGTGGTAACTTTTGCCTTCATATTCCATACGCTTTGAGCCTATGCCAGACAAGCAACAAAAACAGAAGTTCGTTTTCACTTGGTTCTATTTTTAACAACCATACTTGCCAAAAAAGTTGTATTTAGATAACCTAAAGACGAACTCTGAGTCGTTTTGGCAAGATACATTTTACGCGGCTGTGCGTGTAATAAGCCCAACACTTTCTGTGCAAAATGCATCACTTAGCAACAATATCTAGATACTAGGTTTTATTTTTGCATTCCAAGTTGCTATCATTTTCAAAATTGGATTCGGCGTTTACCTGCTTTGAAAGTCTTCCGGCAGGTGGCGCATTTGGGCATAAACTTGTCTTCGTAACATTTCTCGCAGATGAACTTGTTGTCTTTGAAAATAAACTTCTGGTCTGTGAGACAGCGGTCGCAACCATCACAGCTAAAACAGCTGTCGTGAAAATGAAAAGCCTTGTACGAAATGTCCTGCAAATGAATGGACATTTCTCATTAGCTGGCGCGGAAAAAGAAGATGACGTAAGAAACAAATCAAATTAAAAGCATTAGGACAAGCGCCAAGGACACAGTTTGCGGTTGGGCTTGACGTTGTGTTTATTAAGCATTCCAGAAACACTTAGGCGATTTGTGAGCCAAGAAAAATAAGGACAATCTGTTTTTATATCAACAAAGACATGTCAACAAAGCGAAAAAAATGTTTTTGTTGAATAATTCAATGTAGAACATATGTTTCCTACGAAAGTTTTAGTACCGGGCCGGGCACGTTTGGTTCATTTAACACGTTTTGAGCGAGGTTGTCCAATCTCATTGCAATTGGTCAAGAGAGACAAAACGAAACCAAAATGCGGTGAATGATTTGAAGAAACTGCAAGTTATGGTGTCTGCAGCCAATGCAACGCCACTGAAGTAATTCAATTTCTGCGAGGCATTAAAGGTTAAATACGGAAACGTTAATTGGTGAGTGCTGCTGTCCCGACAGTGGCCCCTGCATGATCCGGACAAACTGATCCGCCCTATTAAGACGGAGATACCCCGGGGGACGTGCCAAAGAGAATGAAAATTTACCCAATGGCGGATTAGGGAATATGGACCAGATTTATTTATTTATAATTGTAATTCTGTTTGGGGGGTATTTCGGTTACGAAATCCTTCAAGAAGGAATTGTCCCTTGGTAAATAGAATTTCAATCCTGCTTGTCAAAGCGGCGCGTATGTATTGTGGGTATAATCTAGCCATGTGCTTACCCGGCTGTCAGTTGAGATGATCTGCAGGCATTTGTTGCAGGAATTGCAATGCATACTTTCATAACATGGCACGCAAAACTTGTTCGTCTCCTGTGGAGAAGCAAAATACAGAAAAATTAATTCGTTGCATTTACGTAAAGTAGACGAGTCACGTCACGCAAAGAAAATACTACGTAATACACTGTGACGTATTTACACACTTCCGGCAAAGGAGTCGCGCTTCGTGTAGTGCACGTTTACCACAAAACATGAATATTATCACTTTTGGACCTTAGGATATTTTCTGTACTTAAAAGGTTGTTAAAAGTGACTTTTTTATCTAAACATAAAGTTGTCACCAAACTGTCGTGGATTTTGCAGCAACCTAATTTAACGTTCTGTTTCATTTGTAGGTGTCAAATACCCTTATAACGTTGTCTATAAAAACCGTATCGTTTTACTATTGAGGCCCATGTGTTTTCTTCCCAAACAAATGTGATAGACTGTAAAACCACTCACCTTCATAAGATATTGCTTGCCCAGAAGCGACTCCATGCATTTGCTGCAGTTTGGCACACTTGCACTTCTGTCAAGTTTAACACTCATCTTTTCTGATTTTTTTCCACTTGGTTCTCAAGAACTTGATGTGCTACCTTCGACAGTACAGCAGTTCTCTTACAAGTACAAGAACCAAAGCCTGGCGCAATCTATATGCGTCACTGCTTAAATTCGTCGCAGAGCCTGTGGTCCTACAGGGTCTTATCTTCAATGCGATGCCGAATGGTTAAAGTTTTGAAAGTCGAGATAGTAGTGTGTTACACCGCTTCTTCTACACCAAGCAACTGGTTAGCAAACAAACTATGAATGAACCTGCGTCGTAAACAAATAGCTCGTGAGTAACTGACCCGGTGTATTTATTCAAAAAGTAGTGCCATCTCTAAGGCACTGGTTCAGTTTACTTAACCTGTCTACTAGTAACTAGTGCATGGCAACTAAAACGCGAATAGAGCATTTCGTCTCAAAATTCATAAAGCACTTATTTTTTCATGGGTCACGGTTAAAACTACGAAGTGCGTTCAAGCGCGTCGCCAATATAACTTTGCTTATGCTGAAAAATCTTCTTTCCTGACAGTTAGACTTTTCTAACTACCACTACAAGTGGCTGATTTTAGAAATTATCCACTAAAGTATTTAAAGAAACAGAAAAGTCTAAAATGACCCAATTGTTAACCTTGACAAAACTTCCGATTATGTCGCAAAAATTTTTTTTTCGCATCTTTGCGAACTAATTCTAGCGTTGCACTGTTGTGACCCTTTTAAAAGTAACCTTTTAAACGTAAACACAATACGCAGAACAGCCATTTTTGTCATACCATTGCGGCCCTGGTTTGACGTCATAATTTCCGTCGCATTTGAGCTGATCATTTATGGAGCTGGGCAATTCTTTAATTTTGTGTAGGTGGCTTATAAATTGTGTTTTGTTAAAATGATTTACGTACACAAGTTGTATATGGGGACAACACTGTAACTTGTAAACAGCATAAATAAGCTGTTGCTGCCAGGCATAGTATCAAGTCTATAGAGCTCTTCTGTATAGGACGTCGAAACGTCGGAATAAAATACGTTTGCCAGAAGAGCTCTATAGACTTGTAAACAGCATGTCCAATTTGATAAACTACTTAGCCAAATTTACATTTTTGCCTCCTAAGCGTTTTTTTACTAGATTTATGAGAAACCAAACTTGACCCTTTTAAGGTCAGCAGCCAAGAACACGAGATTTCGAAAATATATTTTCACTATAACTGTCCATGTAACATGCAACAAAACGTCAAAAACCATCAGCAACCCATTGAGCTTGACACCAACAACTGAAGCTCCGAGGACAAAGACAACAAATAAAAGGAATGTCTGAACCATTTTTAAAAAACTTTGGAAATAAAACGACAGGCTAAAAAACAATAATGTACATTTTCTGGCAACGGAGTTTAAAACTTACAATCCACACCATTCATGTAAACGTATACATTGAATCACTGCCGAACTTCCTTCCCTACTGCTGTGTACTGAACTTGACTTTAAGGACTAGGGTGGCTGTTGCCTTTGACGTCCCAGAATGTATCCGCTCGCCGAGCCAAGTCACTAAACGATTGCTTTGCTCCCAGTTTGCTCTTGCTGCAATACAGGCGCAGCTCCCAGCGTCATTTATTATGCTATATAAGGTGTAGCAACCAGCACTCCAAATCTGGTCTTTGTAGGGGTTCTAGGATAACATGCATGTGCGCATTCGACCATTTTGTTGTTGTATGATTACGTTTCAACTGTGTCACAAAGCGCCCACGATCCGTTAACGGGTAACCATTTAACCAAATTGGCAGTGATGGATTAAGGGTCTGCTGGCCTGTAGGCACATTTTTTAAGTGGCCCGAAAATCAGGGTTGCCAACTAAAAAATTAGAGTTATTAGTGTTGCCAAATCATTGTCACAAAGAAAAGTGGCCTGGATTTTTGACTGGCCTGTAGGCACGTGTCTACTTTGCCTAATGGTTAATCCGGCATCGCAAATTGGTTCAAGTTTGTAAAACGGTTTGTAGCAACTACAAGCACATAATTGTTATTCCAAATAAACGTTATCGAGAACCTATTTTATCTGCTACTAATTTTGCTTGTGCATCTACATAAATTGTTTGAATCTAAAAAGTCAGGAACTTGAAGAATGAAGTCTCAACCAAACGTTTATTTCTTTTTCGGTAGTAAATAGTATTTATCATGGGGGGTAACTAATAAAGTAAACGTTTTTGCAAAGATTAAACTCAAATACGATGTTGGTTTGCCAGAAGACGTTTTCACGGTTATATTTTAGGGTAATATTAAGAAACTTTTTTTTATGCCACACTTTAATGTTTATTTGATAGATTTATCAGAAAAATGCTTTGGATCAAGGAAAAATGTCATGGAAAACGTTTTAATGTCGGTTTTCCAAGCGTTTGTAGCAATTTCACTTCTGACTTCAAATGACTGTCATTGGCATCGTGCTGCAAGGCCGCTCTGCAATAATTTAATCGAATGAAACTAGAGTCAGAAAAGGTCGTCGTCATCCCTCCACAAGTCAGCGACGACAACTGCAGCAACGAAATCAACCTATGACGCAACGTCGCGAACGCTCAGACCAAGTTAGATTTGCGAAGGAAGCGCTGCGGTTTTGCTGGCACAGAGGTGAAACACGTGATTATAAGCGTCAAGCTTGGCTGATTATAGTGATGGTTGCTCTGGCGACGCGTGCTTGAGGCTGGACAAGCAGCTTACAGAATCAACAATGGTTATGTTCGACATCTTCCTTCAGGCCATTTTGACGTCACAGGCGAGATTTTATCACCGAGTGTGTACAGTAATACGCACCAGCACGTGTTTAACCTACTTCATGTCACAAGTACTAACTTTTGTTGTGTTTGCTATGGTCAAGAAATGAATAATCAAACATTTGGCAGCAATTAAATCACTTCTGCATACTGAAAACGGACAGTTTGTAATCGAACAAACAATGGCTAACAAACACGCTACACCTCTCGCTTGGTAAACAAAACAGACGCGTTCCACATAGTGCTGGGCCCATTCTGTCAACCACGGACACTGAGGTTGAGAAGTGGCTCCTTCAGAATTACACCCTGGCACTTACACAGGACAGATTAAACAGACATGATCATGAAACAAAAATCAATAAAATCAATGGTTCCTGAAAATAACGTAACTATCCTACAGCCTGACTTAATATCGTTGGCAGTTCATAAAAGCATTTACATTCAAACTTATAAATCAATTCGGTGAAAAGGTACTGTTCTTACTACTTATAATATCTATATAACCAGACCTATTTATCGTTCGTAAAACAGTCATGTGTTTTGAGTTATGACATAGCCCAAGCAGCCTGACATTACCGAAAAAAAACTGACTTCCAGTTAGGCATATGTAATCATTCGCAAGGATGGTTACCAACCTTTTTCTTTTCGCTTGCCGAAAACAACGCCTTCAGACACTACCAAATTCAAAGACTCCATTCAGAGCAAAATAAGCCCAAAGTCAACTCTTGCATGACTGAGGTATAAAACTAACCCTACAACTCCTTCCACTTTAACCATTAATTACGCTTTTTCGCCGTTAGACATTCGTTCATGCCAGAAGTTATTGTGACGTCACTAACGCCATTGCGGCAACAGTCCTACACAACACAGTATAAATACACACAGGCGTTGGCTCAAAGACCTGAGCGATGCCCAAAACCTTTCTTTTATGTTTAAGCTTACAAAACATTTGGTATCGCTTTCACAAAGTAACGACTGCCAAAGAAAGAAAAGATAAGGACTTGGATAAATCCTTTGTATTGAATTAAATGTTACTTTTTACTTAACATTGTCCTTGTCAATAATTTTGTAACAACAGGGCATATTGTTCACACAATCTTTGTAAAACAAATCAAGTGCTTAAGAGTACAAAAAAAACGCTTTCTGTTCGTTCATCCTAAATTGGGCTTGAATTTGAGTCGAACAGACTTTCCTGTAAACATTACGTCACATCCGCTGCGCCGCTAGTAGTTCGTCGAGTTGCCACGTTTGAATGGAAATTGACTATACTTCCATTTCCTCAATGTCTTGTTTTTGTAAGCTTGAATTTGTTTACTGTGGACATTTACACTGTCGACATGTCAAGCAGTAAAATCGGGTTTAAACCAGAGTTGGCATTAACTGTATTTTCTACTTGTTATAAATAAGGCTCTCCATAGTTAAACACACAAAATCCGCTTTAGAAGTGCAATACCATGTACTTTAACTATCCCCACAAGTATTTGGCTGCATTTTTGAGGGTTGCGAATCCGTAAGCTACTTAAATTCATAAATCAACTTACATATGTCGATTAGTTCTGAAACCTTTAACATGCCGCAGGATAGCTGACAAAGTTTTCCTCAACTAAACCGAATCACAACAAAACAGCTAACCTCTCATGTCCCACTTAAGCTATCTCCTTTACACAGTCGCTTTCAAAAACATGAAAAGTCAACTTTGAGCTGAACTATCATTCAATGCGCGTAGCGTTGCGCTAATGCTTGCCCGCAAAACCAACCAAGAAAGTCACTTCTTAAAATTCCGCCGACTTGGATCCATATATGGTTGCGCCCGGGCCCTCGGCAGCTTTGCGAATTACATCAGATCAAAACGTGCCTTTTCTGAAATAAATCTTGCTGCTTTTCCGAAAAAACACCAGCGCCCCATGTTATTGGAAAACTTCTGTCTTGGTTGTGATTTTAATTCTTTGAAATGTGTTTTTTTCATTGAAATGTTTTACTTTCTTTGTTTAAATTTAACAATTTTTCGCAACCACCTTCTGCAATAACGCAAATTTGTTTATTGTTGATGTACCTGTTTTAAATGCGATGAATTGCCGGATTGGTATGCAATTATAGTAGAAGACACGTTCTCAAAACCTAAATTGTCACGTGTCAAACAAGTATGTCGCTCTTTACTGACATCTTCTGGCAAATGTTGTCCTATTTTTAATTGATTGCACTGATATATCGCACTTCGCCAGCAAATCCCCTGTATGTATACTCCATTTCCGTCACACTTCAAATATTTAAATATTTTAAAATGAATTAACGCGAATCGTCGATTGTCAAAAAACAGCTAAGTAGCTTTTATTTGATCAATTTCATGCGAGCCTGATAACCCATTTTCAAAAATAATTCTTACCGCCACAAAAACAATTGCTCAAAATACAACGGGATGTAATAGTATGAAAAGGTTTTTTGGCAAGAAACGCATCGCACGAAAAATCTGCATTCGTTACTTGTGTTTTACATTTTGTATTAAGTTATTGGTTTAACATTTTATTATAAAGTGAAAGGTTGGCAAGCATTAAATGCCTCAAAATAAAGTTACTTGTTAACAGTACGGTCATGACATAGTCGTAGGCAAGTTTATGATAATAATTGCAATATAACTGCCCAGCACAAACTTTTAAATGGCTCTTATTCAAAAATCTAAATATACACATGCATTTTTTTAGACTAAAACCATAAAATGTGTACACCACAGCGCCGCACCATATAAGTTACTTTACCCACGTGTAAACCGCAGACAAGGAAATGACACTTTATCTTATTTCATCAACTTGTTTCAGAACTCCTGTTGAGCTGCTTGTAGTATTATTTTGCCAAATGATAAATTAACAACTTGTTTAGGGCTGGTCTCCGGTTTAAAACGTACCACAATTTATACCGGAGACAGGCTATTAACAAGTTATTTTTTTGTTTAATTCATGTTTAACTGCTCGTTAACTTTCTTCCGGGGCTTTCTCGCCGACGTATACGCACTGTGTATCATATCTTGTTCACAAACTGGCTCTGCCAAACAAAATATGTATAATCATGGCCTTGGGGCCCGCGTTGTGATTTTGTTCCCAACAGTTTTTCATATGTGCCAGATACGCAATGGACAAACACCAGGCGTAGAAGCAATATTTTGGTATGCCAATTCTGTTTATAAATAAGATACTAAACATACCTATACTATTAGGTAAAATGCACACATATTAAAAACGGTAAAGTTTACTGTCTGTCGTCCGATTTTTTATCACGAGGTTCAAACCCAGAACCGTCCTTTTTACCAGCGGTTCCTTTTTAATTTTTTGGTCATAACGGTCCTTCGTAATCTTTTCGAGCACTCGCAGTCCAAGCTAAATATATTTTTAAAACTGAAAATACCTTGGCAAAATAAAACTGTCGAATTACCAACTAGGAGTTAATTTATTCCCTTTGAAAGTATTACCACAACACCATACAGAATGAATTTAGTTTATATTCGTAAGGTCACTTTTCGAAAGATTGAGAGAGAATAGTTTAAGGGCACTTTATTACGTCACAAACAAGACTAAAACAATACATACATATAATGCGCGAATAATCGCCTCTGTTTGTTACTTAAAATGAAGCAATATACCACTTCTTGTGATAAATCATTTGTCTGACTAATTTTTGCTCATGCACTTACAGTGTCTGATGTTACATTAGATTGTAGAAATACTTTCAACCAGGGGTGTCAAACTCGTTGGGTTCAAGGGCCACATTGCAGTTAAAAATTATGCCGAGGGCCGCATGTGATTTTTAATCCAGTTATATACACTTAAACAACCTTTTCGCTATGACGGCCGCATTGCAGATCCTTATTTCACCAACAGGCGCCAATTACCTGCTGGTTTTTGTTTTAAAATTACACATGTAAAGAAATAGGTTTATATCACATATATACCAACTATTGACGCCCCCAAATCCCAGATTAATTTCCAACTTGATGCAGAGATTGAGCTGCACAGTACGAAGATCAGTCTTAATTGTTTATTACGTCATAATCTATATTGTGACTCTTTTGGCGCATGTTTTTCGCATTGTTTGCACACAATAGGTCCACAAACTCGTTTCTGCGGCCGCATGTGGCTATATGGTTTGAGGAACGGTTTAATTACTATCGTTTCTATTCATAACATATGAACAGTGCCGGATTAAGGGTCTGCTGGCCTGTAGGCACATTTTATAAGTGGCCCGAAAATCAGGGTTGCCAAATAAAAAATTAGAATTATCAGTGTTGCCAAATCATTGTCACAAAGAAAAGTGGCCTGGATTTTTGACTGACCTGTAGTCACGTGCCTATTTTGCCTTATGGTTAATCCAGCACTGCATATGAATTATTATTTATAAATTAAATTTCTGTAAATGTCTGTTTAAATAATAGCTTTAACTTTGAAAAGTAAGAAAAATTCGTGGTAAGTAGATAAAAATCTGACAAAATACTGCAATTGTTGTTGAGTGTTCATGGGCCGCATTGGAGGGCTACGTGGGCCGCATGCGGCCCGCGGGCCGCGACTTTGACACCCATGCTTTTCTTCTCGGTCCCTCTAAAGTCGCGTGTGGGAATCTCAAGGACCGCGGACCCAAGTTAAAGAACCGCTGCCTTAAACGAAACCCGCTCGTTTTTTTGTGTCTGTATATAAGTCAAGCCAACTGGTCCATTTATTCATGACAGGTATGTTTGTGTGATTCTTGCAGTATTGTGTTCCCTGGACAAATATGACTGAAACCGAAAGTGGGCGCTGTAACTTAACTACGCCTCATAATTATAGTATGTTATGTAAAAGCTGCCATTTGGTTATTTTATTTCCAGATCAATTTTGAATTGAGTTTTAGGAAGCATTACTATCAAAGCAGAATAAAATTCCTTTTTGTTTATAATTGAGATGGTAGGCCTATGCTTAGTGTAGGCCCGCATCCCGGTGCAAATCGTCTAGACTCATAGAGCGCTTTTCATATACATCAATCAGGTACTTACTAAGTAGATCAAACCTCCGAAAAGGGAAATGTAAATTGGCTGTAAAGGAATCCCTTGATGAAAGGTTGAAAAATTATCACACAACAACAATTTACGCATCTTCACACTCAGTTCACACCAGCAGTAATTCATACTTTTTATGGTTTATGTACCATCTAAAAAATGGGACTAAAAAATGTCAAACAGCAAACGCTCGTTGCATCATTTCACCCCTTCACAAATGTTTGGCAGAATGAGGACAAACCGAACATATGACATATCATGTTTAGTACAGTCATTACTACCAAAAGCTAACACGCTGTCACACTATCCTTCAGTTGCGTGCTGAATAAAGTGATTGATGTTGCAACACGGCAACTTACGACCTTTAGTCCTACTGAGAAATGTCGTGTTTTTATGCCGCTGATTATAGCTTCGTGGTCCTTCGAAAACAACCATCCATTTAAAGACGTGTATTGTGATCAAACATTTCGTGAAAAAGCCCAAGCGTTTGCCGGAAAACTAGGGGCTTAAACTTTTTGGCGTGACAATATATTGGTTGGACTTAAGGGCCATAGCCGCTGGGAAGTAAAAGGTGTTTTACGACAATACTTGCACTGTTACGTCACAAACAAGATCTTTGTGAAAGTTTGTGGGATAAAATAACCTAGTAACCATTTCTTTATAATGCCGTTAGATAACTCAAAATTATCAAATTTATTTTCCATTGGCAATCACTTGTATTTTCTGTTCGATAAGGTGTAAAAAAATACTGTTTCTGTAGTCGGCTGTAAAACAAATCTTGTAGGCTACATTTCCTCCGGCATTTTCTGATCAACCAGGGGTTTGCATTTCACAAATGTAGAATTCAGCATGTAATATTTAAGGAAATGCAATGTGTAGTACTACACGTGCAACTGATCCCGGTCATTAACCAAGAAAAAGCCGTCGTATAATATTTAATATATACATATATATTTCGTTAATGTAAGTATACTCGTTTATGACATTATAAAAAAGCTAAGACTGCACATAACCAATGGTATGGTAAGGACTTCTTTTGTGCTTATGTTCTTGTTGGCAATAACAGCTATTTTATACAGCAAAGATCGATTCAGCCAAAAATATTTTCAAAAGTACATATGTGGAGATAATGTTTCGACCACCTAAAACTTCTGCACTTCATCAGTAACCACGCAGCGGGATATTAGAATGAAATATTGAAACACAACGAACCAAACAACAATTTTACGAACGCCACGGGACATCTTCGTGTAACAATATTTGTGGACTAAATTTTGGACATGCTGCAGAAAAATTCCCAAATTTGACATGATCTTCAACGCCCTTGCCAGGTCACGTCAAAAGAGTCAAAATTACTTATTTTTGTTTTCAAATTGACTCGCTAATGGGTCTCAGTCCTTTGCAAGGCACGACTGAAGCTCTAAAATAGCAGCCTCGTGGAACACGCTTTACCCGTTGCCAGAAATTGTAGACAAGAGTTAGTCACGAAAATTTGCAGAAGCCTCAAGCAAGCTTTTTAAATGACTTGCTGACGTGCCAAGAAGTCAATTTATCAAAACCAGCGAATTCGATTTGCACAAAAATCGAATAAACCAAAAAAATGGCTTATGATTGATACGTTTGGTATAAGGATGATTAACGTTCTAAAAATGAACCTTTTTATTCGTTTTTAAGCGTTTAAATTGTGTTTCAATATTCGCCAAATGTCGCAATGTACAACGTTTCCGTGATTCAATGTGTTGGCCATGAATTACGTTTAAATTTGTTTCTAATAGCCATCGATTTACGTTACGACGAAAACGACATTTCTGTCGCCCCTGTTCGCTCTTCATGACTAATTCAGGTTGTTTTGACATTGTAAACAGCTATCTGATTTTTCACGATTGATGTTTTTTTCTTAAGTTTAAACAACAAGTGGATGATGCATAAACATCTAATACATCTTCAGTAAACAACTTCAAAATCGGCTTTAAAAAAGGTTCGACAGACGATGAGGAGCGAATAAAAGCAAACTGAATTTTATTCCCGGCTTTCGGGGGTGAAGGGATGACTTTGGGGAATTGCAAGCAGTGGCGTCCAAATCGCATGGTCATCAATAATTGATTGCGTCTTAATGATCATTTACACGTACTTTTACCAGGTCACGTGGAATTGTTTAAGGTGAGTTAAATCACCACTTCAGGGTAAACCAACTTTCTCAATTGCCTCATAAAAACATGGAATTTGGGGAGTTATCTAACGTATTTTTGCTGTATCTCGTCGGATAAAACAAAACGATTGATCGATACAGTTGGATCTAAAGCTTATGGCTATTTTTACCGACCTTGATTAAAACTGTCTTAATTTTATTTGCTTTCAATTAGACTTAAACCGAAACTTTTGGTTTAAAAACGGTGATTGTTTGATGATTTTATTTAGGTTTAAACGTATATTTTGCGGGAGGTTGTTTGACTTGCATACGGCAACGAAGACATCAAATATGACGTATTTCACGTTTGTCATTCCCTCTGTCCGCTAGCTTACTGTGTGTTTCCGCCATGACGACTAAAAATAGTGTCCAAAATGACGAGTATCCTTCTGTGACGTAGGGAAGTGAAACTTTTAATTGCGACATGTATAAAGAAACTACGGACAGTGTTCAACAGCCTAATGTATTTGCAAACATTTCATCCTCCAAACCAGAAATAACAAGATATTTGGATTTAATTCTAAACGTCTATAGTCCAAACACTTATTTCAAGGTAAAAATAGGGAGTGTTTTATTTAAGCTACGATCTAGGTACGAACATGCCCGGCAATCGTGTTGCTTTACACTGCCTGGCTTCCTCTACGCATAATGTAGCGTTATTTATGATTACCGGCGTGGTTCCCCAAACTCGCTCGAAATAGTTTCAACAGTCAGTCGATTGTTGTGTACTATAGGCTGGTAAAACATTTTTCCATGTTTTGTGCAGAAAATGTGACAGAAAGGTCTCAAGTGCGTTGTGGAAGTAAGTAGTACGAAGTTAGTGCTGTTTCTTCTGTTTAAAGATAAGCTGTCATTACTTTGTTTTTCGTTATGTATCAGGAAGAAAACAAGGGAAGCTTAACCTTTCTTCGTAGGATATGACTAATACCTTTATCACACTGGTAACCCAGTTTTTAGTGTTTCAGCAGCCAAGGCTTGTGCGATGCTTGTTTCGCTGGATTAAGAGCGCAACACTTTGATAATCAGCATGCAAATTGTGACGTCATAATATATCCTTGACACCGCAGTAAAGTTAGAACTGTGACTGCGATCTGTTTCATCACTTGTGGTGTTTTGTGAACTTTTTAGTACAATGCGCGTCGTTGGCATGTGACTCATAATCATGACATTTTACGTGCGATTGTGTAACATATAATAACACAGTTTATGCAACTGTACCAACTTTTGTTAATCCAGGGAGTAGTTTTAGTTGTGTTTTGTTGGTAACTCTCAAGTTTGATCAGTTTTGAATGAACAGAGCTTGTGTAAATTTAACAATTTCCGTACTGACAGGAAATGCATCCAGACGCAATAATGAGTCACAAAATAATTTTAGAAATATTGCAGAAAATTTTTAATTTTGGATTTGTTGCTTTGAGGCATAAGGTTCAACTTTGTTGGAAACTTTAGAAGTGCAGAAGGCCAACTTACTATATGTAAGAATTTTATTCTGGTTAGACGTGTTATTGTGTTGTTAAAGAAAAGTTTTTGGACCAAATTTTAACGTACTATATTCCTCATGGTGATTTGTACCCTTTTTGTATGTTATTAAAAACAGTTTTCACTAACAATTCACCCAGTCTAGAATTTTGCTACAATTTTGGGCGTGCACTTACTAAAGGCTTAAGGTTGTATGTGAGTATTAGGATTAAATAATTGGGTAATTGATCAAACGTTACCGTGGGCTCAGTTAGTAGCGCATTTTGGCGCGCGTTTTTCTCCGCTTGCTATCGTGGAATTGCAATCATCGATCTGCACGTAGCGATTGTCGGAAACGCCCGGCCTACGAGTTATCACTCTTTCGCGGATACCGGGACACCAGCGTCGGTGGTTGGTGCTGTGCTGTAATGCCGACAGCAGAAGTTAGTTGGACAGTCGGCGCGAGCACAGAGCGTTGAAGCCGACATCATGCGTCTGCTTGCCCAAAGTTAAAACTAGAAGACAGTGCGTGTTTAGGTGTCAGACAGATTTCAAAAACATAAAGACACAATGTTGTGTTTCGTAAAGCACTGGTTATCGTTATAGGTTAAAAAAACGCAATAAATAATTTGTGGTATCTAACACAAAAAAGAAAGATGAAAGGTTTTGAAGTGTTACTGTCTTATGAAAAGTAGGCTATACTGTGGTGAAAGTTAGATTTGCTTACCAAACTAAGTATCCTCATATATTTTACAACTGTGCTTGTCCGTGACTAATGTCCGTGAAGTATTTTAGGCCCAATTCTTAGCACATAATCTGCTTTTGACTATGTATGGAAAATACTTCCCAATTACATTCATTCTTAAATCATTATCTAGGCACGAATTGTTAGTGCAGTCTGAAAACGAACTAGGTTATGGCTTGAACTCATTGTGACGTCATGTCCATTGTCCAAGCATTGATCCAAAAGGAATATTTCTTTGATGCTGCCAGTGTAATCAAGATTAGTTCTTTGGGTAATTGATTTCACTTGCGAAATTAACTGCATTGGCAAATAGCTAAACAAGCTACATTCAGGACTAGTTCAAGCTGTTTTATGTATCCAGTTTGTGAATATAGTCTTTGCATGGTGTGGCCTGATTTTATTGACAAATCACATAATAAGTGTCTGTGCTTTAGTTTTACCTGCAGATATGTATTTTTGGCCTTTTGCTGGCATAAATTTTTTAAGATTTTTTTTCCGAAAATTGACTCTAAACCCACTTTTTACGACAGTAATGTTAATTTTTTTACCAGTCGACAAGAAAGATTTTTTCTTGTTTCGAACAACGAATATGTACTTGTCAAGTCTTTTGTCCAGTTTGTCGTGAAGTAATTGGCAACCAGGGACTAAAACGTTTCTCTGTCACGTAATGACAAGGCGTTTTGAAATGCATCTTGTATGTATAACTTGCTTAGCCGAACGGTCGTGTCTGAATGCAAGAACTTTATTTGCAAGCGGCTGTCCGACCAAGTTACATCTCTGTAGTGAATATTGCTTCCAGATTTCGCGCTGAACACGCGTCAACTGTCAAATAGAGACCTGCATTGACTGTTTGCCGGAGATGTTGGAAGTCGTGTTAAATGGCAGTGGAACTTGTTTTATTCTTAACACTTCAAACCCTTTGTTGCACTGCCTCTGTTTGAGCGAAGGCTATATTTGTTACACAGGATAGAATGCGATTTTCGCAACTAGAGGACTGATTCTGTGTGTTTTTGTTGTTTTTTATGTACAAATTATGCAAAACAACTTCAGCATGGAGTTAAGTTTTTTTAACTTATGGCTAATACTATGTGGTGTCAATTTTGATAAACATGACACGTTGGCTTAGATATAAGTGTCCCGAAGTCTTGTTGTTTCGTATTTAGACTAAATTAGGAATGTTATGTAAGGATTTCAAAGCTTTGGACTACATAAAAGTCTAGAACTGTTTTGTATACTTTTGATCACAGGATAACCTGTATTTTGCTTTCATAATCAAATTATGATTTGACCTTTACATGGGGTAAGTTGTATTTACAGCGTCCGCAAAAACGCACGTAAATTGTCGTCGTTGAAAGCTGTTTACTTCCTGTGTGCTTACGATCACAAAACAACATCATCATGGTTGGCGCAGAACGTTACCGCTTCTCAACCAGCTAAACTTTTTTCAAAAAAGGCCTTATTATAATCAAGGTTTCATGGAGATGTTGAAGCAAAATTGTAGTTTGTATTTGGAATTCAAACTGTTAATATATGTAGCGATTCGATCGTTGTAAAGTTTCGTTGCAAAGCTAATAACTCGATAGGCCTGCTGCTCGAAAGGAACTTCGTGGGGACAAAAGGTAGATGCTATGCGCGGGCTTGATTGACTTGGCGTTTCTAGCTAACATAGAGTCTTTCCTGTCAAATCTTGCGCTTCAGCGTAATTTGCAACCATCCAATGGCCTCAGCTCGAAATCATCGCCTGCTACTTGTTGCCGCAGCGTTATGTTTGTTTGCAAATTTCGCGGATGAAAATTGAGGAAAGGTCTTTGCGCACTTAATTTTTAGTTTGCATCCATTGTAACTATCCACTTTTTAGTGCTGCATTTTTCTTATTTATAGCGCAATTAAACACTATGCAGTGAATCAGTCGATGAATGTCGTGAAATATATATATTCGCCTAACTAGTAGGCATCTTCAGTTACTATAAAACCACAAGATAAAAACTCAATAAAAGTGTACAAAAGTAAATAAAACACCATTTAGATTAACGTCGCGTTATGGGCATTGGTGCTGCAACGGGCAAGAGTAATAAACCTAAAACTTTTTTTGTGAAATTAAAGAACAAAGTTTTACCTTTTCATGCAAAACTGTGTGGTTTATTTGGATTTGCAATATTTCGTATGGTTACTTTTAAACAACTATTTTATACTCTTTCCAATATTGTAACAGCTTGTAAAACACGCGTTAAGAAGCAAAATTCGCAACTTTTTGCATTTATGCGTGTATTTCTAACTACGTTTTTGCTAATTAAAGCGGTAATATGCAATAATTTTTTTGTTGAACTATGTTCACCCAAGTGGACATGCACGAAATGAAATCCTCAAACGAAATCCGTTGGGATTAAATTAGCGCTAAAGAAGGTCATGTGAGATCGCCCAGTGGCCCGCCTCTATCATTAGAAATGTCCGATCGGTCCTCGCAGGGATTTGTACGCAGAGAGCTTGTAAGAACATTGTAACTCGTAGTGAGTGACGCATCCATTACAATGCGTCAAATAACGTAACATAAACAAATAGCTACCTTTGTACGTTGATGCACGGTAATTTAGTTGGTCAGGGGAATAGCTTGTATGCCGTAGTTGTTTTAGTTGACCGTCGCAGTTACTCTGTTTATGTGCGTGATGAACATGGCCAGTTTAAACAGTCAATCGCTTTTGTTTTTGTTTTGTAAAACAATTTTGTCAATACAACTCAGGTCGCTCTCGAAAACCATGTACCATGTAGAAGTCGTGTGGTAACTGACAAATGTTATTGTTTTGCAGGATGTGTTTACAATAAAAAATAGGCTTTGAAATCACCCTGGAATTAGTTGGTTTATTTTCTGGTCCTTCGTCAACTACAGTCCAATCAACTTCATGGAAATGGTTGAGAATGGCAGAGTAGAAAATGTAAGCTACATTACATTAATTGGAAACGCCCTTGTGTTTATATTACCTGGGAGTTGTAACAGGTTTTTGAATAACTTTGAACATTTTACACAATCTTACACAATAATTGCTTCATATGTCAAACGTCGTTATAGAGAGCGCTGTCATTAGCTGCCTAACAACGTTAGAGGGTAATTACTTTGACATATGTCCTGTCATACCGGTATATTGGAAACAGAGAATTCCATAGGAAAGTACCCAATCAAGTTATGAATGGAACCCACGTGACATGCCGGGCATTGTGACGTACCGAGGAACTAGAAACATCCGAAAAATCCCCCTTTAAGCAAGTCAATAAACCAACTTTTCTAACATCTCTCCAGGCTCTGTGTTGCACATGTTTAAACCGCTTATTGCTCTGTTAGACGTCCCATACGGATTTTCAAGTTAGGTGGAAGTTGTATTCGCTGACAGTCATTTTCTGCGTAAACGCACATGCGTTTTAGGCTGTGCTACCTCTTATTCAACCAACGAAAATGGGTAGTGTCTCGATCTAGTGTCGGTGGAGTCAAAACTGAACAATAGACTTTCTGAACACAAACGACAAATTAATTTGCAAATAGATTTTGGTACAATGCAGTAACAAAAAAATGCCGGTTAGAGAAAAACGAACAGTCGTCGAAAGCGTAATGAGCTTGAGAACGATTATTTCTCTGTTTTGCGAACATTGTCTTTCTGTATGTCGGTATCGTTGTATTTTTATGCACTTATGACTATTGATAAATATAAACACAGTTATTTGCAATCATTTATTTTGAAATGTATTTGCAGACAATCCGCTCAAACTAATGATAACAAAACATATGCAAGTTTACTAAAAAAGATAATTGCCAGCGTTGTAGAATAAAACGTAGACATTTTATTTAGTAAACGTTTCGACAAAAACAATTGTCATCATCAGTGATAAATGAAACATGTATATTTAAAGCAACTAAATTGAACGCTCATTGTATTCACATTACACAGTGACGTTGGCGTTGCGTAGAAAATACAAACAAATCGTTCCCAAAATATTCTAGAAACGTTTGTCTGCGTGCGTACATCAATTAATTTGCAATCTTGAACTGCCTAATAAGTGACGTTTATTTATATGCAATTAATTATATTATTTTCATCACGCTAAGTTTCTTATTTTAGTAGCACTTCCTTGCAAATCGTTTGAACTTACTGAAATTTATTTGAAATTGCCTTTAGTTGTTGCAGTTAGGCACTTTTTCTGACCGGTGTTGTCCAATTTTTTTACTTTTTTACGAGTTGCCTTGGTTTTCGCCCACCATCTAGGAAATAAACCATTTATAAACTTGTTACAGTGTATCTGTGTTATGTTTGCTGTAAGTTTATCGAGTGCAAAACAACACACATTTTTTGGTTTATTTTTTAGCATCTGACAACTGAGTACAGCCTTGCCAAGAAGCGGACGAAGCAAAAAGCAATGGCTTCCAAACGTTTGTTAGTTTGTCTCATCGTCGCCTGTATTCTGTTCCTGATTGCCCTCATAGTAATAGCTGTAGCATTAAGACGTAAGTGCTCAGGTTTACTTGTTTGTACGTTAAAAATTGGGTAACTTATACCCGTGTTTTCAATCCCGACTCCGCAAAAACACACGAGTGACTAGTCAGTGACCATTTTCCTTGGGTCCGAAACCACCTATAAAATAACTTAGTTATGTTTTGCATTATTTTACGTTATCGCGTGTGACTATAATGGGGTAAGACATGTCCGCCACTCAAAATATGAAACACTGACCTTTAAGCCCAGGGTGCTGCTTATTTCCATCAATAACACTTAAAAAGTGAAGTTCAATTTAAAGTATTAAAATGGTCAAACGGTTTCGTGGCAACTGTTGGCACTTTTTTCATGCAATCATAAAGTCAAAATTTGAATCCATTTAGCTCTAAAAAAATAAATGTGAAACGTTTTAATTAGTCCATCGTGTATGTGTAAGGGAATAATAGCCCAAACATGTTTAGTTGAGCTCTTAGTGTTTCGCCAAGCAGAACACTTCTCTCTTTAATTCGGTTCAATCAATAACCTTATAAATAAGAATTCTCTACTATACTTTCCACATACTGATGTACATGTGTATGTCATACTGGAAAGTTTGTTTAAAATTATTGACCGTTGTTTTACAGCGCGTCCGGAAGACCCTAGCGCAAATGTTCAAAACAACGGACTCTTATGCTCCCTTAACGAAACGATAACTTTGGGTAAGTTATTTTATATAACTTAAACGTGGGAAGCGTTATGATCGAGAGGATATACGCGGGTTTATTGTAATTTCGAACTATAGTCGTTTTTTTACGACAGTCGACAGGCAAAAACATTTATAGTATGCCACAATTCGCACCGACCCAAACACAGTCCCCCACAGTAAACATGCATAATCTCGTGGTTATAATTAAAGTTTATTCTTTTTTGATGCTGTACCTTAGTTTGCCGGAAAAAAAAACAACGATTAAAAGTGATTCACCAGTCGTGGATCATAATATTGTGCTGTGTGGTCTATCTATTTGTGCTGCAGTGTATCTCTTCAGTCGGGTACTTTTTTTACCTACTTATTCCCTTAGTATGTTGAACATAACGAGTATTACAGAGTAAGTTTTTCTATTTCTTTGACAAATTTCCAGTATTTTAGCAAGTCATTCAGTTAGTGGGCCAGCTCAATGGATTAACATGACCTATTTACTTTGTAATCGCCTATTCTTTGAGGCAAATGAGCCTACTAATTATACGACCACATAAGATCGATTTGCGTTAAACGAGGCAAGTAATTATGATCCAATTGAATGCCTGTTTGTAACTGTAAGCCGTCGGCAAAAATCAGGTCATTACATTGAGTTCATGGCCTATGCTTTTAAATGGTGTCTGTAAAGTAAAAAGTCGTTGCTTCTGGATTTTTAGCTAGTTGAAACGACAGCTTTCGCACATGATGTGAGTCTTTTGCTATGCAAGTTTTCAACACAAGCACCTTTGCTAAATATACACCAATGGTTCCCAAACTTTTTCTGCTTCTATCACACTAACAACACAAAATTGTTGTTCGCGGCACACTTTCCATGCTAAAAACACAAAACAGAAATTAATAAGCAACTTTAACGTGATTAATGGCACTCCTTTTGGTTCCAAATAAAATGTAATTCAGTTTTTATAGCTGCCATGCACACCACCAAACCCCAGGACATCTTTCACAGTAAACACTTGTATTTAGCGACACAGCAGTAAAATACACTATGTCAAATGAGAGATGCATATATGTAAACATTGACCCTTAATGCGGTGTATCGGTAGTTTCAATCTGCTGAATTGGCTGTCAAGGTTTTAGGAACAATATATCTCAGGTCAGATATGTTGGTTTGAACTGTCAATCACAGTCGGCGACCAGTGAGGATTAGTTAAGCGATCCGTTCATTGTAACTGATGTAGCATGTACATGCAAATACATGTGCATCGAATAAGTACGGCAGATTTAGGATCAATTACTTTGCTGTGGGTAGTTTGCATATTAAAGTATCGGGTTTTACTACTGTTTTTGCATTTTACAAATAAGTGTTGCATTTTTTAAGCTAAATGACACTGTTGTCCTTTTGCGCTTAAGGCGTGATATCATCTCTCATTAACTTGAAATGTTTAACTTTTCTTTACTATCAAGTAGACTTTTATGTCTGACAATGTTATTTTTAAAAACATTTTTGGAACCTTCTACTTGCGGTAGTTATGATTCTTGCAGCAAGCTCAAGCGTTACTGGTTGTATTTATTTCGTTGAGCCTGTTTGCGTCATGTTCAACTCACCTATGAGGTCATACTTCCATCCTACGACCCGATGAGATTATCCTGTCCCTATTTCCTCTGCAATAAGTTTCCGCTATTTTGTTTATCGTTGCACCTGACCAAAAAAAAAACAGGTCAAAAGGTGTTTTGCGACTACGAAATAAAGTCAAAACAACTATAAAGTTGCTGTATAAACCGACACCACTTACGGACTTCACCTGCCTGTGGTATACTCTACCGTGTAACCTCACATTTTGCTTACATAGTGAGTTTATTGAAAATTTAAATGCTATCTTCTTAAAATGCGTTCACAAAAAACTTTTATCACATTTAGTTTTATTTCTTGCACAGAAACATCAAAACAATTTCACAACCCATGTTCATCTGCTGTAAGCGTTGTGGAGAGCTGTGGTCAAAGTGAGAATCCTGCATGGAGAACGTTTTCACCTCAGTCTCCAGGTAAAACGGGATATACCACTTTTAAAGCGATTATACAATTTACAAAAATGTTTGGCCTGTAAACGTCGGAAACCAGTTACATCAAACATGCGGTTTTGCAGTCAGTTCGCCTGGTGGAGCATGTCTGACTACAGTTAAAGCCGATTATTATTAGTCCAAATGCAGTTAAAAATTAGTGGTTTCCTTGATCAGATTTTGGTTTACACTCGTCTTAACGCATTTTCAGGGTACCACACTTTGTATGTCTGATGTTGTGTTGATATTAATATTCAATACGATGAGTATAGCTTTCTACTGCGGATTTCTGGATAGAAAACATATGGTAACAAAAAATAATAATTTAATCGATACACGTCAAAACGATATTTTTGCCGTGCTGGTTAGATTAGATGTTTAATCATTAGCAGAGGTACAAACTTCTAAACTTAAAAGTGTTTTAACTTCCTCCGTTTCCAGATGGCACCACAAAATTTGACGCTTTGTCAACCCACAGAGCAGTGGGTTGTATCGATTAATGTATCGAACACAAGTGCTGTCGCATAATAACGTAAATTCGCTGGGGAAAACATATTTCTTTTGGAGCACTATTCACCGGATGACCGAAAGGTATTCCATCAAAATCGTATCTCAATCTCCTGGTATAGGTTTGATGGCGTTATCTCGAAATTTGTGACTCTAAAGTCTGACCTTTCCGAACGACCTTTTTGGCCCAATAGGAAATGTAACTACGTTATCGGTTCAGGGTTCACCACAAAACACGTAAGCCAATGTCACTCCGATTTTAAGTTAGACAGTTGATGTATATCATACTAGTTTATCAAAGAAGTTTTGGGGAATAACGTATAGAAGGTTAATCAGTTTTCTAGACTACAGTCTTCCATCAATTTCGCATTTGTCATAATTTATATGTTTACTTTTAGCCTGGGGATCAGCCGTGAAACTGGTGACCGGGAACAGCAGCAGTTATACTTCAATAGTTGTTTCGCCGGAATTCATTCCACGAAAGGGCATCTGCAGTTTTCACTTCTCCTTTAATTTCCGCTCCAACTCCCCGATGCACGTCTTTGTCGTCAGGTCATCGGGCGTCACGAAGATGACGTCACTAGATGCGTCACAGAGCTGCGCATTTCAGTTCGTGCCGTCGAGTACATCGGTTCGATTGGTGATCTCATCTGAAACGAGAATTGTCACTGAAAATGCAAGCGCCTCTGTTACATCAACCGCGTGCGCAAAGTTTGAGAATCTGCGTCAGTTTGTGGACGCCATGGCTCCTAAAAAAGCGCGCTTGACTCGCGGACAACGAAGTCTCTGCTCACTTGAAATCGTCAACCAGACTTCCCTGCAGTGCGATTGGCTACGCTTTCGCGACTCAACGACCTCCGTGTTTGAACACGTCGATTCCCATTCCTGCGTGGAGAGCGGATTACGACAGAAGGAAACTCACACATGGTTTTTGGCGCTCACAGCCAATCAGCGTTCAAGCAGTTCACGTGCGATTCTCATTTCACCAATCATCGAAGGCGGTTCAAGTCACGTGCTTTTCTCCTTTTGGTACATGATCAAATGCATGGGACCGTATGTGCGGGTCTATTTGGTTCCACACCAGGACTCTGGACCCAACTCCGCACCTAATATGGGTCAAAAGGTGGCAGAAATCATGGACCCGAGTCAGTCAAATGGATGGCAATATCAATCTTACAAAATTGCGATTCCTGCTTCCTACAGATACTTTAGGGTGAGTAGAATTTGCAATTCTACATTGGTTGACAACATGCATCAAAAGTACCGCTTGTGAACAGTATGTCCACAAGCTTTCAAAATGCTAGAATATTACGCATTTGCGACAAAACGCTGGTACTCGCTAGTCGCTACACGTAGTGCCAAGTGATACACGCAATACATGTTGCAGGCTTGTCTGAAAATCAGTTTGACGACAACGCGAAGGTCGCATAAATTTTTAATGTCCACCGCCCTTCTCTAGCTCTAAGATTGTTCTCAGATAAAATCTAATGTCAGACCAAAATCGCAATGACGTAACAGATACGAGGTTACCTTCATTGTGTAACGAGTCAACGACATCGTCATATGACAATATATTTTACGTCACTACGTTTGAAAATAAACTAGCGACCCAAACCAATCGATTTAAATTGTGAAACCATTACAAATAAACTTTAGTATACCACTTTCACTTCTGCAAACGAAATCAGTAAACGTTGGATATAAATTCAAACGAACGAATTCATAAAAGTAAGATCTTTTACAGTAATAACAACTTTTAAGCCAATATAAAAATGCGCAGCATTATTTTTTCTGGTTGGAATTTAAACAAATGGTCCTTTTTACGTTGATAAAGTTCGACTACAAATCGCTGAAAATGTCAGAGAAAGTCAGTTTCAAAAACTGGTCTGTAAAGCGCTTAGTGCGCTTCAGTGGTAAATCCTTTTGTCCTTTAAACCGTTGGGCGCCGGGGCTAGAATAAACACATCCAGACCTAGGTTTAAAACACCACGAAACGACTTGGCAAGGAGGGAATTTCTGTAAGTGGATAAGCTTCGATCCCTGGGCGGAACGCGTGCAGCAAAATCGATTCCCACACCACCTCAAAAAACATATTGCCCAACCTTTATGACGACATTGCGCAACAAAAGCTCACTAGGTTAAAGGCTGAAAATGCTAGTTTTCAGTTTAAACAAAAACATATTTGTAAATATATTGTTTTACATTGGAGTTTACCGATGAAGCTATTTACATTGTTTGGCAAAACTTAGGCGTGACCATAGTACAAAATAAGCATGTCTAAATTTGTGCGTCCTGTAAACTTACGCTGAAAGTGCACATTGGATAACAAACGCGGAATCATGAATAACGAATGAAGCATTTCCGGTTGTTTTGTTTATCGGAAACGTGAATCATCTTTGACTCGTTTACTGTACACTTACCTGTCAGCTGCCATTCATCGTCAAACCCATGACCTTAAAACTTCCGCCCTCAGCTCGCCTAGTTTTTTTTTATTGGGACGCTTTTATCAGAATCTTAAACAAAAGACCAACAAACGAATTATAATAGTTTATTAATGCAGAATGCACCTTTGTTTGATTCGAACGTGCTTGTGTTTGTTTAGGTTGAATTCTGTCCATATTACAAATCGCTTTATGTGCTTGTTTTAAAAAACAAAACAATACATTTTATGCAACAGCAATTTTTCTGCTGCAGATTGTAGTGGAAGGTGTTGTGCCAAATAACGGATCCTGTTCCAATCATCTCTGCTATCTTTTGCAAGGAAATCTTAAATCGCCGAAAAGCCCTTTACTTGTTCTTGATGATTTAATGATCGAACTCCTCAACGAGCAATGCACACAAAGTAAGCTTCAATATCTTTGTAATGTTAAGCTACGTTTGTTCTGTTTTCGTATGCATCTGTCAGTATTTTTGTATTTGCTTGTCCTTCATGAGGTATATCTTGTAACTTGTTTGGGTATAGAACAGTGGTTCTTAACCAGGGGGGCACGCCCCCCTAGGGGGCGCCAGACATTTCCAAGGGGGGCGTGAGCCAAAAATTAAATAAACAAATTTATTTAACTTTCGGCTCACGCCCCCCTTGGAAATGTTTTTTATTTAACAAATTTATTTAACTTTGGACTCACCTCGCCCTAAAATTAATTTTGCAAGTGTAGTGTATTGTTTGCGAGCACAAACGTTTTTAAAAAGAAACGAATATGATGATGCAATACCTTATGGCAGTGGTTCTTAACCTTTTTTCCTTGCTGCACCCCTTTCAAATCACCAACCAATTTTCGCACCCCCTTTCAAATCACTAACCAATTTTCGCTCACCCTTCTGTAATTGCTTAAATAGAATAGACCTAACCAACCTCAATGATTCAGCATCCCCGCACCCCCTAGGAACAATTCTCGCACCCCTTGGGGGTGCGTGCACCCCAGGTTAAGAACCCCTGCCTTATGGCGTAACACAAATTTTGAGTAATGACATACGTGGCAAAGTTTTTAGTTTGTCAGTTTAAAACAGGGGTCAACAATTTTTTTAACTACGGGCCGGATAAGTTTAACAATCACGCATGGGTTACAAGCCCTGACGCAGCCTTTCCCAAACTGGCGCTCGCGAGGTGATATTGACGAGACCGCAAAGGGTTCATGTCTTCCCACAATCTTATTTGTATTCAGATTGTAAAATTATGAAAATTATAGAAGTGTCACATACCAACTAATGCACGTTTATTCTACCACAAAGAACTAAAAAGGCAATTGTTCGCACACAATTACTATTCTTTGCTTTTGTCTGTGACGTAACAAACTGCTTTTGGATGATACTATGCCTTGTAATCTTGTTCCAGGTAAAATTATAACTAAAATGTATTATGAATGTTTGCACAATCTTTAATGCCCCCGGGCCGTAATTAGGTGATCCCTGGTTTACAACAAACTTCTGGTAGTTCCATTGCTGCATGTGTTCGAAAAAACTGTCGTTTTTTGCCTGTTTCAGGGGGGGCGTGAAGTGCCCGACAAACACCTTAGGGGGGCGTGGACAAAAAAGGTTAAGAACCGCTGGTATAGAAGGAAACTGTGAGATTTTTTAAATGTATATGTTCATGTTTTAAATGTATATGTTCATGTGTTTATATGTGTGTTGTTGCCATTTGTTCCTGTGTCTAAAGTTCGTGTATGATGCATTTTTTGTGTATTCGTTTTTGATGTGCTGGATTTTAGTGGTTAATAAGAATATTAGTTTCGTTTGTAAAAAGATTTGAATGTTAAAACTGTAAACGTATTAACAGGTGCATCTCCTGCTGTTCTTGACTGTAAGTTTGAAACGAGCGACAACAAATCGACCTATTGCAACTGGACACCACACTGCGCCATTACAAACTGCGAAATATTCGGAATGCAGCCATGGAAATTTCACGAAGGAGATTTTTACAATGGTGAGTAATTGCTTGTCTATCAGCAACTTGCGCTCATTGAATGGAAACCCCAAACTCCAAGCATCAACTCGTTCGCAGCCTCGTTCATGTTCGCTTTTTGCCATTATGTCGAAATTAAATCGACCTACTACCATCAACTTAAATGACCTTTTAAGTTAAAATGAGATTTAATGGCTCATGCTGGATCAGGCTTTAGTCCAAGCAACGCTTTTGAACCCGACAAAACAAACAAACCTCAATGAACTTACAATCTCTTGTTTGCCAACTTAGATGTTAATGTTAGATTGTTGGCGTACATTGTTAATGTTAGAAGCAGGGGCCATTTTTAAAAAAAAGTACATGCACACATTAAACAATAAAAGGTAACTTTAGCTTTTAGGCAACCAATCATTCTATGTTTTTGTGCAGAGATTATTTACGTTTAAGTTTTCTGAACATTCGTTGTTGATGTTCCACATTGAATATATCAACAACCCAAAAGCGATGCTATGACGCAAATGAATTCCTGTTTTGAAATCAAACGAGTTCACCCTAATTTGACTTCCTCGGGACAACGTAACGCCTTCGCCCTATTGTGCGCATGACTGTGACGTAATAAACAAACATCCCTTATTTCCTTCTATTTTTTTCAATGCTGTTGAGTGTTGAAACAAATTGATTGTGCTGGTTACATGGCGTTGTTTTTAATATTTAACTGAACAACTATGAGTGATTGTTACAGCATCTGTCACACAGCAGTGTATATAATGTATAGACATCCATGATAACAAGAAAACACACCAGTCGTACATTAATGCTTCAGAGTTAGCCAAGAAAAGTTATATTTTACCCGTATAGGCATCGCTAATTTCTGAAAAGCGACCGAACAATAACAACACATTCTGTTGCTAACAGTTATATATAATTTGTTGTCATAGCAACCGGCAAGCGGTTACACCTGTCAGTGACCGACAATTCCATCACTCACTTTAGAAGCCCTCTGGTGATTGCCAATAGCAACTGCTCATGTGACCTGTCATTCAGTTACTACATCAAAGGGCTGCTGGTAAGTGATCACACGTAAACTTGTGGTTGTGTAATTGGTGACGTTTGAGTGCAACTATATGTTGGTAGTTTACCGCAAAATATAAGTTTTTTAGCTTTCGTTTTGCCGCACAGCAAATTTGTGAGGAAATTAAATTTGCAGTTTGTACATTAACATTTAAAAAACTTCAGATTCCACGTCTCGAAATCAACCTGGTGATTGGCTCGGATATTAAAGACTCACAGCGACCTCTAGTGAAACAGTGGTGGTTTCACGGGCTGCAGACGAACAAATGGGTGAAATCAAGCATCGTGCTTAACCTGGATACAGCCAAACCATTCCAAGTGGAGTTAAGGGCAGGCTATCCAGGGACACTAACACCAGGCAGTGCGGTGTATGTGGACGACTTCGAGTTCAAGAATTGTGGTAAGCATTGCCCAGTTTGTGTTGAGTGTTGCTTATTCAGAGTGTATAGTAACTTTATAAAACGCCTTTGTGCGATTGAGCTATGTCACCCAAAATGCTTTTTATTCCCCACTAAATCTAATACTTTGCGTTTAACAGATTTTCGTCACCACTGACGACACGTCACATCAACACGTCATTTGTGACGTCACAACTGCATGCCAGACCATTCGAGTGGCGCCGCGCAAGGGAGTACAAGTGCAGCGCCACACTTATGTGTACATCTTCTGTACAAAACCATCAAAGAAAACTCTATTTAACACCGACCTTACATTTCACAACCTAAACTTTTGTCACATCCTACTATTTTTTTACATGTTGTTTGTCTTCCAATTAAAGCCTATGCTGTGAATAATATTTAGGATGCACAAAAGCTTTTCAAACTCCATGGATTTGGATTTTCACAAAAGTACAAAATTTTTAGGTCACTAGGATTTGCAACATGGACATTGTTCGTGTTGGGCAAAGAGCCTATCTGGTAAGGTGGAAATAAAAAAAATGAGAATACTTTAGTTTAATACATTCTACTAAACATTAAGTATCACAACAAACCGTTTCATATAATACTGAAAGTGGAAAATCTTGTAACACTCATTATCCAGTATTTGACCACTGACCTAAAGAGAAATCTTTATGTAGTATATCATCATAGGGTTGAATTGCCAGTCAATTCTTTGATACCCGCCTTATGCACGCCTAACATACCCATAAATTGTCACACCAAACAGCGTCTCTTGCACAGGATTCGGCATTCCCATGTTTACCTCACTTATACCACGGGATATAATACAGTTTGTAGATATGGTACCAATCGTCTGTGATGCCAAATCAGACCTTTGCCCAAATCGCATTGCAGTGGTCTGTTTCTGCGTGCATGTGTTGATTGTGCGCAAGTTGTAGTTACCTATATGTAGTTGTGGTGCGAAGTTAGGACGCGTGATAGTACACTAATGTGGAGAACATAGTACATTTGGGTATTGCTATAATCGCTTGTTGCATAAACGCTTGAAAGTGTTTTAGAAAATTCTTTCAAATTATTTTGTACTGTCAGCCACAAAAGCGAAAAGCGTTCTCTAACCATATTTAGCGTCAATGCAACAAGGTTTATAGCAGTACTACCTATATGCGATCAACGTCGATTCTGACTTTACATATGCTGCATAAGATGTATATTCACACGATGTAAACAAATCCGTTGTTAAATGTATTGACCTGCTGTAGCCGTAAAATTTTCTTCGGGCTGAGAAAAGACTTTCCATTTCTGTTACCATTTCTGATTCTCTTAGCGTATGTAAGATAACTTTTCACTGTAAATTACATCCTCCTTTATGTTACGCATTATTGCGCAATGGCGTCACTACGCAATAACGTACGAACAAAGTTACGCCATCCATATTTTTGTATAGGTTTGATCAAACCTTTTGTGTTGCTCATACAGTTCTAGCCTCAAACCAATCAAACCGGATGCTAGCTTTCAATCGTATTAATCACCAGAACAACATTCTCTGCACTACTTTAATTGCGTGATCAAAATTATCTTGTTTCCATAGCTGTTGCAATGGTTTGACGATCAACCTAAACCGCAACAGTTATTTCAAGTTGGTAAAACTTTCCTCTACTATTGTTTTGGCGTATGATCCTTCGCGCAGTGAAGGTGACCCAATAAGACGTTTTCCGTAACTTATCAACGGTTGACTGCAAAAAACTTGATAAAGCGCTTTAAACTTTCTAAGAGAATAAACGGCGCCTTGTGTTAATTTTCAACCAAGTCGCACGGACCAAAATTTGTTGTTCGTTTGTGGATTTTGTACTTGCAGTTGTTATTTTTTCTGTGTGTATTTTTCTCGATATGCTTTGACGAGCTTGTTTCGTTGTGTTTCTATTTCAAAAACTTGCCGTAAAGGTATTTAATTGTACGGTACATCCTGACCTTTCTGCTTTGCGTCGCTCCCAAGCGGGCTGAATTCGCCAATCTAGCAACCGCACTGTGGGGCTAGAGAGCAAGCCTGTGTATTTTTGACACATTCTTAAACACTATTGTGATGATCTTAGATCTGTTGCGTAACAGAAAATCTATCGTGGAATGAATCAACTTGGGTAGATCTCCTTATCTTCTTTTCTGCACTTTTATCTTTTTTTGTTTCGGTACATTTTCTACAAGTTCCATCTTTTTGTCGCGTTTCATTGTTTCCACAACGTGCAATTAAACTTTTTGTTTTACTGATAAAATGTACGATCGTGATTTTTTCTTATCAATATTTCATAGGAATGAGATGTTGGTGGGATGTCTAATACTTGCGTTCGTGAACATACAACATAACATATACGTTTTTACAAGCCGTTAGTCAAATCGATTGAAAACAAAACAATACTGTTATCAATTGCTTACATCAGGGGTGTGCAACCTTTGTTACTGTAGGGCCCAATGCAATTGACAAAATTAGATCGCGGGCCGCACCTGTGTATAACACAAGGTGATTTTATTTTGTTGCTTACCAAATATGCTTAACTATCAAGTAAAATTCGCATTTGATTCTAGTCTGGTCACATATTGCCAGATCGCAGAAACATAGCATCGGGCGCAGTAATCTGCTCAAAAACATGTAATAGTTGGATGCGTTTGTCAGTACATTGGAAATCCAAGCGTCTCTGCGGGCCGCACAACTTTTAATCAAGGGCAACATTTGGCCCGCGGGCCTCAGGTTGCACACCCCTGGCATTAATCAGCCGATACAAAGCATTCTTTGCAAAAAGTCTATGATACAAAATAAGAGTGGTTTCGGGCTATCTTGAGTTTCTTTATGTTTTATCACTTACATTAACAAAACGACGAATGTAAACTAAAGCGATGAAGCCTAAATTTCTTCCTAACACAATTATTTGCTGTTGAGATTATTATCACCTACAAAATCCCACAAATGTCCAAACGGCAAAATAATTGTACGGGTGATGGAAAATCCAGCCATAAATCCACCAACTGTCCATTAACTTTTGCCCTTTGTCTGATTTTAACGGTAACCTTTGACCTGATTTTGGTGAAATATCTTCGACTTAAAATTACTTTTCAATTTAAATGATTTTAAAGCACTCTTAAGTTTGAATTGTTTGGGGCGAGAGCACATTAGAAACTCCCCTTTCTAGGGCATAACATTATACTGGTTTCGGTGTTCAAGCAGTTAAGCAGTTTCATGTGGACGGTCAGCTGTGGTTTTAACAATGGTAACAACTTTTCAACCCCCAAGTTAGTTAAGCAAGTAATAAATTATGAAACAGTTAACTTAAAAATCTCGCATGCAAATGTGAGTTGTTATGCCAGTTTGTTTACCAACAACGTATGGAATCGCAATCAATACTATTGCCTGTAAAATTTACATAGCTTAGAGAAAGATTTTACGTAGATAGCACAGTAAAGTCCTGAAAAGCCTAATGATGAAACTATACGCAAAAAACAAGTGTTGGGCATACTTTTCAAAACTTGCCGCTCCTTTGACACCGAGGCTGAAGAGTAAGATCGTTTAAAGACGTTATTAATCACCCTGTAAATGCAAGCGGCGTGAAAGGCACAACTTTGTTATACAACTTGAATGCATATGGGTCTGTTGAAATACAATTGTCGGTAAGCATTGGTAACCAAAAATAAAACCGTACCCAACTTCGTAAAGAGTCTGTCATAAACGTAAACATGCGTGCCAACGTTTTGTGAGTTTGAATGTTTTCTACTTGAATAAAAAGCTACCAGTTCTAGCAAACATTTTTGGTGTCAAGACATGTTTTCTTTTGTTTTAGCACCACTAATAAGACCTTATGCACTTGGAGTTTTACGTGACAGAATTAGGCTTCGCTTAACCGGCCATCACTTATAAAAGATACTCCAAAAAAGCCACATAGGGAAGGTATAGTACAACGATAATTAATCGTGGTTTATTTGATGCAAATTGCTTCAGCGATGGATGGCAATTCGATACCTTGGGTGCCACATGTAGACGACAAGTGCCTATCCCCCTTGGTAAGTTGTTTGCTTGTAATTTGAACGCCGAGCGTCGCCCGTCTTCCGAGAAAAGCTCCCATTCATCAACCAGATAAGCAAAACGACTAGGGAAGGAAAATCTTCATCGGACGTGAAAGCCTGAAAACGTGCGACTTAAGTCCATTGAACTGCTGAGAGCTGCGTTGCTATTATGGTGTTAGTTTTGTTTCTCAGTTGTTTGTAGTTTTAACATCTATAATGGGAAAGCTTGATTTCGACTGTCAGGCAGGGTACAGCATGTAAGATCAGACAAGCTTTCGTTTCAAATTTAAAATTTACCTGCCGTAACTTTTACCAACTTTTCACCTACGCCGGGTATTAGAAAAACAAAATAGATTATTGTATATTCGGTAGTTATCTTATAATCTTATAGTATCTTCATAGTTTGTCTCTTTACTAAATTCTTTAGTAATTTCTAAGCCGGCTGTGTATAGTGTGATCGTATGTAATTTACCATAATGTGCAACTATCACAATTACGTCGCCTAATCCGGTAATGATATTTGAAGTCTAAAGCGTTTAATGGCGCAGTATGTGCATTATTTACCATATTTCTCTGCGGCCAAGTTGTGAACGTGCCGACAATCATGCCATAAATATGTTGGGGATTTTTCGGCGGAAGATTGCTCGCTGGTGAAAGTTGCATATAGCCATGCAATGCATTGTTGTTTTTAGCGGGCGTTGAGTAAGAAAGTGACTGCTGCAAGTCTTGTGCGCTAGTTGTTGTTTAAGCGAATCACATTGATAAAAGGTATAATGTACGTCCAAAATGTGTAAATGTTGTTATAATGGACCTGTATAGGACGTCGAAACGTCGGAATAAAATCACATTTGCCAGAAGAGCTCTTTAAACTTGATACTATGTCTGGCAGCAATAGCTTATATGTTGTTATAATGGCTTGATTTGTGTTACTTTCAGCGACCATTTCAAACCTTTGGCAGTTTGTTATTGGCACGGCTGTGCACAGATTGCTGAATTCCCTGTTATCGGTAGCAATCAATTGGATGTCAGCTCACAAACCCTATATTTTGCATTGTTGGAACGAGTCATGGTGAAAGCAAAAACATTTAAGTTAGAACCAGTGACAGAAACATTTCACAACTAACTTGAAACTGTTGAGTTTTCAATGTACAAATTTTGTGGGTTCGGTTTGATTTGAAATCAGTTGCAAAACGGTGTAAATAAATCAAAGTAAAAAAAATTGCCAAAACGATTTTCAAACAACATCGACTTGACATTAAATTTGATTTAGTAACAACGCTTATATTGGTGAACGTTTTGTTTGCGTAACTTACAGATTCGTTTTAGTTAGTGTCGTCGGCATAAACGACGGAAACAGTTATTCCGCTTGAATTCCCGTCATCAGCATGACGTAATAGATTTACTTTAATAGAATTATCGTTGTCGGTTGTCGAGTCAAGTGTGTATGCTTCCTTTGTTTACAGTGGAAACCTGAACACCAACTTGTATTGTGTATATCGTTATAGTTCTATCAAAGACTAGTTCATCTTTCTATTTACCAAACTGCAATCTGGTGCTTGTAACCTCTTTGTACCAGGTAAATGTTTAATGCATACCATTTTCTCTCACCATGGTTTTTTTCCTAAACAGATATAAATAATACTGTTATATAGCGAAATTTATGTATTTTAAAATCTTTTGAGAAATGACTTTTGAGAAAAACGTAGGTTGATTATCTAGTCTTCATCCACCAAGCAACGAGTTTGGTGATTCTATTTTTAAGTTTAAAATACAAGTATTGCTGGTTCTTGGATTTTTTGTGTAACACCTCTTTGTATTCAATGGTGATAAGCGGGTTGTTGTTTAATTTGGCCAACCGACCGCTGACTGTTTCTTACGTTATTTTTTCTTACACACAAGACATATTTTTCCGCGCCTTTGTTAACCGTCTTGCATAGCTAATTGTTTATGTTTGTATATGTTGCAATCTTTTAATAGCGATTAAAAGTTAAAGGATAAATTTGTGTTAAAAGTAAGAAAACGTTTCGATTAGCCGCTAAACCACTTCATGTTTGCTGATACCGCAACGTTGCATCATATTCAGTGCTCTGATTGCGTTTCGTGTTCTGATAGCAGCTTGTGAGCGGTAGTCGTATCATGCGTGCATTGAAACCTAAAGTATGTCGTGAGCATTAAAATCGGCATTTGTAAATGCATTGCAGCTGAAGCAGCAGCAGCATCTCAATTGACCCGAATTTAGCTACTGAAGCGGATACACCCGGTCGCTATAACAGTCTTGTGTTTGCAGCAATACTCCAGCTATACGAGGTGGTTGCATTAATAATTGAACCAAGTTACAATTGAGTAACATGTTTTATTGATTCAATTGCTTGGATTGTGTTGTATTTTTACAGAGCATGGATTTGTGGATAACCGCGATTGAGTTTAAGCGATTGTTTTCACGTAAAATAAAAATGAAGAATATTGTTTGCACACACGACTCTTAAACAAGTTTTTATCAAGCTTTCATGTTTTCCGCTCAATTTCGAACATTAAATACCGTATTTGAAAAAGGAAATAAACGACAATGTCAAGCTTAAACCTGACATGTTGATTTAATTTTGCGGAAAAAACGCTTCACGTATAATGCAATAGAAATTGATTGCCAAAATTTGTAGATGCGAATCTGAATTCCCCCAAATTAAGATTTGTTTACATTGTAAGCCGTGATCCTGTTTGTCCTCTATTGATTTGAATGCAAGCAATAATGTGTTCCACCTACAAGTGGAATAAACTAACAATACATTTCACGAAACTACTTTATGTTATTCAAGTCATTTTTTGTTGGCATTGCGAAATTATTCTTTTGCGAAGTTAGTTCTGTAGATTTAATTGGTCTATGGTTCTGATGCCGACTGTGACGTTTGGACAGCTCTATACGACTCGCATATCCTCTCAAGCACAATCGAAAAGGTCTTAGAAAGGAAAAGCAACTCGCAATCAATGCAGTTCGAGTTTGGCGGAGGAAAGGCAAAAGCCTAAGACGTCTTTGGTTGGTTTAAACAAATGCCAAAAGTATTTTTTTGACAATGGAGTTTTATATTTGAAAAGCAAACAGTGTGAATAGAATATGAAAACAATTGCAGTAAGGTTTTAGTTTTTCGCGGTAATGCGTTATTGCTGTGTCTATCTTGTGGTAACTGCATTGAAATCAGGCTAATTGGAAAGACGTATTTAAAGCGAGGAATCTTGGCATAAACCGAATGTAAGAAATATTTTGGGGAAAGACTGTAGTGTTTTTTAAACGTTAGTATATTTTAGCATGTTTAAGCAATTTGGTACAGTCAACCGTTGCAAGTAATGTTTAACCAAGACATGTGAAACGAAAGCTACAACATTGAAAACAAAAATAAATCAAATAAAAAAATCGGGCACCATTTTATTTGATATAGGTCCTGGTGATCTGCAATAGGGCTTGTTGTGTAGGAATTTGTCACTAAAAACAGGTTTATGACTAAAAATCCATCCTTGTTTATGACCATTATGAGGAATCGATAAAACTTCAATATTTGCTTCGCAGTTTGTAAACTTCGTTCGAAAGTGGTGAGACGTCTGATGTGACGTCATTGTTCGTGTTTAGGCATCGGAAATGCGACCAGTGGCATCCGTCAGGTCACGAACACGTGTTAGTCGTCTCATGTAAAGAAATATATTCAGTCTAGCAGACGTATTATCCTACCCAAAGGCCAACAGCAAAACCTGGTGGACCTTTGGGCAGTGGGTATACGCGTTTGCTCGTTGTATACCCTTGCACGCCTTCGGCCGTCTCCTCTGGCCGCACACTTTGCAATGCTGGCGCGCAAGGCAAGAAACTGCAGATTAAGGAAGTTATAGACCAGGCTACTGCCATCAGGAAGCTCGCTGTGATACCAGGTCTGCTAACAGCGAGCCTCGAGGTTTTCGTAAGCACACTGGTTTTAAATGCAGTTTCAGTTGCTGTTACTGCGGTCTGTAACGGTTTGCGATATTTTTGGACAACTCTAAAACATTTCTAGCTATGTTTTGTAGATATGTAGCCTTTATAGCACCGAGCTTGCAGTCTTGCACACAGCATTAATACGTATTTTTTTGAGTAAAAAAGATAAAAAATGCAGGTTGTGCTTTAAATTGCGTCAACGAAAAAATTTCTTAACAAGCTCAGTTAAGCACGAGAGTTTTTTTCCATTTTCGTATTAGTTTTCTTAACACGAAGTTTTGTTTGTGTTCAGATTTTTTTAGCAAAACTAGGATCAGCAGTGAAGTTATTGTTTTTGGTGTAAAGCTAAGCATGCAGCTGAAACAGTCACTATGACAGAATCAAACGGACAATCGCCACAACAAACGAGCGTATTTATCGCTCAACCACCACAAGCAGGTAGGACTTATAATGTTGTGTTGCATGCTTTTAAAGTTTAATGTAGGACCAATATGATCATATTGTTTCATTAAGTAACAATGCTTTTTTTCCTGTTTATACCTTCAAAATTGCTTACAATCTCGCAAAACATAGCCCACATCAGTCGGTACCTTTGGTATGTAACTATGTCATACTCTGGAAGCGCGTTTACAAACCAGTTAATGCAGTCGGCCCTGATGGAATTGGATTTATATTCCTCAAATGTTTAAGCGATTATGCTACTCTATAACCAACCGCATGAACTTATTTATTGCGTAACAAACGAAAGGCCAAATTTACGCTTGACTGCACAAAGCTAGTCCACTTAAGCGTTTAAAAGTTAAAACCTTGTTAGTATTAATCCCGAATCGTGATATTTTTCATACGATTTAGATCATAAAGTGAGCGACAATCTACTTTCACCGTCGGCTTCAATCAAAACCCCAAGAAACTTTTCATATCGCAACGGTTCCAAAAAAATCTTTCTAATTCTCGGCGTTGTACTTATTCTTGTGCTGGTGTTGGTAATTGTTGTGCTTCTTGTCACACTTCGAACAGGTAAGCTCCACGTGACAGCTGTCAGAATTACAAGCAGAATTTATTTGTGCTGTTTTACACTTGTTATAGTTTAACGTGGGTTTTTTACCTCACTTAACAACCGTCACACGATCGATTGGGGGGATTTTACAAACCGTTATTAGACTGTTGCTATAAAGTGACATTAGAAATCCGAATGATTCATTGCCTTAATCTTACTCGCAACAATTGCTAAGGCTAAACAAGGTATTGTATACATTGTGTGTGTGGTATTAAATATACTTGTTTATTCGAAAATCTAAACGGCGTAGATAGTAGACTAAACTACCATATAGTTTGTGGCACATGTTTTTCGGTGATGTAATTTGTAACTTTAAACTACTGAACGTTTAGCGATCAACAAATTTTTGAACAGAGTAGCTTCGTTAGTTGTCACTATGCATTTATGGTGAAAAAGTGTGGTTTCATTTTAGGACGATTTAAAATCAAAACAATCAATCAAAATGTAAACAGCTTAAATTTAATTTAGGTGGTGGTGCATTTAAACTTTTAAAGTTTAAAAGAACAGCCGGTGTCACTTGTTATTAATCCTCCTGCTTTTGTCAGTTTTTAGAGTTTTTCATGTACATTGTTTTACAGTCCCACCCAACAATGCAACAGAAACGGAACAAAACAGACTGTCATCGTTTTGTAAGGGATCTAATGATTCTGCATACACCACTATCGGTAAGTGTGTGCATGTGAGCTGTTGCTAAAACGAAAAATATATTGATTTGATTATTTTGCGAATGCGAGGTTGATTTAAAAAATTCCAAAGTACAAATATGCACCCAAATGTTAAAAAGCGATTTTTGGTTAGTGTTCGGTCTTCGTTTCGACACAAAGTGAACACTATATTGCCCTACCATGCCCTTTTGCAATCGCTTAAACACTGATAAGTTCGCTTCACGTGTCGGAATTGTGTTTCTTCTAGAGAGCTATCATTCTTCATTCAAACACGCAAGCGGCATGTAATAATTTTGATGTCTGCAATGCAACGAGGAAGCGTATTGATGATGCTGATTACGTCACGATACGCAATCAAACATATTTGCCCACGGCATGAAATAATTATCTTGTAGTGATCACAAAAGTCCATTAAGAAATTCGCACATTTTCAAACTGAACTTTAAAATGGGAAATAATATACATTCTTCGACATTGATTTAAGAAAAGTCATCTTTTTAAATCGTTACTCGTTTTTCCATACATGACAAAAATGTTACAATTCGCGTGTCGGCATTTAATTAGACAGTAAAATCAAAAATGCACTTGTCGTTTAATGGTTCTGGTTGAATGAACAGCACAAGTCGTAGAACAGTATTCCTATTTTCACACCGACATTTTTGTGTGGTGTCTCGTGTAAAGGATGCGAGCTAGTCAGTCGCTTTTTATTTCACAGACGAAGCACATTATAGCTGTCTCAAATTTACAAAACGGTAAAAATCCAGCATAATAGACATTTAGCGACACTACGCCAAACTTTTTGCGTATTTGTTATTGTCGTCCAGATGAGTTGAGATAACATGCGCTGACCGCCAACAACACTGTCCACGTTCCTGTTGCTTCCGTTTCTCATGTTTATTTTCTCTCTGTTCATTACATGAGTGTACAACCCACCGACCCCCTAGGCGTGAAGTCAGCCAGGTCTTCCACGCATATCATCATCCAGTGCTGACCGAATAGGGGTTATATGTTATATAACGGGCTGTTACTTTCCTATGACAATAAAGTCAGGTTTGCGGTGAAATTACCCATAAAGTCGCAGTCTTCCCATGATTACGGTTCTCCACATTAACATCATCCAAAACCTCAAGCGAGTAAACACAAACAATCGGTGTACATAATATTTTCTCAGAATATGTATTTCACCATTTTTTTGCCTGTGACACTTTCACCGAACCAAAGTTAACTTGTTAAATTTTTAAAATATTTTTACATTATAGTGGGAAAGAGTTTTGCCCCAAATCTATTATTTTATTGAAATAAAATAGTTCTAATAAACTGTACAATCAAAACTTAATCATGGCGTTTGTCAGTGCAGTGCGGCTGGCCTAATCATCATGACGTTTGCAAACTGATCCATAGTAGCGTTTCTGAAGTGAAAGGCTTACGAATCAAACAACGTAACAAACTATACGCAACTTTTTCAACTAAACGGATTTGAGTTGGTTGCGTTTCACTTGTGGATAAAAAACATAACGACAAAATCTAGAAACTGAGTTATATATATCTTTGTGTATGCGGCTTTGTTTTGTTTAGAAAAGCGGTGTACATACATATGACCCTTAACGGTTTTAGGACAGTCTTGCTAATTTATTACACGACAAAGTCAAACATTGTAAAACACAACCCGGTAGGATGTCATATACTGCAAGCTCCCTAAACTTCGCCCATGTAAGCTAATTCGACGCAAGTTGGTTTGGGACTTTTCCAAAGGATCAAATGTTTCCTTAACAAACTGCAATTAAAAATACCCGGATATCGCTCACGACGTTAAGAAAAATGACCCCATTTAGTTTGGGAAGTTTTGTTGGAAAGTTGCGTTGAATGTCGTAGCATTTAGGATGCTGTGCATGTGATCGCGTTTGTTTCGGTTGGCCATAAATTACTTTCGTTATCGGAACGCAGCCAAAATACTGTGATATTCGTGCCGAATTTTCAGTTACATGAATTAAAAAAAAATTATTCATTTGACAACTTGTGCAAAGCATTCGTTTTACATAACAACACTTGGTCGAAAATTTTCACTCAAAAAGTTGCGCTCCGTTAGTAAACATATAGCTTCAAGACGGACCATGACTCCGTACAGGCATAGTAGTTTCATGTTAAGGGGGTGATTGTATCACTCCTATAACGCCCGATGTTTGGCGTAAACTGCGGTGTCATAGAGGTCAGAAAGAAGAAATAACCACACAAAACGCATTTTCGTTTCATTTCTCATTGAAAAGACGAAGCAAACCATGCAATGACGCAAACTCACGACACTCGGTAATCACAAAACAACAACTTAACACCCAGGCTATTATTTCTAGAGTTGATTCAGATCAGTGGTTCTTTTTTGTCGTAACGGCAAGCACTCGTAGCCCAAGCTAAATATAGCCTATATCTGTTACTGAATATGCCTTTGCGAAACAGAACCTGGAGTTAACAACCAAAAGTAATTGTTTTCTTGCGAGAGTGTTCCCACAACAACATGCAGGGTGGATTTTGTTCAGTTTTGTAAGATTACCGCGCATGGAAACGTTTCAAGGGCAATTCATTAGGTCACAAACAAGACTTAAACAATAATAAAGTTGTGCGCGAACAATACCCTCTTTTGTTACTTGAAAATGAAATAAAGGACCACTTCTCGCCAGTTGTCACAGGAGAATCAATAAAATCATTTATCTGTCAAATGTTTGCTTATGCAGTTGCAAGATCTCATATTGTATAAGATAATAAAAATACTTTTGCTCCTCGCGGTCCCTCAGAAATCGCTTGGCGAACCTCATTTTGAGAGCAGCTGATTTAGATATGTTTTTTCCTTTTATTGCAGCTGTTGAATAAAAACAGTCACATTGATTTTTCTTTGTTGATACCAGGTTTAACGTACGGGTTACATCACCGATGTTCTGCACAAGTGAACGTTACCTCAGCCTGCTCCGACTCCACGAAGGTGTCTTGGAAGTTATTTGACGGATTTACAACGGGTAAACAATTTGTAACGTTTGAAACACTACCGTTAACCAAGAAACAGGCTATTTTTTCGTTTTTTGATGTGGTTCCCACCAAAACAAACAATTTTATTTCTTGCTTATATACTAAAGTTTACTAAACCATACAATGATCATTTAAATTTGGTCTTTTATCAACTTACATGTCATACACCCAGAGTTTAAATCTTTATTTACAAACCACATGTAAAAATTAAAGTTAATTTCCTCCTCTCAAGTTTAAAATTGCCCGTTTAAGTCCTAACATTAAGATGAAAACAATATTTAGGTACACAATTCACGGTTTTAAAGATTCTAACCAGAAACAAACAAGCCAATATATTTGCATAAAGCATGACGTTTCGACATCAACTTGTGTCATTCTCAAATGAATAAATCTAAAAACAAACAGCGCGTAAAACCAGTAAAAGTATAGTAAAAAAGGCAATAAACACAAGTGCGAAAGGCAGGTTAAAACAGGGGTGTCAAACTCGCGGCCCGTGGGCCGCATGCGGATCTCTGCACCAAGCTGGAAATTAATCTGGGTTTTGGGGACGTCAATAGATGGTATATGTATATATGAAACCTATTTCTTTACATCTGTAATTTTAAATAAAAAACCAGCAGGTAATTGGCGGCTGTTGGTGAAATAAGGATCTGCATTACGGCCGTCGTAGCGAATAGGTTGTTTAAGTGTATAAAACTTGATTAAAAATCACATGCGGCCCTCGGCTTAATTTTCAAACCGCGAACCCCGAACCCCACGAGTTTGACACCCCTTGGTTAAAACGTAAAGATAACGGCGATAAAAAGTCGCGTGTTAAAAAGGTATAATGGGGTCGAATTTTGGTCTACATTTATCTCGGGGCTGTGTTCCTGAATGTTGAGTTATTCCCAAATTACTGGTTTTACGCGCTGCTTGTTTTTAGATTTATTCATTTGAGAATGACACAAGTTGATGTCGTAACGTCATGCTTTATACAAATATTTTGGCTTGTTTGTTTCTGGTTTCTGTTGTATAAAAGAATTAATTATCATGGGGTTTTGGTTATATCTTCAAAATTCTCTACACTTGCAAAAGCAACACGTTTTGTTCTACGCTTTATCTATGTCGATTACGATTCGTACAGAAGGAAAGCGGGCATTGGAACTTACTATGATCTATGACAAAGTCTACATGTCGATTCTCGTATCTCCAGTCTACTGGCTGCGTCAACCGACATGCACTCTGCAATTTTCATACAACTTCACCGATTCATCCTCGAACGTCTACCTTATCACTTCCAACGATTCAATGCAACTCACCACTGTGATGTCAACGGGCTGTACCTACGGCCAGGACTCAATGGCGCTAGTCCCCGTACGAACCCCTTTTCGTATTGTGGTTGTTTCGAATTCCACAGTATCCCTTGGTGCGTCACAGTTCTCTATGACTTCACACCCATGTGCCGGGTTCGAGAGCATCGCGCTAGAGCCACAAAAAACTGCGACACCCGAGTTTACAAAAGTGAAGCTGTATGATACAAGTGTGTGTTCGCTGGAGATTATCAACCAAACCGCGGTGGGTTGGAATTTGTTTTGTGTCAAGATAAAACTAAGTAGAACGGTAGTTGGAAAAAATGGCATGCCCTAAATTGGTCTGTTCGCTACTTTACGTGCCGCAATGTTCAGAAATGTTAACAAAGATTGGAAACATATGTTTCTAGAGAAGTAAACTTTGTCGTAAAATATCAAAAACTGGCTACTCGTCAATCAACCTGAACATAAAAATATCTGAGTTCATTACATGTTGTATACATTACCTACTACACTGAAAGTCTTAAAGTAAGTTGTGCGTCCCAGGTTGGCTGCGCTTGGTGGAATGTTTACGGCATTGACAACGGCGACTTCAAGAGGATGGACACGCATGCTTGCGTCGAGGCGGGAGTGGGGGTCAAAAGCGGTGCGTCACACTTCATCAGTTTCGAACCAAGATTTGTGACGTCACACGCCCTCTTGGTGTCGCCAATTATGACGAACGGTGCCGATCACGTGATTTTCTCATTCTGGTACCTTTTCCAATGCGAGCATCTGCTACTTCGTGCATATCTGGTTCCGGTCACCAGTGATAACGTCACAGGAAGCGATGACGTCATAGGCAGTGTTGACGTCAGCCAAATGGTGTTGGAACTTCGCGACTTAAAACCTGTAAGAAAATGGACCCATATTATTACCAACTTGAGACCATCAAAACAAATAAAAGGATTTCAGGTTTGTATATTTTGCTTTAATTTTACCTAATAAACAATCTTAAAAACATCTTGTTTGCCGCGGATCACCAACTATGCGTGTTGGATGTTCGTAGATGACCAATTCGGTGTCAAGCAAGTGTAGTCTTATTACAGACTATTTGCACAAAACCGTTGATACATTTTCCGGCGAAAAATTGCAGTAAATCGTAGCATGCAAAAACATAAAAACAGTACTTGGAACTGGAAGTAACACGCACGCAAGCAATGGACGACCCAGTAAAGCATATATTAGCTGTCAATCATATTACGTTCTCGGAAACTTCTCAAAACAATGCTTTCTTATGAGTCAGGAAGCTATTTCAAAACTTCCACGAAATCAGCCTATGTTTGCCATCAAGCTACCTCAATTACTCCTAACCAATGTAACGCCCAGCACTACTGCAGTGCCATCTCTTCTTAACTCGCCTTGCAATAATTTTTTGATTTGCCTAATTTACTGTTGTTGTTTTTTGTCTTTTATAATTTTCGGAAAAAGTAAAATGCGGCCAATCCTATCTCTTCTCTATCGCAAAATAGTAAGCATTGTGAACTGTTTTTTTAAAGATTTTTATTCAGAGACTGTGTCGTAATTTTAATATTGCAACACCTAGATGCAAACAGTATAAACCTTTTTGTAGGTCGTCATTGAGGCCAACGGAACAAGCAAATCAAACTGCACCCAATATTATTGTAACAATGCCAAGAACGTCGACAGCACACAGCCCACAGTTCCACTTATCGCCCTTGATGACCTCACATTGGAATCAGTCAGAGAGCAGTGTCACGTGACAGGTACAAAAACGACGATAAAAGGAGGAGGTTGGAAAAATCGTAAAACTACCCGCAAGAGATTAAAGAGATTAGGATTTCCGTAACAAAAGTAAAACAAACGATTTCAAGGAGATTTTACATATTTTAAACAGAGTACATTTGACTTTCACTTACGCAAAACGCTAACCTTTTACAAAAAAATTAGACTGCAAATTTAATCTAGAAATTTTAAACATAAACATTACTGCCAATGTAGTGGTGTATAAAGAATAAATCGTTCAGACGTTTCGACAATCTCTGTTGTCATCATCAGTGCATCCTTAATCTAGAAAGTTAGTGTGTTAATACTGTTGTCAGTGGTCTTATTTTCTTTGCAAATAAGTTTGCTTTTACAATAGGTCGCAAGTTATTAAGGATAAACATAGTTTACTGAGTGTTCGTGAAACTACGGATAAAAACAAAAGATAGAAATACACTTGTTACAAATAACAACAAACACATATTTCAAGACGTCGTTCGATCAAATAAGGACAAATCTGAGAAATATACGTTGTCAGTAGCCCTGGTATATGGAAGTGATAACATGGATCACCCTGTTTGCAACTATCAACTAAATTCGACATGCCTAAAGTTTTTTGCCACCAATTCTTGGTGTCAATGTGCCATTTTGCGTTCGATTGATTTGTTGCGAATAAGTCAAAAGATATTAGACAATTGGAATCGATTTTGTGTCTATAGGAAGTCAACTCACACACTTACCCATCCTAAATAACTAAAAGGCCTTTACATCGATTTTTGCTTTCCATGCGTCCAGAATAAAAATCGATGAGAATTTAGACCTCTCCACTTCAATGTATGACTTATTTTTTTATTCGTTTTGTTTTGATTCCTGCGAGTAGTGCGAGACCTATATCCCTGCGTTCATTTAAGTACCACGTCAACACTTTGTTGCATTGAATTGTGACTGATACATAGCACGGCTCATCTAAATATGATCTGCCAATTGTATGCCTGCACAATTTTTTTTTATCAGCGTGAAAAGCCCAATTGTTTAATATTACGATACAACCGAAATAGTGTAGGCCTTAACAAGATTTTGATTCTTTCTGGAAGCAAATAATTGCGTAGCTTTCGGATTCCGAAAAACTTGATTTGCTAATGACCGAATTGTAATGACTGTAAAAGGTTGATATCAAAACTGCCCCGGTATTGTAAATATTAGGGTGCAACCGTACTTAACTATAACCTAAGTCTGAATTCATAAATACGGTCGGAGCCTATCTTGAACTGCAATTTTCCTGAGGATCTCGTCAGACCAGCTAATGGAAATTGCCTTTTACATTGCCAAAACCACTCTAGACGAGTAGCGATAGAGTTTTCATAAAACATTTCATTAATATATTGTACGTTACAGACCCAAACGGCACGGTAGAGTTGGATTGCAGCTTTCAACTTCCTACCGGTAAAGGTACCATGTGTTTGTGGAATACCGTAAAACCAGAGTTTCCGCCCCCTTTTCGCTTGCCGGACTTTTACAACTACGAATGGAAACCGATCAATAGAGTTGATGACGACCAGAACGACCATGGACCAGTGACAAGGCACCTCGAAGGTAGTTTTTAGTGCATATTTTTGCAAAAACGATGGTTTCAAAAACTAGAATTTGGATTGCATTTGCCGCCAATTTTAAGTTAACTCGACCATAATGGTTTTAAATATTCTATTTTTTTCTAATTTTTTTATGTCATAAGATCGTATATCTACTGGTACATTAAAGTCCAGTATGATTTTTTACTTTTTCCATCAGCATTAATTGTACCCAACATGGCGTCGGTGTCTGTTATTAAGCCGTTTATGTTTCCTGTATATTTAATTGATCGCACGCAGTAAGCGTACGAAAAGTCTACATACATATCTATCAATCCCCGCCGCATAACAAAATAATTTCACTACATTCGTTTCCGTTGCAGTATGTTGCCTTATGCGGCTGTGTGTGACCTTCAAAGTTGAAAACTGTTGTCTCATATTTTTAGGTCGCGGTCACGTTTTGTTGTTTGACGCCACTGGACAACAAGAAGGAATATTCTGGAGTCCTTTGATTGTTTCCAACCAAAGCTGCTCTTGCAAGCTCAACTTTCTCTACATACTGCGAGGAAATCGAGTAAGATTTTATTGTAGTTCAAGCCCAAAAAATATATGTTCCTGGTTCGTTGCATGTACACTTTTTTTGTAAAGACCAACCGACATTATATGAAATGGTTGTGCAGCATTTGGCAATTTCGCGCTACAGATTAGGTTGTGTCGAAAATTATTTTGCAGGCCGGAATAAAACAATGAACTTTTAGTGCATACAAATTTCCATCATGAAGTTGATGTAGTTAGAATTTTAGGACTGTTTTTTTTCAAATAAAGTTCTTCCGTACGAAAGATATGTAATCAATGACAATTATTTGGGTTACAATGTCCAACCTTCCATTCTATGAATTATTCGCTTCCTTAGTAAATCGCCAACGGACCTATACCGGGTGCGGTTTTGCCTATTTGTTCTCGTTTTGGAAATGCAGAAATGGGTGTAAAAATGCACGCACGAAGTTCCACTAATTAGCGTATTCTTTAACCTTCATTGTTTTTTAATGTTGCGGTTTAAAAATCAAATGCTATCCTACGTAGGGAAATGAAGCAACTTCTTTCCACAACCATGTCTAAAACTTTTTTTCTTGTTTAGGCTCCACGACTGAGCATCAACTATGTGCTGGGCAACGTTGTTCACGGACCTGGAGGTCCTGCTCAAAACTTACCACGACAGCTGAAATGGTCGACTCACGGACACCAAGACGATAATTGGATCTCTGAGACGGTTGTTCTCAATTTCGAAGCAGACGTAGTTTTCACGCTCGAGTTTTTTGTTGAAAAACCAGGGGATGGAACTGCTGACGCAGCGTTTGATGATATTTCATTCCACGGCTGCGGTGAGGCTAAATAAACTCTTTTGTAACTTTTTGTTATACTACACCATATGATATATGTTTTTGGAATTTTGAACCGAGCAGCATCAGGGCACGAACCTAAAACCTTAAGTTTAAAAATCGACTCGAACCTAAATTTGTTTTCAAAAGTTGGGCCTAAATCAAGCCAGTTTCATGTCAACTTAAGCACGAACCCGACCAGCATAACTATCAAGAAAAGTTCAGGCCGACTTGTGAGCAAATATGCCACAATGAGCAATTATCTATATACATTTCGATTACACAATGAAAAATACGGTAGAGCTACTAACACAGTAACTCGCGCCAGCCGCACATTTAGCTAATTTTTAATAGGTGGCGTAGGGTCTTAATTATTTATTTAGCGGCAAAGGAGGGGTAGGATTGGAAAGATGTTTTTTTTAAAAAATACATCAGGAACTAAATGTCGAAGTTAGTTTCATTGAATTTTAATCATCATATACCTAACCCCACCCCAATATTTCTAACCGTAAGCATATTTTAATATATACCGTTTTCAATAGGGACTTGTGCTCTTTGCGCCACCTACCGTATATTAGATAAATGTGCGGCTGACGTGAGTTGCGGTGTTAGTAGATTTTCCGAAAAAGACAGCTTTGTTTGTAATTTTACAATGCTTTCAAATACTCACCCCTACAAAGGCATCAGTCAACAATATACAAATAAACAGTTCCCTGGAAACAATAACAAATACACTGAATGTGTATAGCTTTGAGCAGCAGGCTTGTGCTTCTAAGAAGAGTGTGATAAGCATTTCCGCTTTTCACGGAAAGGTTTTTAGTGATTCAGAGCCAAATTGTGCTAAGGAAACGCTTAAATTATCTTGAATCCCAAGATTATAAATGGTATTTTAAACTTTCGGACATACGGCTGTCACTTATTTCTTTGGCCTGAAAACTTAATAACTTCGGAAAGATAGTTTGTGTGACAGATGAGGCGACGTATGAATAATTGTTGTCTTGTCTTGTCAAATCGTCAATACAAAATTCTTTTTATAGTATCTTATGGTTGTCAAAACGAATGATTGGCACTAAAGATGATAAAACCGGAATTTGACGTCTTAGTTTGCAAACAAATCGTCAAAGCATATCCCTGTTTCTAAGAAGCCAAATCAAGATTAAATCTCTTGTCACAAATGATTTTCATCAGCCAAATAACCAGAGTGCCATAAAGTGTCTAGGTTATACAGGCGATATCTCGTCACCAGCTGCACTGATGAGAATGAGACCTTTTTGGCCGAAACAGTGTGCACTGCCTGCAAATAACCTTTTTCTTTTTATGTTTATTTTATGTTTAGATTTTTCAATTGTCAATGCAACGATGACAACACCTGCCACCGGTTGACCAAAGAATTTATCTGATTTACTATTTGCACATCAACATTTTCTACACTCAGTTTAGTTCAGTCTTTCCACTGACCTATTGCTTGACCTGGACGTCGATACGGTTGATTGATTCTGTGTTTATACGTTAAACTTTAACATTGCCGTTGTGCGTTCACCACACAGTGAATAATTTATACCTCATATGTTTTTATTGGGTCTGGTACGACGCAACCCTCGAAAATTGAATCACTTTGGTCTTCCTCAACACCATTTCTACTGAACATGGAACATTTAATGATAATCACCAACCCTGGATCTGGCAAGGGTCAAAGCCCTTTCGAGTCGTCTTACTAACGCCAGTCAAAACTTTTCGCTTTTTGATCAACCCTGCTTTTTAAGCAAAAACTTTTTCACCATTTTTGACGCTTTTATACTACTATTTAAAAACAAATGTTGTATCTGCTAAATAAACATCAAAAAGATGTCAGGAATTGCGCTTTTATCTATACAAAATCTTGATAACATGGTAAAATGCACAATCATAATTTTCGGGCAAAGATGCAAAATATAAATCACTGAGTTTCACCTTTTAAACGAAAGTAAATAAGCAGTCAAAATTATTAGCCGTTTTGTTAAACCCTTACGTGAACACAAAACTCAAAACATACCCACTGTAACAATACTTTCAAAGAATGTTGGACAAAACTTTTTTTCAATGTCGCTTACAAGTTCCAAAACCACTGTATGTAAATTTACCCTGTTAGCCTATACTTTCATTATCCTAATTTTTTTCTTCAAATTGACACCACAATCGGGCTTTTTTTTCAAGTGTTTAAATTGCAAAAAAAATCTGTACTTTTTCTGGGTCGTACTTTTCTGGGCCGACCCCGAAAGAGATGGGTTGAATCTTTTTGTACTTTTCATCTAAATCAAACACTTTTAGGTGGTGTGAATTACCTGGTAACAACATGGGGTCGTAAAACCTTAGCGTTTCTCAGGCACTTTTTGAGTGTCTGCGTACAAATATTACAATGTCTATTGCATCCATCACAATAAACTGTTTTCCCTTTGATGTTGGACTATCAAGATATTTTCACCGTTTGCAACAGGAATAAAACACTTGTAGCAAAAACTTGCGAGAAATTCATATCCCAAATTCTCGCCTGTACAGTGTATTATACTGAGTACATAGGCCTATGGTATTTCTTTGTTTGCATGCCTTGGATATAATGCGACTAAAAGTGTAGGCTATATTCGTGCTTTGCATCATCTTACTATCCAACTACTGCCCGATGTAGCCTACTATTTCTTTGTTTTAGGTGTTCGGTGTGATTTACACGTAATGCAAATCTGGTACACTTTAATTCAAATCTTCGATGTTATTCCCTACACTCCGCTACGTAGATTCTGCTTATTGTCCATATTGTGACATCTGTTTAAATGTGCCATGTATTTAACTTTAAGTTCTCGGGTAATACAAGATGATTGCGTTTCTTCTGCATCATATCGTATTTCTCGATTTTTGGCCCTTTATTTGCTTTTTAATTTTCTTAGCATGCCAATAAAAAACTCAAGGCGGGCAGCCTTTGAAATTCTTACTGAGAATAATATAGTGAGCATTGCAAGAATCTGCCCTCCATCAAACATCATCATCGACAATCGCTGTTTTGTCAAAGTAAATAACGTTTCATAATTGCACATAGTAACATCAAAGTACAGGCTACTCGGATTTGTTACAAAGCCCACGAAGCATCGCCCAGGCAAAATTTGGTTTACCAAACTGGAATAAAACAACGGTGTAGTTTGTAGTACGCTTGGGAAAACATCAAAAAGTTACCGATTTTTTTGCCACAAAACTGTTCAAAATAAAAATTTAAAATTAATTTCATTTTAAACGCATCGATTTAAAATGCTAATTGTTAAACCTGCAGATTCTAGTTGTACAAAACGTTTATTTTTAACACATAATAGAAATCATACGTATTGTATGATGTCTATTGTTTCCGCGCAGGGTGGATCCACAAAAAGGCAGGAGAAAAGTAGTTTTCTGACATTCGTTTTGCATTTTTATTTGTAAATTATTAATGCTGTTTAAGGTTTTTTTATTTCTCACACACGTGTTGTTAAAGTTGACTTTATTGTGTTTGTGGTAACGTTTTATTCAACATGTTACGGGACTTACGGGACAGTAGCGGCGTAAATCAAATAAAAATATTTGTAGATGGTTTTCTTGTTGTGTGTTGCGTTGCCTTGCCATAACACTTTATGTCAATGTGTAGTTTGTGTACCATAACAATACCTCCAATGATGTAAAATTTTTGGACAGGGTTTAAGTTTTATAATAACATATTACATGTATATTAAAATTCAAGGTGTCCGAGCAAACTTGTTTTTTTTTATGTGGGAAAGTGCTACATTAACATTATAGGCCTTTGTATTATGCCTTCAAAATCCCTTTTGCTAAAAAACGACTTGCCCGGCTTTGCAGCGAGCAGGAAATAATAAATTTTTAAAATAACTTCTTTTTTTAAGCTTGCTGGTAGAAAGGTCACAAGATTGTTGACATATCAACTTAAATTACTTGTTGTTTACCATGAGGAAAGTTGTTAAGAAGTTATGTGCACTTTTGCTTTTTAGGTATGAGCCAGTATGGATAGTATGGCAGCTGCACACCCGAGACAATTTGTTTCAAGTTTGATTGCACACTTGAGACATTTTTTAGGTTTGCGACACCTAGTGTGTTTGTTCTCTTTAAGAAAAAAATTTGCCTTCGAAATTTTCGTTTTACATTAGTTAACCAGTGGCGCAATTGCATTTGGCGGGTATTTTGAGATTTTGTTAAATATTTGTAAATCGGTTAGCTTTTTTTTGATGAGGTGCACACCTAACTGGTTCGTACACACCTTAAAATTTCTTCGTGCACACTTGCACACCTTAAAATTTCTTCGTGCACACTTGCACACCTGAAAATTCTTCGTGCACACCCGAGATCTCGGCGAAATGTGCCATAAAATCCAATGTGGGGTATGAGTGGGATAACTAGAAAAGCAATTCCAGTTACAACCCAAAATGTTTCTAATGATTAAAAAAAAATGTTTTGTAAACCTTTTACCAATTACATGTGACTATTGTGCATTTAAAACACATGTGTAGACATGTAGAAAGCCTGAGTGTATTGCATGGTTTAGACTTGTTATGTTGTTGCCAGCAATTAAGGAATTAAGTTTCTAAAAAGTACACTTCCATGCTGACTCGGTTTGTAGATTTGTTCATTTGGTTCAAACCCAATTCCATAATTTTTGCTTTGCTATTGTGTTCAATTTTGTACACAGATGGATGCAACAACAACATTTTCATTTAACAATGTTTTGTTACTATCATGTTATAAATGTAAAGTCTGATAAAAAATTAGGTTTATAGGTAAGAGCAACAACTTTATGACAAAACATATTCATCTTCAACCTATTTCTATTGTTTGCCCATTAGAACCAATGCTGAGATTTCATGCATGGCATATGTTTTAAAAGATTCTAAATGTAATAAAGTGCAGGTACAAATATTCAGAAATACCTGTGCAACCTTTCAAACCTATGACCCCTGAGGCTGTTGTTGCACTTCAGCTAAATATCACTAGCTCAATGTTGTTTGCTTTCATCATTTTTGTCTTTTAGCATGTCAAATACTGTACTACTTTTATGCCAGTGCTTCTAAAAAAGCTTGAGTGTGTACAGATTAGTTTTTATTCCAATAAGTTCTGAGGTGAATGCTTGGTGACAGACTGATTTGATATATATAACACTTCAATAGGTGTGGTGTAATATAAAGTTTTGAGGCATTTTGAATACTTTCAACATATAAATATATTTTCTAGAAAATATTGCATATAGTTTTGATTTTCAATGTTTTATAACAACTAAAAATAAACAATCAGTACTACATGATGACTTTTACATATTTGTTTCTTGTAGGTTCAATTTTTCTGTGTTACGAAAATATGTATGTCAAAAATAAGCCATGCTTTTACTAGTTGCCTTGTTTAATCAGTATGAGAACTTAAGTTGTCAACCTTCTTACAAAATTTACTTTTTTAAGGGGTATAGTAAAACACATTTGTAACTGTTTGTAAAAGTGAACATAAGATATTATGTGTTAACACTATGTTGAGATGCTGGCTACTGTAAAATCTTGATCATGCCTCTTGTCAAGCGAAATGTTTCACCATCAGATTTGTGCAGGGATAATATTCCTTCCACCATCAAAAATGAACTGGAATGTGTCACAAACAACACACTCTCAGGTTTGCAAAACTATTTTTTGAGTGATTTTTTAAATGTTTTGTATATGCAACTGCTGCAAAAATCAATTACTGAATATGTTACCAATTTTTTTTATTAATTAGTTATCAGGCAAAGTAAACATCAAGTTTAATATTAAATTAGTTTTTTTTATTTTACTGTGGTTAAGTATTTTCCCATTCAAAAAACTACATGTTCACTGTAGAAGAATATAGGGTAGTCCCACTAGGATGTGTTTTTTGCAACTGCTTTGTAATGCCTGAGCTTGATAGTGTAGAAATATGCTTGCCCATAGTTAGTATATCGCACTGTAATCTGTAGCAATTGTTGTTGCCTGCAGACATTTAGAGATGGCTAATGATTGTTTATGTTTCAACCATATAGACATGTAGTTCAAATGAAACTAATGCACATTGGGGTAGGATTAAAATAAAGTTAATCTTTAGATTATTACACACATATATATATTTGTTTGAATACAATGTATCCAGAAGTGGTGATAATGTGCCATGAAGTTGACTGAAAAAGCTGTATCTAATAGAAATATAATGTACACAAGCAAATAGAATGATATAAATTTCATGTTGTTAGATATATATACTTATTATTTCACTTGCTTGATATATTATTTCATTTTGATATGCTGTAATGTATAAAACATTCTAGTAAATTTTGTTGTAATTTTACAGTGTTCCTCTGATTTCATATTTGCCTGCTCAATTATGTCAATTTGGTTGGTAAAGGTTTTTTTGTCATGATTTCTAAAACGGTTTGTTCTTTGCATAGTGGGGGGTAGCCTATATGCCCCTGCATGCCATAGACATGGATGCCAAAATTAGGAAAATCGAAAAATTACAAAACAAAACAAATGTTTTCTAACAATCTTTTGCATTTATCTGAGCCATGACATTTCATATGCCATATATTTTGCCAGAAAAAATTTGTTCAAGCAACTCCTTGTTCGTAGAAAATACTTCGTGCATCTCACGACAGCTCAGGTCTAGGTTTACTTTTCCCTGTAGCAGGAATTTGACTGTAATTTTACCAAGTTTGTTCCTTGTAATTGTTAAAAATAAAGGCAAAATAAGGACTCAGGTCAAAAACAAGAACATTTCTTTGAAATAAGGACAATAAATTTTACTAAGACATTGCTCCTCAAAATAATGACAAATCTAGAAGGATAAGGATGGTATGGCAACCCTGCCTATACGGGTTAAAAGATTGTGTCAAAATTTAAGGTTATGAAAATCAGCTGTGAGAAACTAAACAATTAAACAGTGTGAAAATTCAACAGTGTAGGGATGTCAAAAGCAAGTTTCATTTAATTCAAAATACCTCATACAAACTGAAATCTTAGTTAGTAGTGTACGGACATGAGTTTTACATTGGTGAGCACCACACCAACTAAAGAATAATTCTTGCCAAATGAACCATTAGTCTTTGGTAACTGCCTGCTTTCTTTTATAACATGATTATGTAGCACACCAGATTGTATATGCCCAATGACAAAACATGACATGCAATCACAGGATGCAATTACCTGAACAATGTTGGTACTGTGTCTATGCATTATCCATAAGTTATTGCGTCACACTGTTATAATGCACACATGTAATTCTGGTAAATACTACAGGGAATACAAGTAAATGTGCTCCTTGGTTCTGCACACTTTGGAGTGATATGATCTGACATAAGGGTACAAACAATTTTTTTTGCTAAACATCAAAATATTTTCAAAACAGCTTTAGTCTGTTACAAATCATTTGTTCAAGTGAGTGGCTTCTCCAAGTGCTATGAAAAATTAATGCTGCTTCAATCTTGGCCAATGAATATTTTATTACTTAACACTGCTGTGATACAGCACCTCTCTATACCAGCTACAAACTTCATTACCAGTTACCAATAGCTGCAATAAGCATGTGTTTTTGAACAGGAGTTATTTTGCAACTTTCCTCACTGTCAATGCACGCTGAAGACATGTTTGGGGAACTGTTTTCCGAGGCAAACTCGTTCTATTCGAGGGCAAGCCACCTGCAGGATCGAATAGACAATTTATCAGTAAAAGTCACTCAACTTGATTCCACTGTTGAAGAAGGTATGTGGGTGTAAGTTTCTATGCTTGATGTCTGTGAAACTTCAGTGTCAATGTCGGAAGTTTGCTTTTTGAACAGCCTTGCCAATGCCAACTGTCATGATTTATGTAACATGAAATATTTGCTTAGCTGACATTAATATACACCACTGTTTGTAATTCATTTGTATCTAAGTACTGCTATACCTCTTATTAACCCGATTGTTTTCAGTTTTAAGTTGAGTTAAATTTTTTTGACAATTAAATTTGAGGTTTGACATTACTTAGCTGACAAATTCAGCACACTCAAATCAGTCTGTGTATTTGTAAGGTTATGTTACTGATTTTCAAGGCTTTAATAGGCCTTATCATTGTGTGCCATATTTCCTGACAAGTGCATTAGTGAATGTCCAAGGCCAAAAAAATTAATGAACATAAAAAATGGCTCCCTGTGCTCATATATTTTATGTTCTTGGCCAAAAGTAAGTTGTCACTTGTCCAGTAGTGCTATCATTGTGGTTTAATGTTTCCCTGTTATCGAAAAAGTTTAATCAAAAACTCAGGTTTATTGCATTGACTGTTTAGAAACCCACAAAAGAGACCAACAGACTTCTTGTGCTGATTGTGTTTGATGAAAAACATACTTTGTGGGCATTTTATGTTTATCACTGTTTGTTAGACAAACATTAGGGAAAAAGGAATGTACTGCTACTAGGAAATGTCCATCTATTCGGTGTTGTTTAAACAAGCATGTTGTAGTGGTAAAATATATATATATATGTATGTAAAAAACTTGTTATTTCGCTTTAAAACTGAAGGTTGAATCAAGATACATTTATATTTGTTAGATTTTGTAGCTGCATGGAAACTTAAAATTTTCAAATAATTTTAGTAAACTACACAACAAAACGTTTTTTTTCTCTGTTGTGTAATGTGAGTCAAAAACTTCTGTGCATAAAATGGTTTCACATGAGATAAGATGATCATAATATGGAGGTAAAAAATAACGCTTTTATCATTTGTAGTCTTTTCAGCAAATGTAGTTGTAACTTTCCAAAGGTCTTAATTTCAAAATATTCCACAAACTGATAATTCAATGCTGCTGATTTTTTTCACTTATCATTCACTGAACTTATGTGGCATGTGCAAGTGAAACAACGATGAAATTGGGACTTCCTTTGTTTTCGCATACAATCCAGCTTTGAATGGATGCCAGTGTCCAGTTTAGTTAACTGTACTATACAAAGAAGGAAATAGTTTAGGCCGTGGTGCAACATGTTTTTAATATCAGGAACTTATTGCTCTTCCTGGTGCTGTTGGACAGGGTCACTAAGTCAACAAGTCTTACCAATGCATTTTTTGCATGCTGTACCTATTATTCCACAACATGTATGTGAATGTTTCTTGCACTTGCTTAAACTAGAAAACTATTGAAGTGTGTTTAGTAATAAAAACCTGTAAGACAAGAAAATGTTTATATATATTTTTAATAAACTTATGTTTGATAAAGCATTTTTATTCATTTTTTCCTTACATTGCCTAAAGGTGCCATATTTAAATAAAAAAGACCAAATTATCAGGTGTCTTCACAAAACAACAATTTATATTTTAAGTAGAGAAAAAAGATTACTAGCTAAATGTGTTTTGGTCATATGCTATAACAGTCAAACTGGTAACATTCTTTCAAGAGATACTATCCAGCAATGTTGTATGCAACAAATTTGAAACTATTTTTCATGTTTTTTCTAATTCATCAGTAATGACATTCGATCAATTTTTAGTTTCCCTCCATGACATCAACATGCGAAAACCCTTCCGTTCCAGCGGCATTACTGACCAGCAAGTGGTGTCTCGGGAGTCTCTTCCTCCAACGCTGATGACAACTTACAACAAAGCTAACAAGCCACCTCCTTTACAAGAACTTAACCAGTTTAGGTGAGTATATACACAAAAACCCAGCATTAGCAACAATAGCAAAAAAGTCCAACATAGGTGTGGTCAATATATGCATTATTAAAATGCCTTGAACATTACCCATATACTAGTCAATGCCAGTGTTAACTGTGTTCAACTTTGTTGGCATAACAATTTGTGTATGCTATACATCTGTTTTTTTGTTTTTAGGGATGATGGTCGAGATGCACTTAAAATTTACACAGACCCCGATTACTTCTTTAATTTGTGGCGAGATGCAATGCAAAAAGAAATGCGAGATGCCAAGGAAAAAAGAAGAGAACAAAGAAAAAAAGAGGCAAGTAACAAATAACATTGAAACAAACCTTTTTTTCATTTCTATTTGCTTAATAGCGTTTGTAAACTAGTATAACAGCCAGAACAAACACAAAGGCACATTAAATCTTGTGAATAGTAACCCACTTGCTATTCGAGTCTACTCACACTTAAACAGGCAAATCCAATCTTTGCTTGTTACTGACTTTACAATTTGCTTTTCATTGGACCTATATGTACTAATTTATGAAACAATCAGAAGTGTGGTGTGTAGGCTTTGAAACTTGTCAAAATGGGTTACTTTTAAAATGCTAAGTTAGTTTTTGTTTGACGACGCATGCGTAGTTATTATACTTCCTGGCCAATGTGCAGCTCTGAGTCATAGTGCCATAAATGCATTGCCTCTTGACAGGCAAGATGTTTTGTGTTTTATCTTATTTCCTTTCAATGATAAATAAAAGATCAAGTATTTTAGAGATAATATATGTTGTAGATATTTGTATGTACAGCACAGATCATTTAGATTTAATTATTCAACAATTTTCTTTTCTTAAATCTTTTGTCCAGTGGTCTAGATTGTTTTTTTCTCTAAATTTTTCATTTTTAAATCGACTTATGTGCACTGTATTCTTAACAAAATGTAAATCTATAAATTACATGTATCTTACTTTGAACTTGTATGTAGAAAATTTTACGAAGTTACTTAAATGTTCCTTAAATCAACTTAACAATCTAAATTTTCTCACCGACAGAAACGAGCAAATCCTAATTACCGGGAAAAGAACAAAGTTAAAATGGCTATTCCAAAATCCAAACTGAGAGCGCAGCAGATGCAGAAGGGTGTAGAATTTGTTGACACGATGAAACCATCCATGCCCGAACAAGTGAACACACATCAAGAAGCACATGTACAAAAGTATGTCATTTTTCTGCACAAGAAACATACATTTTATATGTTTGTTTTAATTACTTTCAAGTTACTCTCTAAAATTAGAAGAGTGATGCATAATTGATTTTAAATATTTTTTTATTATGTCAGTTTGCATTCAACTTGATATTTAATTGATAATTAAGTATGAAAATTTTCCTTTAACAAGCTTCTGTTAAATTCATTATTAAACATTTGTTTGTGTTTATTATTTCAGTTCGCATTCAACTCCAAGTCTACAGTCAGATCAAGGCACTGACTTCTCTCACATCCCACCACCCCCTATGTCTGAAATGCCACCCTCCATTCAAAGTACAGTTCCACCCCCTCCCCCTATGGGCAATGTTGTTACGGATTACCCCACACCCCCAACTCACCTACCACCCCCACCGGGACCCCCAACAATGAACGGGGGAATACCAGATTACCCTGATCCAAATATACCTCCCCCACCCTCAAATATTCCTGCACCACCACAGATGAATAATATACCACCACCCCCTCCACCTTCAGGGATTCCCCCTCCACCCCCAACTGGGGCTTCAGGGCCAGGTAATTTACATAAAAATAATATACAAAAAAGAAAAATTAGCAGTATACTTGCAAGCAACGTTCAAAATAGTGTGGCATTAACCGCTGCCTTCTATTGTTTGTGTGTGGTGTGGTTGTACATGCAGGAATCATGTACTTAAAGTCATACTGCTAGATTTGGTCAGTAATAGTTGATCGGCGGTCTGTCATGTTTCTGCGAAGTTTATAACGACCGCGAACGACCGCTTATCACCGAAACAAGCGATTATAAATCATGCATGGTCTGTATTGCCCGGTGATTCATTGTGTGGTTACCGGCAGCCTTGCTCTCTGATCCACGTCGATTCGCGGTTTGCACCGTAGTCATGTAGCAAAAATGCACGGTGTAGTCTCGCGTACAACAATTTAAGTCTATTGGCAACTTGACCAGACGAATAAAACGATTTAAAAAATGTCAAACAAATAACTAAAACGAAAGTTGTAACTACCTACTTTTGCTGTCGTCTTGGCCGTTGTCTTGAACATTGCGTTAGCCAAACTACAACTGAAGATAAATGACATTCGTCTTCCATGCCTTGAAAATAACGCAGTTTCGGTCTATATTTTTGGGACTGTGACCCACTTATTGTTAAGTTGTGATATTTTTAGCGGTTTGTACCATCGGTTTAAATTTTAAAGAACCTTTTAGTTTACTTTTTTGATAGTTTGGCAATTATAATCACTGTGGGCTATAACAACCCAATACTGTGTGCTTCAAGGGCTTATTGGTTGGTACCCACAGATAAGACGTTTGTGTGTAACTGTCATAGCGAGGCCCAATCTGTTTATGGGTTAAGTGCCACGCTTAACTTTTTGTGCAGAGTTAGCCGTGTGAGAAAACCTTTGGTCGTTGCATGTGGGATTGTGATTATAAAAACCGTTTGTCTCCGAAAATGTGCAATCACAGAAACTGCAGAATTGCGGACATCCTCACTGCAGTGCTGGATTAAGGGTCTGCTGGCCTGTAGGCACAATTTATAAGTGCCCCGAAAATCAGGATTGCCAACTAAACATTAGAATTATCAGTGTTGCCAAATCATTCTACTGATTTTAAAGTGGCCTGGATTTTTGACTGGCCTGTTGGCACGTGCCTACTTTGCCTAATGGTTAATCCGGCACTGCCTCACTGCGAAATTCATACTAGTTTACTAGCGCATAAATGAAGCTAATAGCCCAGAGAGCCATATCCTATACCTGCGACAAAAATTTTGCCTCACCAACATTAAATATGTTGTATTTACATTTCAGTTCCACCTCCTCCCCCTCCGAGTGGAGTTCCTCCTCCTCCTGCAGCAAATAGTGGGGGCCTCGCTAATGCTCTCATGAATGTCAAATTGAAGGAACGAGAAGAACCTGCCCCTGCCCCTGTGGATGAACGAAGTAACCTTCTGTGCGCCATTAGAGACGGTAAGTTGATTGTCTTCTTGGTGGTTTTGTATCTTAAATGTATTTTGCAAAATCAACTTAACGTTTTCCGGTCGCCGAACACTATTTTAGTTGTGTCATACAAATTGAAAATGTGTTTTAGCATAGTAACATAAGAACCCACAGCAGACATAATTTGCTAAATACCAGTAGGTGGCATAAATAGCACAATTATTTAAATTAACAGTGAGACTGAGGTAGGGTTAGAAACTTAGTTTAAAAGTTGATTTTATGAAAGCCCTAACCGTCAGCATTTTGCACACAGTTTGCTTTTAATGTTTTAAAATGCTCTTTACGCCTCCATCAGTTTTTCGTATCTTTGTCTGATGTGAATTCTTACGTTAGTAGAGTTTTTAAAAAGTGCCGTAGCATGATGATGAAACAGCGCCATTTATGTTGACTTCAAATACCTATTTATTTAGTTACAGGATACGCAGGGATTTGTGCGATTACTGTTTTCAATATTAATTAGCAGATAAAATCAGCGACATGAAACTAAATGAATTGGCAGTACTGACTTTTGCATCATTCAATTATCGTTCTTATTACCGAATAGGAAAAATGCAGTTTTATATTGCTTACAGCCTTACACAAACATTTTGACTAAACTTACTTTTTGTTTTACTCACAAGACATAATAGCCATGACGTTAATATTTAGGACGTTACAAAAAACCATGCATGTATAAGAATTACGTGGTATTTTAGTGGCATTTTTTGACGTATAGTGTTGACGTTAGTCACTGCGTCACTAAACACCACTTTCCACACAACCTCTACGAATTTGAAGGACGACATGTATGGATAACCTTCCTACGTTTGAGCAATACGTAAATCCTTCACAAGACAATAATTGTTGTATAACACATCAGCAATAACTGTGACACGTGCATATACGCCTGAATCAAAAATATCTAAAACAATTCTAGCAGCTCTTTTGACTCCAAGCGGAAAAATGCTCAAGGTTTCAAAAATTTCATAATGTTTTCGAACACCTGTGCATTGAATGCCCCATAATTGAGTGGTGTTTTGTGTAAGGCAATCATTGTCGTTAATTTCTCCGGTATTTCAGCCATTCATTGTAGTTGTTACTCTATTGGTTGCTTTGAAATGCAACAACTCGTGTATTTGTAATTGAACTTCAACAGGGTTAAGTGCGATCGTTTCAATTACTTTTAGCCCTGGATCTTGTTGCCACAAAGGTTATGTGGATTTTTTTGTCTCGATTGTCCTTTGTATTGTCGCTTATAGAGATAAATTATATCCCAACAATTTTCTAAACAAACTAATCCCGCAAAACTGTTGCAAAACGAGTTCCCGATACGTCGACCTTGTTTCCATTTTGTTGATGGGGTATATGGATAACTTTATGAAAACAATATGTCAAATAAAGTTAATTTGAAAATATCTACTTTATGGAGGTTTATGTGCTTAAAACTCTCGAACTCTGTTTTGGAGGCTCTTCTCGGATAAGTTGAATTATAACATCCCCCCTATCAATTTTTGCGTTGCTAATAACTTCGTTACTGTGTAAGTAAGCAAACCAATATATTTAATTGTACCATACCATGTGGAGAATTAGTTAATATTTCTAAAATAAAATGCTAAAATTCAAAATATTTTGTCCAGGTATTAACCTAAAGAAAGTTGAACAACGAGAAAAGACGGCTGCAGCGACGTCTAGCGGTGGTGGGAACGATGTAGCGTCGATCCTCGCCCGTAGAATCGCCGTCGAATTCTCAGATTCAGAATCTGATTCGTTTTCGGACGACGACGACAACGAGTGGGACTAGTGACGACAAGCCATGCGGTACTCGATTACGTCACATTGTTTGACGTCATACTCCCTGACGTCACAGCCCGCCGACGATGGCGAAGCAGTATACGGGCTCGGAAGGTGTCGTGGCGAATGCATTGTACTTATATATACGCGTGCATACATATAAATATATTTATCGTTATTGTGTTGCGCTGACGGGGCGGTCACGAGTGATGTGGTGGAATATACGGATCACTACCTTTGCAGATTTGACTCGGACAATATACTGATGTATGCGGGCTGACTTTCAAGCGATTTTAATATATTCAATGCAATCCCATCGTGCATGCAGCCCTAACGCAATATTTAATGTCGTAAAAAGGTTTTCTTTCCAGTATGATGTCATAAAGTCACGACGTAATTGTGACGTATTTTCGTGACTGCCGCTTGCTTCCAATTGGATAACGCCACATTTTTACTTTGGTCATTTTATTCGCAAAACGTCATACAATTTTCCGCGTCCATTAGCAATTCTGTAGATACATTTGCGCCTTGTCTAAATTTAACCCAATGTTTATATCTTGTCCTGTTGCTTCTCATTTAACTTCTGTTTTACATAATCGGACTTTAACGTGATTTTTGGTAATATTTTGAACACGAAAATGTGGCGTAAGATTAAAGACAGTTGTGAGGTATGCTTAGTTTGCTGGGCGCATTTTGTCACTTGCTGCTGCAAAATTTAATGAGAATTAATGTTTTTTGCAACTTGCTAGAGTTATAACCAATTGTCACATTGAGAGAAAAAAACAAAATATTACTTCTTATATTACGTCATAGTGCTTCCTTTGGAAGTGTGATGTTGATTTCGTCATCAAGTGGTCTGTGCTTGCCCCATCCTGAAAATCTGTGACGTCATGCATTTCTTGTTAATTTGTAAAATATGTTTTCGTTTATTTTCTGCTGCTCGGCTTACGACAACCGCAGTCGACCACATTGTGCCACAAATTACCGCAAGCAACAATCAGTCGACTTTTTTTGATAAGTTTCATTGTTTATCTGCACTCTTTTGTTTGTTTTAGTTTAACACTTCGTTTTCTAATGCTATATCAAAAACTTTCATGTTTCGAAAGTCTACTAATCACAGTAAATTTATTCAAAGAGCCATTAAATTGGAAGAACGAAAAAAAATCATTACTTTCTTTCTATATATAGCTAATTCCCGTTCGCCTTTTAAGACTTTTTAAGCAAAATGTAGCAAAATGGTAGAATCAAAACATAGATGTATAATAACATTATGCTTTTTAATGAGTGTAAAGCATATGTAAGCTTAAAATTGTTAATGCCCGATTAATTTCGACCGAATGAAAAATTGAATTTTGACACATGGTTTCGTCAAATCGTCTTTTTCCAGCAAAAGAGAAATGGATTTCCTAACCTTACAAGCTATAAATCAATGACTCAATTTTTCTGAGCAAGCTAATTTAACTTCCTGGTGTTTGTCCTGTACAATCCCACACACCAATCATGACTTGTTTTCATCAAATCGTTGCTTATGTTTCCACTTTTCCGCTTTTCCATCTAGCCAACTTGTTTTATTTTTGTCAACTGCGCGCTACTATTGACTCGTAATAATTAGTCGAATTTTGTTGTTGTTTTATTGTCGCCTGCGCCCCGCGTCGTATTAACCGGATTTGCTTTCATTGCGCCACGCTGTATCCCAACGGTGAATAACATTCAATAATTAACAACACAAAACACCTATACCAGAACTCCAAAGGCCGCTATTTCAGTCACATCAGAAAGCTTAGATTAATAGTTGTTTTCATGTGAAGTCATCTTTGTATAACAAGGCAGTTCCGGTGGTTGTTCTTGTCGCTGATTGGTTGATCAACGGCGCGTGATTAGATTACTTATTTCTAACCAGCTCAATCGATAAATTGTGTTGGATATTTTTGGAACATAAATTGCAACCGCTTTCGCAATACTAGTCGGAAAAGGAATGTAAATTTTTATAGAACAGCAGTAGGCAGGCGTCAAATATTCACTTTTACAAGAGTCTTAGACTTTGTCGCTAGATATTACACCAACTTTTGCCGTCAGTTTCGAAAACTGTTCCACTCGATAAGATCGAACGGCAAAGGTCATTTTGCTTGGTGTCAATTAAAATAACGAATAAAAACTATTAAACGCCACATTCATTTCGAGGCCAGTTGCAACAACATGATTGAAAACTATTTAAATAAACATGATTATACGATATCCGTGAAATTGCCAATATAATTACCAATCGCCAGCTTCGCCTGTTGAAATCTGAACATATGTAATTCCACGCGTTTTATTTGCTACTCTTTGCCTCCTCTAGTGTAGGCCACAAGTGCCTGTTGTTTGTCAAAGAGTAGGATTGTGAAATACATCAATACATCAATTAAGTCAGTAATTTGTTAGCACCCAGAAGCAATAAATTACTATCAACCTTGATGTATGAACAAAAGTACAATTTATACCTTTGTATGGCCGTTCACCACGCGCCGTCTTTGTTTCATTAACGCCAACGCCTTGTCATGTTCGACAAGCGGAACCTGTTTATTAAATTAATCGCTATTACTAAGAAAGTTGCCAGCTATGAAAACATGCCAAGGTTGCTATATAACCCAACACCTTGTCCTCAACTAACCATTGCCAATTTTTTGACTTCACCGATTGAAAACTGACGAAAGGCAACGATGCAAATCGTAGTCTTTCTTTTTCTAGGTGAGTATATTTCTGTATGTTTTCATGCACTTGTGAAATGCTTAAACGTGTTATTTTCATTTTAGGTCTGGTCTATGGCCAACTGACAAGGTATTTATCCAAATTAAACTTATAAGCTTTACTGTTATTCGCCATTGCTAACTTCGTTCACCTTTTTTTCAGCGGTCAACAATTTTTTGATGAGGGTTCCGGCGAGAATCGTAAGTTTTTGTATGACAACTTAATTGTTTGAACTTAAAACCTGCTAACGACAAAATTTTTATTGATATACAAATCTTGGAGAAAATAGGCTTTTCACATTTTTTTTCGAGCATCGAAGTCTGCCGATAATCGCTTTGTTTTGTCGCTTTTTTGAAAAAAAATGCACTCGTTTTTCCGTAAATCACAGGCTTTTAAATAATGTAATTTTTTTAAACCCATATTGACCTGGCATAACCGGCGATTATTTTCTTTTACACACAGCTTGGGAGAACACAAATTTTGTGGAAGGCGTGACACAAGAATGTCCCCCAAATAAAATGGGAAAGAACTGTGCATACGGTATGTTTTATCTAATCATTCTGGGCAACGTTTATCCTTATTTCTGCGATTCGCGAAATAATTCTTTCCATTTTCCGCAGACCTTTACAACCAGGACCCCGAAATTCATTGGAGCGAATTCGGACAGGATTGGAGTGGCAATGGGACATTATGTGGGGTATACGGACAAGCCGGAGTTTACACCTTCGACGGGATCGTGTACGAACACAAGGGGAGGTGCAAATACACCATGTTCCAAGTCGAATACCCTTTCTTCGCCGTAAGTATAGGCTACTGCCAATCACATTTTGTTTGTTTGTATTTGTTTGAAAAAAAACAACACAACAATGAGTAATCGTTTTTTTATGGTCTGACTAATCCTAAATTTCAACGTAAAAACGAAAAAAATACTAAGCTTATAAGTTATTTGATTTTTAGACACATTTTTTACAACCCATGAAGTTGACATTAGTTAAATAGGAAGGTCTAGGTTATTTCATTCGGTCTTACGATATCTTTAAAAACAATCTTGACCCAAAACAGCAAAACCATACATGTATTATAACTTACTTTTTTTATATTTAAAACCCTGATGGCAACCAAAAAGCTGTCACTGTCGTATTTTAGGTTTTTCGGTAGAATAAATGACCAAGTGATAGACATTCTAACAATTTCTAACCACACCACTCAGGTTGAAATCGTGCGTGATCCGCAATGCAGTCACGGCGAGTGCATTAAGCGCGTCGAAATCCATCATATGATGTTCGAAATTGTGATGGAAGATGGCTTCACCACTTACCACAGAACTGACAGCGACATGGTGCATGTGATCGGCCCCGAGTAAGTGTTTTATTTAACTTTAACTCTAGTTCGGTTTATGTTGCATTAAAATAGTGAACCTAAGTGACTTTTATTAAATGTTTCGTATTCTCGTCTTTGTCATCTCGAAAAGGTTTTGTAAAAAATGTTAGTAAAGTTTACAAAATGTTGTTATAGTTCACAAAATATAAGGAAAGTTTAAGCGGCACAAAGCAGATAAACTTACAAACGACCATAGTACGCCAGGCCTATTGAAGCTGTTCTACCGAATCAAGCCTGATCCCTCGATCCAAAAAATCTAGCCTGCGGTGGGATTCGAACCAGCGACATTTACGAACTATTGCTTTCTTAAACAAATATAAAATAAGACCGGTTTAAAAAAGATGTAAAGTTAGTTATTTAGCTATTCAATTGACGGAAGCTTGCAACTTTTTTTGCAGTGATGAGATGTCTATGGAAGGAATATTCATCAGCAAGCATAATGCGATGCGTCACATCACTTTGTTTGATGGAGAACTCACCGTAAGTTGCGATGGACGATCTGACATCTTCATTTCGTTGGGAAACTTCCCATTCGAAGTGACTGGTTTGTGTGGAAACCGAGACGGGGATCGTAACAACGACAAAGGTAAAACTACGTTCAAACCCGCTTTTAACTCAAGATGCTCAACGTGAAGCTCTAATTTTTCAGTTTTTTATATTATTACCGTGTTAACGGGTCCCTTTTTGTTTACAGAGATCAGGGCTGGCGAATTCATGGACTCTGAGTGCATCGAGACCTATGCTCTTCCCCCAACCGACTACGAGTGCATCTACAACGAGGTTTTTATACATAAATGTATCTGCTCTTAAATAAAAGTAACAAGCCAATAAGTGATAAGTAACCTGCAGAAAGTGCACACAATTTCGACCTATAATGTCTCATCAGTGCAACTGGTGACAAGACATAGGCCGCATTGGCTAGTACTGTCATCTAACGACACTCCAGTTTGTTGGGAGCATTCTGGAACCAATTCTGTTCGATTTTACAACTGGGCGTAAACCACAGATTTGCTCTTGGTTGCTATGTTTGCTTGTTGCGGTGCAATGGAAAGTTAAATGTCAGCTAAAAAATAAGATTATGTTCGCCAATTATAATTATCCCACAAAGTTACTTATTCAATCACTGTATTCAAAGTGTACTATCGATTAATCCCCATTCAATTTATATTGCTAACAGGTTGAACAATTTTTTAACTACTCACATTATAGCTCAATTCCACTTAAGTTTGCTGCGAGTATCTGCAAATAAGAACTACATTTCTAACACATAAGCATCACTAATCTAAGGTCATAAATATTTCACTTTTTTAAACAGGAAGTTCTCAGCGCTTGCATGATTATGGCGCATGGATCATTCGCGAAATGCAACAGGCTTTTCAACCCAATTACGTTCGTGTCGCAATGTATGACTGAGATGTGCCTCTGCAACTACATGGAGAACGATTATTGTCTTTGTGATGTCGTGCAGCAATACGCAAGAATTTGTTCCAAAGCACACATTGAAATCGACGAGTGGAGAACCCTTCCATGCTGTCAGTTGAGTTGTTTATTGATTTGTTTGAGTAGAAATGGCATTTTAGGTATTTGTCAGAAATTAAGTTTGGTTTATCCACATATTTGGCTCTTAATATTCAATGTTTGTTATTGTTATTACCAAATAAGTGTTTAGCATTGTTAGAAAAAGTATTGACTAATAGTATTAGAAAACTCGATGAAATGAAAAGTCAATTTCAACATACTGCAGTAAATATAATTGTACACAGATAAAAAAATCTTAATAAGATTTGTGTGTCTGAAAATCAATTTAGAAACCAAAATACGTATGTCTTAAAATTTAAGACAAGACTGAAATCAATGACAGTTTTTAAATTGAGCACAAAATTTGTAAAAACACATTTTTTTTACACGAGCTTAACCTTTATTCTGTTTTTTAAAGCTGTGAACTGTCGCAGTGACATGGAATGGACAGAATGTGGTAGAGGTCCAGTTGCGAGGTGCAGTGCTGTCGGAGTTCTCAACATGTATTTCACACCGTGTCAGGCAAGATGCCAATGTCCAAATGGTAAGTCACAATATTACGCATCGGTACTCGTTTTATCCATGCCAATAGTGGTAATTTGATAAAAGAACAAAATTTTCACAACATAATCCGACTAATTGTCTGAAAGCTTATTAAAATTGTTATGCGTATAACTTGATCTGTCGGCATCTCTGGATTGAATAATGCATGGCTTAAACCGGCTCGTAACGCGAAAACGTTTGTGTGCCTCTGGTTTAAACATCTCATATGATATATCAACTACGCTTTTATTTACAAACTTAAAATACTTACTGATAAATTTACAATATGATTTTTAACTTGGGTATAGATAAAATCTGGGACGTGAGCACACAATCATGTACATCATACGAGCAATGCCCATGCACACACATGGGCGTAACGTACAGAAGCGGAGAGGTTCGGAACGAGGATTGCACATCATGGTGAGACAGCAAAATTGTTTTTTTTTTTAATTCTTTCTGCAGGTGCTTGTCATTTTTGGATGTTTTTGTGCCAACACTAGTTTATTTTCTTGATGTTCATTTCTGAATTGATAAAGTTACTTTACAAATCATCATCTTTTCATATATGCAATAAATGTATAATTATAATTTGTATACTTAGCTAGTTCAAATATGGCAACTAACTTATTGAACATGCTAAGGTGGCGTCATAATACCTCGTTCTCACCGATGTATCAGTCACCAACATTAGGACGAAATTTGCCTATTATTTTGTTGATTTAGTTTGTGCGATGGTGGAATGTGGAGTTGTACGATGGGAACATGTAATGCAACAGCATGGTCGTACGGTCATTACCATTACAAGACCTTCGATGGAGCTTACTTCACAGCACCAGAAGAGTGTCAAGTCTTGCTTGCTGAAGACACCGACGTTAACTTCCAAGTTTACGTTCAAACTTTCCAGGTGCGAAGTTTTTGTTTTTAATTAACAATTAGTGATTGTGAGCATTTTACGACATAGATGTGGACTGACGTAAAATAATCCGCGTAAAAGTGGTTAACAACGTTAAAAGCGGTTTGTCTACCTATTAAAGTCAGCTGTTTTTCAAAGTTTTTAGGCAATATGTTTTTGTAATAGACCATCAAAATCTTTAGAAGTTTGAAATATATAGTTAACCTGGTCTTTTTACACAGGGTGAGACTTACAGGGCTGAGAAGGATGTTCATGTATTCGTAAGGATGGGAACTCACGTGATGCACTATCTCCTGTCACGAACTGGTGAGCTGTTTTCACACGTGCATGGGGTGCTCGGTACAGCGGGAATGGAAAAGGAATCTGTCCCACATTTCAAGCGTAAGTGATTTTTATCCCTAAATATCCAAATACGATTTGTGTAGTCAACTACACGTAGACTATTGACCATAGGGTCCCGTTTGAAATATGGACACAGCGAATTACCTTCGTTGCCATGCAGAAATAAATGACATTTCGTGATAATTTTGTGACTAAAAGCGAAGTGATACTAAAAATTTTATATTTCAGTTTTATTGGTTTGACATGATGGAGAGATAAGCAACAAGTTCCAGCAAAGTTCTAAACTTAAAATATTCCAACTTAAAAATGCGGTTTTACTGATGTAATAGAAAACTGTTTTGTGTGCTTGATTTGAAAACATCATTTTATAAAATTCCTGAAATTATATGTTGGATTACTTCACAGGGGGAGTTGTGGACATTGAGCGTTTTGGTGAACGCGGCTTCGACATGCTGCTCATCCAGTTCCGTGTTCGCATCCAGTTTGACGGAATCGGATTTGTGGTTGTCATGGTTCCCCAAGAATACTTTAATCAGATGAGAGGTATTGGTGGAAACTTCAATGGAATTATCAAGGATGATGAAAATCTACCATCTGGTGAACAAGCTGTGAGTAAAGTTTTCTTGTTTCAAACGATTAAAAAAAAATCCTTTTTGAGCCTTAATATTTGTATTTTTGAAAAACTGTTCCCTGCAGCTTTAAACATTCAGCCTATTTCTTCGATAAAACGCTAATGAAAACCTTGTTTTAAGCCAATAATTATTGTTTATGGACCAAAAGGTAAACACCTGATTATGTTATATTTCTTCTTTGGACTATTCTGCATATCGTTTAATGGTCAGATAAAGTCTCGGCATAGATGAGAAACATCGAATACGTTTTAGCCTACATAGAAATAATGGTTTCATTATATAGCTGCACTTCTTCCAAAATTTGAAAGCTTGAATTTTAGTAACAACGAAAAATATGGCGACTAATCTATTATTTCGTCGTTTGCGTGTGACGTCAAACGACCCCGAAATTTTTGGAACTTTGAAACAAAGTTGGTCTTTGGTGTGAAATATTTTGTTGACTGCAGGCTCCTGTAGAACTCGTTCGCTCCTGGAGGAAGGATTATCTTTGTGAGAATCACGTCCATTATCATCCATCCATATGTTGGGGTAAATACTAGAACAAAACAATGTACTATCTATTTATGAATAAAGTTCGGCATATTGTAACACAGAAATTTATAACTATTAAACTGTTGAGTTTTAGCGTTTGTTGAATTTAAATTGAAACGGTATTCCGCGTGTTTTTATTGCGTTTAAACGAGCTCTAATTATTTTATCCTCGTACACCTGATTAAGGCCTTTAATTAAACAATTTATTTTTTGTATACACAGGTGATGACATCAACCACATCTGCGGACACATTTTGGAGAACTCGCTTACTGGTTGTGGTGTTCACGTTGAACTTGATCATGTTCGTCAGATGTGTATGGAGGATGCTTGTAATGCAAACTTTGAGCTTTCCATCGACATGACGTGTCAATACCTCAAGTCTGTGGTTGCAGTGTGCGGTCTGCATGAAGTGAAAGACCCACTTTTGAACCAACATATTACAGAAACCTGCCGTAAGTACACGTATTTGAATTATTGGTATTTTAGTTGACGAAATTTTAGTTAGTTTTGAAGTTGTGTAATCAGATACGTAGCAAATTATTTAATATTTTTGCATTTAGATATATGTATGTTTGCTAGAAAAATGCATTTATGATATGTTTCCATCAATGTCTTCCAAATACAATATGCCAACAATTAAGTCTATAATATTCTTCTTCGACAAAAATATTCATTTGACAACACTTTTATAGCTGTTACATGCCCCGCCAACAAGGTCTACTCAAACTGTTCAAGCAGTTGTACGTCATCATGTCAGTCTGTCGGACTCTTTTGCGCCACCATGTGTTACCCTGGATGCTTTTGCCCCGAGGGAACTTATGAAGATGAGGACGGTAAGTGTTCCAATTTTAATGTCACGAGTTTTTCAGAATTACAATACAAAAACGTCGAAACGTAATCGTTGGTCCCTAAAAACAAGTTAAAATAGTTAAAAACAACAAATATAACTACATGTTTTTTGGTTTGCAAACCAGTATTTACAAGGAAACTTGACATGCAGTAGTGCATATTCTTTCTTTGCATCTTAAATGCAAAGAATTTCAAAAAACAAACGTCGTACATATGGTTAGGCAAAACACTTTCGTTTCCCCCTTTCTATCGTAAGTCGACAATTTATACACGAAGTTGTGTAAAAAATGTCTCCTCATGAGCCACCGAACAGCTTTCCTCCAGTCTGAATATAAACGCAAATTTTACTATTTTTCTAGTGGAGGCAAAACAACTGACACCTATATTTTTGCAGGTACTTGTGTCTCCCAGGAAATGTGCGGTTGTTTCTACGATGGTGAATGGTTTAAATCTGGATCTGTCAACAAATTCATCAACGACACCAAAGTTTGGTGAGCAAAATTGCCGGCATTTTAACGCTCTTTATTTAAGTAAAATAAATATCGCAACAGTGTTAAGGTTTAAACATAACAGTGACCCATTATTTGCGATATCGTGATAGGTCGAGAATCGAACATGTGGTAATGTGGGAATGAACATGTTTAACAGACGTGTTAATAGATGTGAACCACTGTTTTTTGGTGTGACTTATTAATGGACAATGCCTACACTGTACCTTTAAAGCGTTTTCCAAACAAATCATCAGTTTTGGTATAGGATTAAACACCTTAGATAGCGTTACTTGAACTGACATTCACCATTTACCTTCGAAGCAGTAAAGCTAACGGATCTTAAACTTAAACTGATTTGACCAAGGGTTTTATTTTACTAACGTTCGCGATTCTCTCATAAGCTCACGAGCGTATTCCCTACTTTTTACAGCACATGCAACGGTGGTGATATGTCTTGCGAAATCGTCGGTAAGTACCTTACACGTGACTTGTCCCATTTGTGACGTAACACCTAACCCTAACACGTCATTTCCGTGCAGATCCAGGTACCCTCTGTCCAGGAGATCTGGAATTCTTCGATTGTGCTTACGTGGAGCCTGGTTTTACTGCTGCAGCTGGAATGATGACTTGCGAACAACCATTTATGGTCGCCAGAATGGAAGAGTGTGTGGATGGTGAGTAGGACTTTTGCAAACTGGGCGAGTGATAGTGGAAACTGTGAAGAAGGAATTAAACGATATAGTTCTTGTGCTGTAGCTGGTACTGCGTTGACAAAAATTGCAATGTCTTTCTAACTAAATACTGTAAACATAAAATAAAGGCAATTTTATGGAGCTCTTTTTGAATTTGTATTTTTGCATCGACGTTTCGGCGTCCTACACAGGTCCCCTTCAATATACAGTACCTGAAAATACTTATGTTGTTACACCGGAGCTGACAATCGTGGCAACCACAAGCACGCTATAATAATGTTTGTAACAAAAAAAGTAGAGCGTAATACCTTATTTACTAGTATTACCAATTGCAATTGGTTCTCATCGCTTCGGAGTTTGGCACAAAATGTGCTAATTGGAGTAATGTCAACAGTGTGAAACTCGATTTTATATTGTTCTCTAGATAACTTTTACAAATCGAGATACCTGGTGACAAATCCAGTATACGTTATTTGTATTTATCAGCTGTAGGAGTAGTAATCTTACGGATCTTAAAACACATTTAGGCGTTGTTGCGCCCTTCTGACAGATGGTAATAAAATATTAAAACTATTTCTATGTTATGTTGGTCATTTATAGGTCTGACCACTTTTGACTTTTAGCAGTGTTAACTGTATTTGTTGTTGTGTCTCAAGGTTGCTCCTGTCCTCCCGGATTGTATGCGACCCCTGAAATGAAATGTGTCCCCCTGGAAGAATGTGGATGTGTCGGCACCAACAACAAGTATTTCCAGAGCGGAGAAACATATCAGGATGACTGCAATACTTGGTTAGTGCTCCAGTTTAACAAACGTGTTACATAGATCTACTTTTAATATTTATGACGAGATTTTTGGCCTAAATAATAATACAAAAAAAAATCTTTAATTTTAACATCTCGACAACAGTATATAAGTTAAACACAAAAGTGATAAATGTTTGAAAATAAGATAGGTGTCCACCAAACATACCAATCACACACGTGACACAGCAAATGGTGGTTTCATATCTAAACAATTTTGAACCTCTATGTGTCGGGTTGCTGTAACAGCTGTAACTGCTTTTTAAGTGAATTCAACTTTATTAAAACTTAATTGTTTTGAATGCAGCACTTGCGAAGGAGGTCTGTTCGTCTGCACTGACAATGTTTGTCCCAAGACGTGTTCGTCGGCAGGTGGCGCTCATTACCAGACCTTTGACGGCCTGACATACGATTTCCATGGAGAGTGCGAATACGTTCTTGCCACGGTCAGTTTGAAGTTGTTAATTTTAAGTTTTTCCTTATCCAACAACATTCACCTAAATCTGCACAAAAGGTGATTCAAAACATACAGAACATTCACGTTTGAATGACTTCAAAGATGGTTTAGTTATTTTTTTGCGATGTAATCGGTTTAGTAAAAGTATATTTTTTAATTTTTCTTTGATTCCTATGACCAAAATCATGCAATTTTCCTAATCGGAAAAATGGAATAAAAACAAACAGCTCTTGAATCAGCAAAAACACATTTTGTGATTTTGTAGGATTTCTGTCCAAACAACCCAGGTGGTGGACTCTTCAGCATCATCACGAAAAACCAAAGATGTGGAACCACAGGAATGACTTGTTCAAAGAGTGCGGTTATCACTATTAAGGTTTGTGGATTAGTTTAAGTAGACTGGTTTCCAAATGTTTGTGTTAGTGACTAAGAATTAGTTTAAAAAAGTGGTTTAGTTATTAGCCTGAAGTCAAACAAACAAATTTTAACGTAAAGAGTACCACAGTGCAAATTAGTTAATTACCAGTATTTTAAGGGTTAAACCGTGTGTCTTTTTTGTGATAAAAAACAGCTAGTTCGTTTGGTATTAAAGTTTCTGTGCTTTAAAATCTTAAACTAATAAATATTTATATCTGTCAGATTGTAACCATGATTTTCTTGTGTTAACAGAACAAGCAAATCACTTTGAAGCAAGGACAAGTTCCAACCATCACCACCATCGCAAGCACTAGATTCCGACGAGCAATCACTGGTTACACTGACCATGATGCATCTGAGATCTTCCTCATTAAACAGAAGGGTCTCTTTACTGAGATTTCAACGTGTGTCGGCATCACTGTGTTGTGGGACAACGGAACAAGAATCTACGTGCGACTTACACCCGAGTTTGCGGTCAGTATTTAGTAAATTTGAGGCATATAAACTGTTTATAATAGTGTCAATTTGGTTAAAGTTTAGTGTTAATGTAAGGCAGCTATTTTCAACAGAATAAAAATAGCCAACCAAAACAAAATTAAATTGAAGGATTAACTGACAAACTTGAAATCGTCCATTAAAAAGTCAAAATTTATAATTTAATTGTTTATTCTTGTTTGTCTTGATCTCGATTTTATCCAAAACATCCACACTCCTTTACATCATAAGCATTAGTTGACTTTGATAAAAGCAAATTTTAATTAACCTTTTTTGACGATGGGTTTCAGATGATGCAATAATTAAAGCCACTGTAACTGATTTTGAACTTTTAACCTAACATTTTGTGTTCGTTCGTTTTCAGACCAACGTATGTGGTCTCTGTGGTAACTTTGACGGGATCGATAGCAACGATTATAAAACAAGCACAGGAATTATTGCTGATCCAGTCGAGTTTGGAAACAGCTGGAAGGTAAAACATAAAATATACATAAACAAATTGTTAAATTGTTATTTATTTTAAAACGATAAGTTGTCTGATTTGTTTGAGCATTTGTATTCACCAACATTTGTAATGATCAAATGGCTTTCTATGACTTGACGACTCTCTTCAACTTGAAGGCTGTGTACTTTAGACCCGGTGTATTTGGTGGTAATACTTTAGTACATAAGCATTTAAAAGATAAGTAAATGTTTCCCTGTATAGGTACCTGAAGCATCTTCCAGTTGTAAGGATGCCACACTTGCCAGCCAAGTAAACGACTCTTGCACTTTGAGACCAGAGCGAAGAGAATGGTCCGAAGAAAAGTGCAGCGTCATTCTGGACAAGAATCTGTTTGGCGACTGCCACACAAAGGTGACTAAGCAATTTTGTAGTTGCAGGCTAGTACTTTTTACCTTTATCTAACCTAAACCGAACCGGTAAACAAGTTGCACAGAACTGTCAGGACCACAATATAAAAAAATCTCCCTTGATTTGGAATTTGCTTCGTTATATATTTGATACAATAAGTTACGCTCTATCACTTATGGAAGTAACGAGACCTCAACTTGTTCCAATTTCACGCGTTAGGATTTCTATATATTTTGCCCTGTTCCGTATATTTAAAATACACCGGTCCGAAGAAAAATATTCGTTTGTTGAGGGTTTAAATCGTATTGGAGATATATTTTGTGATGCATGCCCTACTGCACAATCACCATAACGCTATCAGTAAGCCGGCAATAGTGTGTTTTACAACTCAATCATTTTTGGTGTTTTCTCAGGTCAACCCACAACGTTACTTTGATGCTTGTGTTCTTGACACTTGTGGATGTGACGGAGGTGGTGACTGCGAATGTATGTGTACTGCCATCGCTCATTACGCCCATCAGTGTGCACAGAAGGGTGTCGTGGTTGAATGGAGAAACATGAAGCGGTGTCGTAAGTTTCCTTAAATAAACAATAGTTAACCTTCAAGTATGTCGAAGACTTTTCGCTACAAAATTGATCGTTTTTATTTGGGCGTCTTTTTTTGCTAAATGTTACTCCAGTCAAATATATCAATAAATCCGGGACTATAGGCCCAAATGCATGATTCGAAAAATTACAGCATTTCTCTCATAAAGGCTGTAAATCATCTTCGCCATAGCATGCAAGAACCACGCCAAAAAAAGCAATTAATTACTATGTCGAAGAGAATGGGCTATAGAAATATATTTAAATGAAAACACATTAATCCTACTATAGTGACTTCAGAATATAGTTGCAAAAAATGTTTTTTATAAAACTAACTTACAAAACCGCACTTTTACAAGTAATTAATCTAGAAGAGATAGCTAGAAATTATCAATCGCCTATTTGTTTAGCTCTTATGTGTGAGATCTACAACAAGAATGAGGAGGAATGTAGGTGGCATTACAGAGCTTGTGAATCTTGTATCACTGACACTTGCTGTCCCTGTCAATCATCTGATGACGCAGGCTGGTGTGTCGAGGGATGTTTCCCCAAGTGCCCTGACGTAAGTCTATACTTATAAATTTTTCTCTGTGTTACCAAAACCGTTGACTGCATAACCGTTATTGAACATCACAAAAAGATTATGAATTATGTTTATAAACTTATTTTGAGAAATATCAAGGGTCAAGTCTATTTTGGCGATTTTACCATTTAAATTTAAACTGAGGAATTAGACAATCTGAACTCGTAAATTTGTCGTATGTAAACCCCACGAAAGATTTGTATTGTTCGTATTGGAATGTTTTGATTTTCTATAAGTTTTTGGGGACACATATAGGCCTTTACTTCCTCCTAACCCTTTATAAAATTGGGAGAAACCTTTTGTTTATCTGGTGTGCTAGAACATCGTGTTACGTTCTAGCTATATTTGAATTCTTGTGCATTATTTTGGGGCATACTGAATGTTATCTCTGGTAATATATCACTAAAGAATATTTACAATCTCATTTAAATCATGTCATAAAAACATAAAATATCAAATATGAAAAAATACTCATCTTATTTTAAGATGTTGTTCGCAAAAATGAACCATACCCAAGCAGATTTGTTTGTTGTATCGCAGGGTTTCATTTTGGACGAGATGACACAAAAGTGCGTGGCAATTGGAAACAGCGACACCGAGTGTACACGTTACTCGGTCGAAAACAAGTGCAGAGTTTGTGGTGCGTGTTATAGTTACGGTGTTTAATTAAAACTTCACTGTTTTATCTGTTGTGTGAATATTTTCAGAAACATGTGACGTTTGCAAAACCAAATCTGGTGCACAACTTCGAATTCAGGTGAGAATTTTATCTTGGATTTAATATGTCCGAAAAAGGGTACATCTGGTTATTTTCGCCAAAATTCCCACCAGAAAGAACAATCTGAGATCGTATGTCCTAAATCGTTCTATAACCGTCCTAAATCATTATGATAGTTGACGAATTCTTAAACAAGCCAAAAAAATGCAAGTTTTGTATTATAAGCTGTCATGTCGCAAACAAATGGGTACAAAATTGAGTTTAAGCATTGTAAAGTGAGGATATTTTACCAATTTTTAGACAAAAAACTGCTTGTGCAATACATGATCTAGTTTTATTTAGCTTAAACATTTTTTCTTTGTAATGTTTCTTTTGTAACGTAACAAATTCTTCACACCGTTTCAGCCTGGAGAGACCAAGTACTTCCCTCTGAACACTGATACGTGTGAGATTGAGTGGTGTGCGGCAACAACTGATGGAGATCTTTGTTATAACGGAACAATCCAACTTTACATCTGTGAAGAGGAATACAAACCCATCCCTAAATACGATCCTTATTTCTACAAACTGAACTGCTTCAACTCCACCACATCACTATGCAAAAACTGCCGGGATTGTAGTAAAGGTAAATTGTTTATTTTGTTTTGAACCTTTTATTGACTTCAAAGTAGGGATGTGCCAAAACTGCAAATGCTTTGTTTGGTCGAGCACCGAACATCTCACTTTAATGCTTGGTGCTCGGCCGAGCACGCTCGGTGCATTATGACGTCACAAAAATCCCATTTCTACGTTTTAGCTCTACAAGGCCTCTTACGTCACCGGCGGTGTTTTATTAAGCTGTACATGCCCATAAAGTACGGGTTTTTCCACCATCTGGTGCATTTGATAAATCATTCGTTTTTGTTTATAGACACCGTTTAGAACACTAGTTACATATGATAGCAGGGCGTGAATGTGCGAGTTTAACGCTCGGGTCAGTTTGTGCAACTGCTCGGCCGAGCACCGAGCATTAAAAACAGCGATGCTCGGTACCGAGTACTCGGGTTCTGGCTCGGCTCGGCCCATCCCTACTTCAAAGTCAGTGCCTCGCATTTTTTAGAACAACGTCATGATACAGTTAATATGGCTGTATTAAACACCGTTTACGAGAACCGCACAGAAAAAAGTGTCCGAACCTTTAAATGTGCATATTGTAAAAGGTCCGATTTTTTATGAATAAATAAAACCAGCCTCAACAAAATTATATGGTCTTGTATCATGTTACGTTATTATGCAGGAGAAGTCCGAACATTGCAATGTAATAGGGTTTATTTATTTTATTAAAGCGTTATGCCTAATTTATAAAACCACATAGCCGGCCTGCAACGCCCTCGACAGTGTAAACAGTATTATATTTTCCACGATTTGTCAATATTTCTGATTTAGTTTGAAGGTGTATATGATAGCACGAATCGAGATGTAGCCTAATTTAGTAACAAGTCTAATCAAGCACTGAAAAACATTTTATTTCAGAATGTCTCGTTCGTGAGGATTCTTGCGACGCAGAAAGAGTGATCGGTGAAAAATGGAATCAAGTTTTCAAGTAAGTTTTTCTGTTCGAGTATTTCGTATTTGATTATTATCATTCGAACATACATCATATATTTGTAAAGTGTATGTATCTTATGAAATCTTTTTTCGGGCAAATTATTATGGGCCCACTTTATTGAACTTATGTTTAATTCGATTTTTCTTCCAAAATAATGGTGTTAATAAGTCGAATGGTGTATATAGTAAATTGTTAAATACATAGAAAAGTTACCTTTCAAGTGTATAAATTGATGTTCAGAAAACAAAGTAATCCAAAATATTTAAAGCGAGAAACCTCCATCATTTTTGTGATACTGTATCTATACAGTTTGTTTATGTACCTTACCTGTTTTACAGTTACGATCCAGTCCCAGCCATTGGACCGAAGACTTACTGCATAAATTACGAGTGTGTTGCCCATCCTGATGCCAGTGAACCACAGTGTAATCTCCAGGTGACAGATTCAGCAATAAATCATATGTTTTTCAAATATTTCGGTCGTTTTAATGTAACTTATCTGCACCAGAACAGAAGATGTTTTTTACGTTGATTGAACATTTTTAACGGGAGTCCTATACCCTTTGTTAGCAAACAAAAAGTTATATTCTGCAGCAAACATCTATAGACGTTTTTGGCCATATTTACGCGACATGAATTAAATGTTTTCATGTGTTTTGCAACTTATAACGCCGAAAAAAATGCATGTAACGAAATCATAGTTTGAATTTGAAGTCTACAATATTTTGTGCCGAGCATAAACTAACACGTTAATTATATCTTAACAGAGGGAAGATCTCCATGGATGTGATGACAGCGGAAAGGACAAAGAATGCCAGTGGTACGAAACACTTACTGAGTTTAAAACTGGAAATCCATGTTGTCCAGTCAAGTACGAATGCAGTAAGTCACTGACTTAAATATATATATATATATATTAAAATAGATATATCAAACATTTAAATATCACTTCAATAAAAACATATAAATTTTGTGGTTTCAAATAATAATATTTAAATCCTTATTTTTTCAGTTTGCGACACTTGCGAATTCAGCGATAACACAAAGACTGATGACCTCAAGGTAAGTTTGCCAAATTTTTGTACGTGTAGAGATACGATGTTGCTGCCAGACACACTACATTGAAATTGTTGCTATTCCAGCAGATTTTTTGTAAAAAAAACAAGATTCGTTGACGCCTTTATCAGGCATTTTAAAAAAAACACAAAACTTAAAATAGTTCAAAAACTTAATAATACGTGTATGAAATTCCAAAGCCTTATTACTTCCACAACGAAGGTGGGGGTAAAGTCATTTTCATCTTCATCAACTAGGATTTTGGAATTAAACCAATTTTAAGCTCGATGTAAGGACAAACAAACACATAAACTGTTGGTGGTTGTTCAACAAAAATTTGCTAAAATTCGCATAATGCTAAAACATTTTAGCTTGAAATGATAGACAACAAGGGTTTATTTGTTGCGCCACATGCCTCACTGTGATAAAAACGAGAATATGTACGGTCGAACAAAAACGGCTTTTCCGTCAATTTGATTGCAGAAACTAAATTTCACAACGTTTCAGGTGGGAGGTTCGAATTACTGGTGCAAGGACGAAACTGAATCGAACTGTTGTTACACTGACACTTGCTACAACAAGACTGCCATCGAGTTTTGTCCCCAGATCGAGCGGGTACAAGAAGCTTGTACAACTGGTCCTACACCCACATGTCAAACCGGTTACGCATGGGTGAATAAGACACGCCCTGATGATTGTTGCCCGTGGGGAGAATGCGGTAAGTCTAAAAAATATGTTGTTGTTTTTATATCCTATTGTGAGGTGAAACCCATTTGTATTTATACTTGGGAACAGTTTAGCAAATTAAACAAGTAAAACTAATTTAAGAAGTGAAAAACCGTAAATTCAGTAATCAAACTATTTAATGTCAAAAACACCAGTGCAATCGTTTTTGTTTGCGCGATTACATGCAAAAAACATAACATATACCATGTTTGGATTGCTTAAATTCAATGATTTCTATCAAAGCCCAAAGCAAGATACATCACTATTTAAGTTTGGTTCCGAACAGGAAGTAATGCACTGATTGATTTTTATATGTTTTGCCTATAGAATGCGACGCGTGCGTTGATTACGATCTTCAGAACAACAAGAGACTGATGGCTGTAAGTAGCAATGTTTTCGATCTTATTTTAGCGTTTTTCAAAAACTAGGACTAAACAACATTATATTAATGAAATGAGTTTGACAACTAGAAAAATTAAGGCTAGTGATTTTGAATCCATCTTATTCCCAGATTGACGCAACCTGGAATAAGAAGTGTCTGAAATTCCGATGTGTCCGTGGCGTCAAGGCCGAGGGTGGATGTTACAAAGCAGTCAACTACGCCAACACGACGTGCTCTGCCGCCCCGGATTGTCCAGATCGTATGCACAGTGTTGTCTATGGTAGAGATCAGTTCGATTGCTGCGACCTTTACAGATGCGGTGAGGCCATTTTTGTAAAAATGAGTGTTTTTTCAAGTTTTATTTTATGTCGCGTTTTATTTTCTTTAGTTTTATTTCATTTAACACTTATTTGATCTTGATCTGTTTAGAATGTGACAACGTTTGCTTCGTCGAGAACAATGGAACCAACAGCGCATACCCGGTAAGAACAAATTAAATACATAAAAACTACGTATATTAAAGAGATTTAATCGTCATTCATGTGGACACAATTTATAATCATACAAACATCACATCTAAAATTTATAAAGATTTAGTGGCAGTGATTTCTTCTCGTTTTTGAGCATTACCGGTGATTTTGGTGCTTGACCAAATGTTTTTAAACATCGTATAATGATGAGAACATAGAAATAAAATAAGTTTGAGCCAATTTACTTCAAATGGTCAAAATAACAGTTTTGGTTTTAAGAATATCAAAGGCTATATTGCTACGATAGTTTTTTTAATAAATAGTAAAGGGTGAAAAACAGTAAAAAAATCACATTACACTTTAGTAATTAACAGTCGACACTATATACACTGTTATGATAAACGCACAAAATTCACAAAGCGTAAAATCTGGACACATACCGTATACTTTCACTGAATTTAGATTGGTAAATCACATATCTATCACACAACAACATGCAGTTCCCAAGTTTACGTGGACGCCAAAAGGTAAATTACCTGGGGGTAACACCAGTGGAACTTGATTTTTAGCCATAATCCATGCACAAACGTTTTCGCAATACAGTCCACAAGGTACTGATAGTGGACATGAGCGCTTACTTTAACCTTGCAGCCCAACACTGAGTGGATGATGAATGGTTGCTGGCATCACTGCACCGACCCGCTAGATGGCGCTGATGGTCCTCGTTTTAACCAATCAGAATGCCCCTACCATCGTCAGATCTGCCACAAACCCGAACCGTGCCCCACTTGCCACGAAATTGTTGGTATTGAAGACGATGATTGTGGATGTCCCAAATACATCTGCAGTAAGTTGAAATTTATTGGTAAAAGTAGATTACACCTCTGTGTGGTGATCGAACTTGATGTATTGATTCTTTAAATATTGTTGGTTCTGGTTACCTTTCCAATGAACTACACAGTCATTGCCTATAACTTACCTAAACTGAGTTTTTAGTTTTAAACTATATTTCGATTGTATTTGTGTACAACATGGTGATCGAAAAAAATAACAAATTTTATTACCTGGCAAAAAAGTCTTCTGACATGTTGCAAATACAAAATGACGAGTTAATAAAGTTTTTTATTATAAAATAATCGGTCACTGCATTTTTGTCAAATTTCAATTCCCAAACCCCCGACAAAATATCTGTATGAATGTGCAGAGGAAATTGAACGATGCCCAATGATCAAATGTGACTACCCATTCCTTCGTGAGATGATTCCATCTGACCCATGCTTGGCTCCATGCTACAACTGCACCTGTGATCACGTGTGTTTGGATCAGTTCGACAACAGGACATATGCCGTAAGTCAGGTCAACCTAAGATGCGTGAACTAAACCCCGAAAAAGGTTTTGTTTGGTAAATTTATTTGAATATTTTTTCACAAGAAAAGTATTCCAAGAATCCACATTTCGTTGTAGACATTTCAGCAATGTCATTTTTGTTTGCAGCCTGATGAAACTTGGCGTCGTATCTACCGCAAGACTGAACGCAAATGTGAGGACTGCACATGCACAAACAACAGAGACGTTCAAGATAAATGCTTGTTGGAGGTAAAATAATTTAAAACAACTTTGATGTATCAATTTGTTCTAACATCTGTTGCAATAAAGTTTAAAAACATTTTTTTTTCAGCCCTACAGTGTAACGAAATGTTTATTGGTGAATGTTTTACCACAAACATTTTAAAGTTTTAATATATTACAATTTCTGTTCATGTTTATATGCTCAAAAACCATTTTTTTGACGAATTTTGCATTACTGACCACCCTGCCTCTTAACAGCAATCCACGCAGTCTATTCAGAAAGTAATTAATGAATTATCTGCTGAAATGACTTTTTTGTTTGATAGTCATGTACACCAGTACCATGCGAAGAAACGAAAAAATGTCCAAGTCCCTACGATGAAGCTATCACCAGAATTACTGAATGCGGATGCACAGAGCTTATCGAATGTCGTAAGTTTGCTGCTCCTAATGTAAAGTCAATTTTCTGGCGTTAACCCAAAAGGGGCTTTGAATTGTGCAAACTAACCTGTTTATGGTTTTTAGGTTATTGTTCTGATCAATTAAAATCGTTTTTCAAAACGAAAATTTAAATTCTTTGAAATAAATTAGAATTATTATCAAAATATTTATTTTGCATTAAATTTATTGATTGATAATAATTTGTAGGTTGCCCATACTGCAAATTTGGAAACACTGTGCTGAATGAAACGGACATTGGTTCAACATGGACCAAAGGAAATGTGGAGCTTGGATGTTACGACACCTACAACTGTCTGTCAGTTAAGGTACAAAACGCAAAACACTATATTTGTGCCATGGTTTTTGAGCAACTGTAACCGCTTGGCTTTTGTAAGGCATCGAATCAAACCCAAACTTACTCGGGTAATTTTTCCCCGCGAAAAAACGAAATAAAACGAAACAGAAAGTTTGCTAACCTAAAATTTAAAGATAAAAGTAGAACTAAACGGTCGCCAAGAGCTCAAAGACGTTGACAGATACGATTACGCCCGTTAGGTGCAAATATTTCTTTCAATGTTACAAAATAGATTGGTGAGTTTTACCAAACTTAAACACATCTGTCAGATACAGTGTACGTAGCAGTTAGGCCTGAAATGAAAATTACGTAACTTACATGATTTTTCGTTTGTTTTAAATTAGGCGATTGGTCAAGACAAGGAATGTTATAACGTCACAAAGGAGAGAAACCCATGCCCGGAACCGATCGAATGCCCCGAAAATTACAGAAGAGTAAAAGATGAGGAAAAGAGTTGTTGTTATGACGACGGGGAATGTTGCGATCATTTCAAATGCGGTAAAGACTTTTTATGGCCAGCTGTTATTCTTATACTCCTAAGCCTTATGGTCTAACCACATTGTAAGCAGATTTTTGTAAGCCACTTGTAACCAACCGGAACATTGCAATGTCCATATACTTTATGTCAATTTATGAAGTTTTTTATGTATTTGCACAAATTATCGTTTTTAGCGAAACTAGTTTGATGAAAATAAGTTTTAATGTCAATTAAAGCTTGAATAATTTTTGCAAACTAGATTACAATTTCCGCAACCTCGGCTTATACCATTCAATTAGACAAATACTAATAAAATAACCTGAGCAAAAAGATTTCATGTTTTTTACGCAAATACTTGCTTGTATGTTTTTGCTCAGATTACTAATAAAAGGTTATGCGAGTCTGACTATTATGTTACCTTTATAGAGTGCGTGGTTTGCATGTTCATGGGAACGGCCTACCAAGTTGGTGATACTTGGACTCATGACTGCCTCGACTATGAGTGCACGGACACCGTTGACGAACAAGACCCGAACAAATGTTATTTGGAAACTTACGCAAATGTTTCTTGCAACGAACCTGTCCCGACATGCGAAAACTGCTTCAAGTATGAATTCACAACATTTTTAGTTTGCATTTTGTTGTAGAAATATGACCCAATGTGTTGTAACTTGTGGAAATACCTCGAAAATTAAATTGGCCTTTAAATAATATACTTACTGTACATAATTTGCATAACCCTAAAAATGTGTTTCAACTTGTAGATACAGTTTGGGGGATTATAAACTATAGAAGAGTGCCTATGGTTTTCAATAAGTTCAGATACTTATAGTAGAGTTATAACGGAAGCTTCCTCGCTTTTACCCTGATTATTTACTAACTTGTGGATTTAAACATTGCGTTTTCTATTTTCTGATTTGGATTATAATTTACTGTCTAATGCAGGTTGGAAGTTTTGCATGCGCGTCAAGTCCCCGAATACTGTTGTCCCGTTTATCACTGCAATCCTGAAAAGTTCTGCTACGACAAGGATGGTGAAACGATCGCCGTAAGTTCGAAACTGGTCTAAATTGTGTTAGCTCTTAACCAACTGTGCGTCAGTCGGCAGAACAAACACCGAAAAAATGTAAAGCTTACAATTTCACTGCTTTTTGAGCTAGGTGTTTTTGCACTTACATTTGTACAACATGTGAACATCAGTCGTTTTTTGAACAAATACAGAACTACCCCGTTAATTCAAATCATTTTGCAGCTGTAGTTATTTAATAAAAAGACTCGTTAAATCAAATTAAACAACATGAAACTCTTGAGACTATTTAATACACAAACTACTAAAAACTTTGCACCCTTTGGTATTTTCTAAAAAAAAAAAAAAAAACTTTGCACCCTTTGGTAGGTATTTTTTGTGACATCGAAATTTGTTTAATTAAATCCAAAATATCGCTTGTAACAAAATATTGTAGTGTAATAACAACGCCTTTATTCTTTATAAATACGGAAAACCTTCGCCCTGTTTAAATGCTCTTTCAACACAAAAACTAAATCACCAATTAAATTAATTTCTTTTACATCAGAACGGAACAGAATGGATTGCACTGGACGAGGATGCAAACGGTTGCGTTAAACGACGCTGTTACGTCAGTGATTCAGATTGGGCATCAGGTGTTTGTCCAGAAGCGGTTAAGATTAGTCCGTGTATTCCTGACACCACTACGTGCGAAAAATGCGAGAACCAAACTATGGGGACCGATGTTTGTGGATGCCCGAAAATCAACTGCTGTAAGTTGAGTTTTAAGCTGCTTTGATTGCGTTGTGACCAAACGTTGGTCTGTCAGCGTTTTTAACCTTCTTTGGGGGCACGGAACACTTTAAAATCTTGCGAAAAACTAAACAATTTTTATTTGCATAGGAATCATTTTTAACAACCAACATTTATTTTAGCACCACTTAACGATCCAAAGCAGTGCCTGGAGCCTGCAGCCAATCAGAAGGTGGTTTCCCTGGCAACTAACGACGAGTGCTTTGCCAGCAAGAACTGTTGCGGTAAGTATTAAAAATTAGCAGCAAAAATATACTAGGTGCTAATAAAATAAAGACACTACTACTATATGCCTAAAATTACAACACAGTCAATTGTGAAAAAAACATTTTAGGTCATATATTATTGGAAAAAGTTTAAAACTTTCATCAGCAATTAAACACATCAAAATTGCTTATTGTATTTGAAAAACTTGGTACAATCTTTTAACATTGTTATTAATGTTTTCAGTATGCGACAATTCCTGCATGTACAACGGAATCAGGAGAAGGGTAAGACGCTTTGTATTGTATATCTAAATATTTTTTCGGAAATGTAAAAAAACAGCTAAATATGAAAATGGTTTATGGGTTGTAAACTGATGCAACACATAGAAATGCTGTCATTTTTACTCATTTTCAGTTGTACGAGACTTGGTGGGATGAAACAACATGTAAACGTATGAGATGCGTTGTACCTGAAGTTGCTGTCACGATGATAAACAAGGAAAATGACGACTGGGATGGAATTAAAGAAGAACTTGACTACAGGTGGGATATGTGGCGACTATAGGCTTGAAAGTCTAACATACCAACTTTTTGGGGTGCATACATACTACTATACCATTCAAATATACTTTAAAACTATCATTCGACCCAGGCAAATGCTGGAAAAAACTGGCGTGGCAAGACAGATCTACAAGGAATGCCAACAAGATCCCACAATGTGTCCTGAAGCTCGTGATATCGGTTGTCCTGATCCGATCCCATGCAAGGAATGCCAAACCACCACACCTGCAAAAGACAAGTGCGGATGCGACATCAATATCTGTGGTAAGACGGTTATCTGTTAAGAATGGTAAATGACAAGGGTGCTTTTGTGTTTACTTCGACATCTTAAAAACACATTTTATAGGCGAAAAAGTGAATTGGTTGAAAGTAAACCAAAAACCTGGACTTGGTGGAGTTGTTATAGTTACAGACCAAACGTTTTGCTTAGGCGACCTAACGTTCTAAGTGCAGTACACGTCAATACTTCCATTATTTTACAGAGGATTACGTATGCCCACCTTATCCATTCAACCGAACATCATGCCCACCACCCAAGTCCAAGCTCGTCGAAGTCTCATTGAAAGGTAAGTTGCACCGAACTTGTTTTTGTTCTAGCTATTAATTGATCTTCTTCTAAATTGACCTTGCACAGATGTTACCTTTATGGAGATACAAGATTGTATTCCCGTTAACGATTACCTTAAAATAACATAATTATGTGAAAAGGAAACACTATTTATTATTGCAGGTCTCCATTCCTACTTCCCATGCTGTCCTGTCGGAAACGTCTGCGAGTGTCCTGATGGTTGCTATGACAGCAACAACGTCCTCCGTGCAGTGGGAGAACAATGGGAAGAAGATGTTCAAGATGATTGTGGAAACAAGAGAAGGTAGCTGACCTAAAAATCATTTTTAGTTGGATTTATATTTTCAAGAAACGAAAAGTATTTTACGTAGTGTGCAAAATCTTGATCCATGTAACCTATCACACCCATAGGAAATTATACGGATTTAACATTTGCCTGTTCCCAGGAAAACTTGCCGTGTAGCACAGGAAGGCGATCCTGACGAGTGCCCTCAAGTGGAAGAAGTTCCATGCGTGATACCGGAACCCTGTCCCAACTGTTTCGACACAGTGAGCAGCAAGGATGATTATTGTTGCTTGCAAGTCGAATGCGGTAAGTTTTAATGTTCAACCTTTGTAACTTGCATGTCAAAATTAGATAATATTTTGTTTGCGTGCCATATGTGTAAAAAGGTTGACTGCAAAATTTATTGAAGTCTCAAGTCAAACATAGATTTTAAGGGAAATATATGTGAAGTGTAAACGAAATAAACGCACGAGCCGCGAACAGGAAAAAAAATAAAAGAACACGTTTATTAATAAACAAGTTGCCTACAACACAAAGCTTTAATATTCTGAAGACAAAAAGAAAAAAAGAAAAACGTGTTTCGACATTCAGGTGTGGATCATTGGCCGTTTGCAAAATGTCAATTAAGACTTTGTATTTCTTTCGTACAGTTCCAGTTCCTGATGCGAAAGAATGTGTTGATCCTGCAGCAAACCAGAAAATCGTTACCCTTGCTACACAAGATGAATGTTTCCCCAGCAAGAACTGCTGCAGTAAGTGCATAAAATGCTATAACATCTGACCCATTATATTACTGTCCCACTGATTGTAAGTACTTCGCTAGTTCAACGTATAAACAAAAGGTTTTTACCAAAACACATCATGCTTGCCGTAACCGATTGTTTGCTTTTATTGTTAGAATGTAATTTGGTTATTTTTATTGTTTTGAACAAAATAATAACCACGTATGTCATGGTACACAATTTACGGTTTTAAATGTTCTCAAAAAGGAAATACAAGCCATTATCTAAGTGTCAAGTCAAGTCACTCCCGTAGTCCTGGGACCGTTGGGGCACTTTGATGTGTTTACCACCTTTACCACCTCCACCTTTGTTGAGTTTGTTATCCAAGTGTAAAACATTATAAACTGTAGAAACGTTATATTATTTTACACTTAGATATTAGCTTGCATCTTCTTGCTGGGACATTTATGATTATTTTTTATTCCTACGCAATGTTGGGCTAATTGTTTTTGAGTCTTTAGTACATGTTTCAAAATGATACAAACCCAAAACCGGGAACAATATTTCCGTTACAGCTCAATGTGTTTAACGATTATTTTTTCGCCTTTTAGTTTGTGAGACATCTTGCACGTACAATGGAGTCAGGCGCAAGGTAAGTTAAAAAGGAATAGCCTCACCTTTGCATCACCCCTTATTGATACTTTAATTCACGCTTTCAGTTGTACGAGACTTGGTGGGATGAAACAGCATGCAAACGTATGAGATGCGTTGTACCTGAAGTTGCTGTCACGATGATTAACAAGGAAAATGACGACTGGGAAGGAATTAAAGATGATCTCAATTACCGGTAATTTCTAAAATATAAATATTTTATTAGGATCATTTACAGAGCCACTAAAACTTCGTTTTAAAACTCTTTGTTTCAAAAGTTGTGATTGTTGTGTAGTTGTGTATGAGAGCAAAAATGTTTTCAACAAAGAATAAAGATATTTGCCTGATCATAACACTCAAAAGATTTGGAAATTTAATTGAACATGACAGTGCATTACCTTTTGGCTGTAGCGCTTTTGGAAATAACAAAAATATATTAGGCACGTTGTTGTATACGGTACTGATCGCGCCAAAGCTACTTATGTGCTTTGCTCGTAATGAACGTAATTGTAGTTTAGATATGGCAAACAAAGTTAACAAAACTGCAAAATGACACAAATCATATCTTAACTTGCTATTTATGTTCGTTCAGTGACATGATGGAACAAACTGGCATTGCGAGGGAAATCTACAAGGAATGCCAACAAGATCCCAAAATGTGTCCTGAAGCTCGTGATATCGGTTGTCCCGATCCGATTCCATGCAAGGAATGTCAGACCACCACACCTGCAAAAGACAAGTGCGGATGCGACATCAATATCTGTGGTAAGTCTGTTATCTGTTAAGACATTGAAATTAGCTTACAAAAGGGGTTTGTTATTTACTTTGTATACCCTATCACTTTTTTTGTAAAACAAATAGATGTTGTAGGAGGTAAACCCATGACCATGTTTTTTTAAAAATATTTTGTACAAACCTTCCCAATTTTAAAATTTGCATTATCATTTCCTATATTGTTTTTCAAAATTTTGGTGAAGTTCCAAACAAAGGCGAATTTTTTTGTTTCTCATTAAACATTTAATGTACTTATATTTTGTTACAGAGGATTACAAGTGCCCACCTTATCCATTCAACCGAACTTCGTGTCCACCACCCAAGTCCAAGCTCGTCGAAGTATCATTGAATGGTGAGTTGCACAGATATATTTTTTTGTTCAAGCTACCAGTTAAAGTCGATCGTTCTTTATATTTCACCTAATGAAATTTTTACTGCGACTGTGTTACCGTCTTTGTTTGTCAAACGACCAATTTTGCTAAGCTAGAATGTTAAAACCATGACACAACGACTTGAAATTATTTACATTTATTTCAGGTCTCCACTCCTACTTCCCATGCTGCCCTGTCGGAAACGTCTGCGAGTGTCCTGATGGTTGCTATGACAGCAACAAGGTCCTTCGTGCAGTGGGAGAACAATGGGAAGAAGATGTTCAAGATGATTGTGGAAACAAAAGAAGGTTGGATAAATTATTGACATAATTTATTAAAAGAAAGCGTTTTGGAAACTTGAGCTATAACATAAAATTTCGCGATCAACAGTTGTTTTAGTGTGCGTATTCGGGTTGGTACAAACTTTACCAAAATTGCTTTGTTGTAAACTGATTTCTTTCAAAACAAATTTAATTGCCAATCAATCTAACAGCACTAGGCAATGCTTCTCAAATTTTGTATTTTTTTCTCATATCAGTTTTTCTTCTCAATTTTGTCGAGCACGGTCCAAGCAATATACTGTTAAAGCCGAGTATTGTTCACAGAAAAATAAAAGCATAAGTGAACAACTAAAATATAATTTACTCCTTGCGAAGTACTTTCACATTTACAGGATAATTTTTTAAAATCTGGTTTCGTAAGATTACATCGCGTACAAACTGTATTTAGGGCAGTTTATTACGTCGCAGACAAGACCAAACAAAAACGAATGTCTTGGCATAACATCAAAAATGATTAGCATTGCTACATTGGTGAAACTCCGGCACAATACATTATTTCTCGGAAAATGGAAAATTTACGTTGGCTCCGAAATTATTTAAAAACGTGCTTTTGCGCAGGAAAACTTGCCGTGTAGCACAGGAAGGCGATCCTGACGAGTGCCCTCAAGTGGAGGAAGTTCCATGCGTGATACCGGAACCCTGTCCCAACTGTTTCGACACAGTGAGCAGCAAGGACGATTATTGTTGCTTGCAAGTCGAGTGTGGTAAGCTGAATACATAAGAATATCGGCGACAACAATACCAACCTATTATGACCAACCTGCGGTAAAATATCGATGCTGAACGGGAGTTGTAAGTTGGGCTAGGATCGGGCTTAGATTTTTCAACAAACTGGCTTAATTCGGCCCCGACTTCGCATTGTCTGTACGTAACTTTCCAAAAAAAATTATCTAGTTGCTGGATTTAACCTAATTCTTTCGGGTCTTAATGGGCTTCTTAAAAACGATTTGGGTTAGGGCCGGGCTTCGGACTTATGTTTTGGGGTTCGGCCTCGCTTACAAATTTGTGCTGAACACTTCAGAAATGTATACCATGCTTTTTAGTACCCATTCCGGACCCCAAGGAATGTGTCGATCCCGCAGCCAATCAGAAGATCGTTTCCTTGGCAACCCAGGATGAATGCTTCCCCAGCAAGAACTGTTGCAGTAAGTAATTGGTGTGAATATGTTTTTAAAACATAAAGCGCAATATGTAACTAACCCCTGTTTTTCTTTACAGTGTGCGACTCATCTTGCATGTACAATGGAATTCGACGCAAGGTAATTGTCATATTATTGGAAGAAATCACCCTTTTGCTCAAATCATTGTGTAATCGTTAACTTAAATTACGACGTACTTTACATCCTGAAGAAATTTTTGAAATTTTTGAAATATGTTTATAGTTGTACGAGACTTGGTGGGATGAAACAGCATGTAAACGTATGAGATGCGTTGTACCTGAAGTTGCTGTCACGATGTTGAACAAGGAAAATGACGACTGGGAAGGAATTAAAGAAGACCTCGACTATCGGTAGATATGTAGATCTTCCTACTTCAATGAATAAGGAATATACGTATACATATGTATATTTTATGTATGTGTGGGTTTATCTTAATTGAGGCTGTGCAACGCTTTACCTAGTTGTCTGTTTGCCTGGCATTATAATTGTTTGTGTGTCTGCATGAATATGTACGAACGTGTAAGTCTATGCCCTTTAACCCCTATGCGATTTATAGTGACATGATGGAACAAACTGGCGTTGCGAGGGAAATCTACAAAGAATGCCAACAAGATCCCAAAATGTGTCCTGAAGCTCGTGATATCGGTTGTCCCGATCCGATCCCATGCAAGGAATGTCAGACCACCACACCTGCAAAAGACAAGTGCGGATGCGACATCAATATCTGTGGTAAGTATAATGTTACAACTTTTGTGATGTTACTAAATGGCTCCATGTAATAAACATGCTTTATTGCATCACAGAGGATTACGTGTGCCCACCGTATCCATTCAACCGAACATCATGCCCACCACCCAAGTCCAAGCTTGTTGAAGTGTCATTGAACGGTAAGAAAAACTGCTACGGTAATATGACAAAATGTTGGTACGTTTTATCAATGACAATCCCACGTTTCAGGCCTCCACTCCTACTTCCCATGCTGTCCAGTCGGAAACGTTTGCGAGTGTCCTGATGGTTGCTATGACAGCAACAACGTCCTTCGTGCAGTGGGAGAACAATGGGAAGAAGATGTTCAAGATGATTGTGGAAACAAGAGAAGGTCAGGAAAATATAAATTACATTAATTTTCATCTCACAAGGACTGTTGAAACCATTTTATGTTTACCCTTAAACCATGTGAAACTTTGGGTGTAAATTTGCCCATGGTTCAAACTTCTGCTGTATAGCAAAGGACTTTCCCTTTTTTCAGTTAATAATCACTTTGTTGATTGTAGTTAATCAAATTTGATTGGTCTTGATTTTTATTAACCACGTATTAAAATTATTCTCAAACCTGAATATGAAGTTTAAAAAAATCTTTTACATTTACAGAAAGACTTGTCGCTTGTCGAAGGAGGGCGACCCAGACGAGTGCCCTCAAGTGGAGGAAGTGCCATGTGTTGCGCCCCAGGTTTGCCCCAACTGTCACCTGACACTCACCAGCAAGGACGATTATTGTTGTGATCAGTCTGAATGCGGTAAATAAATATCTTTTTTTAATAATACTGTACAAAGTATTGCGTATGCCTCCACTTCGGATTAAAATGGATAATTATGTTTTCCTCGTTATGATTTGGTAAAAGCTTTAACTGCCGTAAATTCGATGTCGTAAGTTTGTAACTTAAGCACTTAAGTTTTCAAAATCATAACACGCCAGGCCCAAGACATAATACCGAATCAGCCTGTCACCAAGCATTCATATATGGGAAGGCGTAGGCCAGAAAAATGTAGCCCGCGGTAGGATTCGTACCTACTACAGGAGTCTCTCCGGGACTCGCGCTCTACCAACTGAGCTACCGGCTTAAAAAATAGATTAGATGTTGTTTTTGTACGTTGTATATTTTCTTTTTACTGGTTAAGGCTTTAGATTGCCTAATTTATTTTGCACCCCATGTGTTGCTTATGGTTTCAGTACCGATTCGTTGCAATGTGACAACACAGGATGATTGTGAAGAGAAATATTTCCCATTCACTGTGATGAAGACTGACGCTGTGAAGACGAAGAACGAATGTTGTCCAAACTACTGCGACTGCCCGACAACTTGCGTTGACGAGTTTGACTTCACCGAATACGAAAGTAAGTTTAATTCGTGTAGTTCCAGACTTTTGTGAAACAGTGTTTTAGAGTTAAGGATGTGGATAAAACTGCATGTCGTGTTATTCTGGTTCACTTTATTTGCATACACACTGCAAAAAAAATATTTTTTTATAATTTTTGTGGCAGCACTGATGATATGGAAAATACGTATTTGAGATATTCTTTTAAAAAAAGTATGTATTCAAACCTCATCTGTTCGTTCGTAAATTTGCTTTACATAATTTTTGTGGTTAAATGCGTATCGGTATATCAATTGACCAAATCTGTGTAAAACAATTTACTTAACATAAATAATAAATGTTACCACCGTTTGTTAATTCAGCCCTGGTTGCCAATCTATCTTACTTAAATATTTATTTTGTGAACTGCTCACCCCAACAAGCAATCAAAACTACATTATAAAAAATGGCTTGTTTAGAAAAGTAAGTTTATGTTTATGTTTAGTAGAAAATAAACCAATCAGTTGTTGTCCTTCTTAGTAATTAATAAAAGTGCATTATTTTTGTGGAATTTTTCTAAAGCAACTTTTGTTTAGGAAACGAACAATGGGATCACCCGAAATCTGCGTGCTGGTACCGTCGTTGTCTTGTCGACAAATCTGCTGAAATCAAACAGGGATGTCCTTACATTGTCAATGAAACTGTCTGCGTTGAACCAAAAGAATGCGATACCTGTTTCCACAAAGTGGATACGATCGACAACTGTGGATGCACACAGCGCGTATGCGGTAAGCTAACTTATATTGTTCGTAAAAACACCACATGTAGGTATAAGTTTGCTTAAAATGTACCTTAGCATTTTGGTATTAAGCATTAGGTGGTGGTATTAGGTCATACATCTGTTGAAACCACGATTATAACTAAATTACGTAAAATTGATAACATCCGAAATTACCCTATGTTGACGAAATAGTGTCATTGCATCCGTATGAACTATTATTACTGTTTCTTCATATAAAAGCGTTTTTATATCACTTAGCTGTTTGGGGTTGGCAAAGGAAACTAATTTTGAAACGGTTTAAAGGGAAATAAAATTGACTAGATTTGTCAAACATGTAAAAATAAGATAAACCTGCTGCCTTCCAATTCAACATGATATATTTTTGTTACACACTGTGTATCTAAATATGTAGAAAATAATTTAAATCGAATAAAGTGCCGAACTGTACTGCTGGATTTATATGCCAAAATTAACTATTTGATAATCCAACAGAAAAGGATGAATGTCCTCGACCAAACTGCACGGACGAATGCAAGGAAATCGTTGATAGTGGTCTTAAGGATAGCTGTGGTTGCCCTGTGCTTGAATGCAGTAAGTTGATTTTTTTTATGCTGTGATTATTTGAATATACGGGTACCATGAAATCGATTCAAAACTATTTAACTGTAATTTACGCCCCTGACATGGCGTTATACGTTTAAGGTAGGTTCGAAACAGTTTAAGTTTAATTCAACAAATTATAATTGATTGTGTGGTATTAACGAACAAAGCTAGAAATCGTATTTTCTGTGCTGAAGCACTTCACATGGCAATTTCCTACACATATTGTTACTAAATAATGTATTTTTGATGTTTAAGAACTGAAGGAATGCTCCAAGACCAACCTTACATGTGACGATCCCGAAATGGATGTATACAAGTACATGGATCATTCCATCAACGTTTGCTGCCCACAGTTCGGATGCCGTGAGTAAACCATTACGTCTTGTATTTTGCAATTGATCATTCGCTGTTTACACTTAATTTTATGAAAAGGATTAGGGTCGTTTTTACGTTTGTTAGTCATACTATCATAACTCAAAGGGAAATCTAGTGCAATGATATTTTTGTAAAAGCATAGAGCCAATAAATGATAAGTTGCAGACAGTGCACACTGTTTCGACCTACAAGTCCTTATCAGCACAGCTGGTGACACGACATAGGTCGTATTGGCTAGTGTAGGCATCCAACAGTTTTGCTACTTACGTATTTTGCGATAATAGGACACAATTCACTTTCACACTGATCAATTTGCAATGTGTGCTAATTATTATCGATAATTTGTAACAGGTTGCAACTTCAGTAGTTGTGAGGATGCGCATTGTGCCGAAGGTGAAGTGGCAGTTCGAAACTTGACTGATCAGCGATGTTGCTGTCCCAAATACGATTGCGTGAACAAACCACCACCCGGTGATTTCTGTATGTTGGGAACTGAAAAGAAAAAGGTTTGTGAAAAATGTGAATAAAACGATTTTTTTTTTGAAAAAATATATGGTTGAATCGTGACAAAACATATACTAGGTTATTTTGCAAGTGCGTTACATAGAAAAATCAAACAATGGATTGTTGCTACAAAGCACGAATTTGTAACAGTGTCAATTTCTTCAAGTATTAGATACTTCTTGCACATGAGGGGATAGACAACAAAACACTGTTAGTTGAAAAAACTCTTACAACATCTCAAATAAATGTTTGTTACAAACAAAATCAAATAATGGACTGTTGCTATAAAGCACATAATGGTACCAGTGTCAACTCCTTCACGAATTATAGACATACAAAAAATAGCACTTTTTGTTGAAAACTCTTACAACATCTCAAATAAATGTTACTAACCGTTGTTTTGTTTCAGATTGGTGAGAAGTGGATAAACAAGGACAACCCTTGCGAGATGATGCAATGCACATATCTCAACCCTCACTCAAAGAAAACCAAGATTGATATCTTCCCAAGATATACATGCGACAAGGGAGCGTCTAGAAACCGAAGAGCAATTTGTGCAAACAGCGAACCATCCTACACTGCCACGACAAAGAACGGATGCTGCAGAGAGTCTGTGTGCCCATGTAAGTATTTTATTTGATTTTTAGTTACACGTTTTCAAAGGCATTTTGTACATTTTTAAGTGGATGATTTTTTACTGTATTGATTATGGTAAGAAAGTAATTTGGTTATCAAAAAAAAGTTCATCTCGATTTTCTTATCCAAAAATAACTTATTTTTTGCGATTAAAACTTTTTATTGGCTTGTTTTTTCCCCTCTCATAAACTTGTTTTCACGCACAACGTTTGTTAGTTCGCAAGAAAGCACCTTCAACAAACACTGTTGCAAGGAGCAGCCTACGATTCGCACTGTAACAACAATTTTGCCGTTTACCGTTTTAATATTTCTTCAAAAAATAGCTTAGTTATTTTTTTATTAACCTGAATATTTGCACTGTTCATCAGGCACATGTGAACTGTTCGGAGATCCTCATTTCCGCACCTTCGATGGTCTTAACTACGACTTCCAGGGCAAGTGCACGTACACATTGATGAAGGAATATAAGTTCAATGAAACTGAGATCCTTGTGGACAACGAACTGTGCAGATGGTGGAGCGCCAGAGACAAGGATCTGTCCTGCATGAAATCACTGATTGTTCTGCACAAGGGAAATAACTACACCTTCACTTCTGGACAGCAGGTAGGAAAGTGCACAAAGCTTAGGAAAAGTATATCTAAGTTGTAAAAGATGCCGTGATCGCTGGCCTGCCCAGACATTTCAGGGCTAATGCCAGTTGTGAGTTTATCTTCATCTTTACTGATACTGGGTAACTGGCGATCCCATACCGCTACGAAGCTGACATATGCAGTATATTAGATTTTTCCAGCCTACGCCTTGTCATATGGGAATGCTTGGTGACCAGCTGATTCAATATTATACCGTTAAGAGGCCTGGCGTGCTGTGATTTAAATTGTAAAAAGGGCTTTCTTTAACTGAAGCATAAAAAGTTCTTCATAATATTTGTTAATCTTGGATTTGTCATATTTTTAGTTCATCTTCAACAACAAAAGAGTTAGGCTGTGGGACGCTTGGCAACCCGAAGGAAGTGACGTACGTGTGGAATCGTTCAGCTTCCTGACCCTTGAACTTCACATTCTCTCACTCGGCATCGACATCATATACGAATCGTTCACAGCTTACCAGTCCCTGATGCTCAGGATTCCGTATGAAACCTATGAGGGTCAGATGGGAGGCTTGTGCGGTGAGTCAAAGTACAAAAGTAAAAAAAAATGACAATGGGTATGCTCACAGTCCAGTTAGTCGAATGTTTGAAGCAATTGCTTCTGGTAGCAATGTCGCAACTGCCTTGTGTTCACAAGGTTGTGGGTTCTAATACTGTCTCAAGCACTTGTGTTTAAAAACTTGAGCAGCATTGCTTCAACCTAGTTCCCGATGGGTTGAACTAAACTAAAGTCACCATCGCCACTATCATATCATCTGCCTAATTCAAAAAATTCAAATAAAAAAAGGATTCAACAGACTTGCACTAAAACAGGCAGCTCAACGACGGACCGCATAACACTTTCAGGCGCTGTCCCTCCACGCTCCACTGATGATAAAAATGAAACAAACAAACAAAACTTTAATAGGAAATTACTAAGATGAGATTTCTAACCCTATTCCAATTTTAAACCAAAACAGGAACATGTAACAACAACCAAGACGACGATCTGATTGGACGCAGCAGAAACCTCTATGACGGATCAATTCTTGCCGATGTCGACAAGTTTGGTGACTCTTGGCTTAAGGACGTCAAAGACTTCGATCACGCCAAGTGCTATCCTGTAGAGCCAGAGTGCCCCGCTGAACCGGTTTATCCCGATTGTCCCGAACAGCTTCCCGAGGACAAGTGCATCAATTGTGAGAACCGATGCCATCTGACTCATTCCAAATGTCAACCATGCGAACAAGATCCATGCATGGTATGTGTGATTTTTTTCTTTACCGAATTCTATATCTAAATCTTCCAAAAAATTTTTGACATTTAAGGATAATTGGACCATAAAACAGCATAGTAACCTGTAAATATTTGTTTGTACAGTATCTGTTATTACTGACCTATTAGGTCTCTAAATATTTACGCGTTTTAGACCCTGCAAGAGAGCTCAGCGTTCGAATCGTGCCGTTCACAAATCGACCCAGAAGGTTACATTCCCCAATGTCATTTTGATCTGGCACTTCTTACCAACTCTACCGAACAAAAATGCGACCCGTGCAATTCGCCATCTGTTGTGCAATATGCCACCAAATGCGAGTTGGCTCAACGTTGTGCATTGTGGAGATCCACCCTCGGTTGTCCAGGTAACGAGGTTTTGCTATTGTTCAGAATGCTCAGTTTGTTGCCATAACTTTGGTTTTAGGCATGAAAAAATCTTGAGTAACTTGTGAACGGGTTATTTACTGATTACTTGATCATGGGTAAGCAGAGCGTCAAAGTTTTCAAATCAAAGACTCGGTTGCGTATAAAAAAGCTTATGGACAGGCCCACGATATTTATTTAATTGTATTGGTGGTCCAAAGCCTGCACCACTGCTCTATACTTTTTACAACTGGTTGGCTATGACGCTTTCCTTCTTCGGTTTAGTGTTTCAAGATCTTGACTGCAAGCTTATAATTAATCGAAATAAAAAAACATTTTCCCTTCTAATAATACGAAACAGGTAACCTACCATTTCACTATCATCTTTTTATTGTTCCAACCAGCACCTGAGTGTCCATCTAACCAAGAGTTCCGTGAGTGTGAGGTGAGTTCACTCAAGTACCGATCCTGCGACAATTTGACTGTTTACGACGATGGCATGAGGGTCGAGGGATGTTTCTGCCCAGAAGGTCAAGTTCGTGAAGCGGCTGGATCAACTAAGTGTGTCCCGACACAATGTGAGTTTGTTACTGGTTTCGATCTCTTTATTTTGTATTTAACTATTTGCAAGTAAAAGCAAATTTTCATAAGACTCTTTTTAAATGTTTCCACCATTTCAGCAAACGAATAAATCCTCCGAGTGTATTCTTGTTGATACGTTTACACGATGTAAAATTGCAGCGGGGTTAACCAAATTTAACAAACGAAGCTTCTAACAGAGTCATTTAAACTGCTTTGGAATCATATTTAATTTTACCACTGCGCTTTAAATATGCGAAAAATGTATTGTTGATTTTGCACAGTATAAAATATTTTCGGCACATTTTAAATGATTTGTTTTTCCTGTTAGGTTGTTTCTCTTGCCGTGAAGCTCCGGCATGCGAAAACAGTGCTGAGGCGTCAGTACAGGGCGAAGACGATTGTGGATGCCCAGTCTACTACTGCCAAGCACCAGGTACAAACACACAAATCTGTACATGGTGGTGTATATAGGTAATAATGGGTACAACATGGGTTTGACACTTATTTGTTCATGTAGGTGAGACTTCCGACAATTGCGAGCCGACGACGGTTGAGTTGACAGGTGTGGCGCAAAAGAACGATGCTGGAGTGGATTGTGTCTCTATGTCCACTATTTCGACCCAACTTTGTGCAGGAAAATGCTCGTGAGTATATAGGCTACAGTGGTTTCGTTTATACCGGAATTCGATTTCAAACCCGGCCTGAAGTATAAGCCCGAATCGTTTTTAAAAAGCCCGTTTATGCCGGAAAAATTAACTACGGACACAGAAAGTTAAGTCAGGCCCAAGTCACGCCCGTTTGTTTTGAAAAAAAAAAACTAGCCCGAACCCGGCCCGACTTACAACTATGGATTGGGTCGCTTTGATTTTGTTAAAAAGGTGAGCTCTAAGCTTACAATCTGATGATATTCCAACATCAAAAACTGCATCAAAAACTGCTGATGCATCTGGTAAAACGTAAACTTTGTGAGTTCCTCAGAAAAAGAATTGTAAGAACTACTGTAGGTTAGGCTACTAGACACTTAAATTTCGGACATTAAGAGTGATTTTGTAAATCCGTTATGGAAACAGAATTTACGCGTAAATTCCGGACATGTCCACGAAAATCCGAACGTCTGGTAACCCTGTTATGACCGTCACATCCCATGAGCGCAAACTCTTTTATTTTTATACAATAGATCGAGTTTCTCATTGACCTCACAAGGCGAAACAGCGGAAACTTGCAATGCATGCAAACCAACAAGCACTGAGATGAAGAACCTGTCTCTCACATGTTTGGACGGCTCCAAGTTGGATATGCAGTATGAGAATCACTTGGAGTGCTCGTGTGGAATTTCACCATGCGAGTAAAGTGGATTTTCATGCCCTTGTTTTTTTGACGACCCGACCCATGGAAATGTTTGACCGAGATTTTTGCATTACGTCAGTGTAGTAGTTATACGGCAAAAAATAACGCTTCTTAAGCAATCATTATCACCCTTTAATTAAAAATACTATGTCACAAACCTGATTCATTTTTCAACGTACGAATTTTTCTGCTCGTTTCAACTTTTCAGCTGGACAACTGACGTTTTATTTTTTTATTTTTTGCTTCAATTCGGCCCGCTTCGCTTCTGCTCCCATTAAACTTTTTCGCAATCATTTAATCTTTTTTGTAGTTTTTAAACGTGGGTCTATAGTAGCCCACTGTACCCGGATAACAGTTTTATTAATCTATACACATGTGCTGTTTGCTTTGCTTATCCAATACACGCTAGCATCACTCAGTTTGTTGTTATCATTATAGATTCGAAGATGGGTTTAATGTAAATTTCCGAGGTGTTTCAATCTGGTAAACTACATAAGTTTTGTTATGAGAAATATCGCTCGATATAAACACAAATCGGTTTGTAATCTAGCAGGAGTGTAACATGTACATAAATGCCAATGTAGCAAGTTAGCACCATCGCCCTGTTCCCGTTTGGCTTCTTTTGTAGTGAAATCTATTGGGTTAAACCATTTTAACTAATTAAACTCACTATAACTCGATAAAACTCCAACAATGACCCGGCAGATACAGTAGGCCTGCGACAGGAACCCGACACTTGAAGCAGCATATTTCGTTGCCCATCAATAACTTTGACATGATGTGTGATAAAAAAAGCTTAGGCTATCTGCATGGAAGTTTGTTATTTAAAACACCGTAGGCCTACATTTGGCGCAACTAGCATTTAAGCGTGAACTCGCAAAATTGTGGGAGATTGGAACTGCCACTGCCACTTACATTTAATGTTACTTACTGTGGCCTGTAAAGTGTAAACAGTCCGGTCCAAATTCAAAGCATTGCTGTTCACTGAGAGGACGTGGGAAACTATAAACTACACCGCTATAATGATTAAAAGAAGGGGGACGTTTCATGTTTGTTTTTTCATGTACAATCTGCAACTGGCTTGTATGGTATTTTTATGAAAAGAACCTGTTTTTCAACAATTATTTTCGTATTATGACTTATGACAAATTAATGTTTTTACCAATTGCTGTGACGTCATCATTAAAAAAATCAAAAAGGGAAAGTCTTCCCCCAATGTTTACAAATAAATTTGCGCCTCTGGGTTTTTCATGTACTGCAAAACTAGATGAAAGGTACCGTTAGATTGAAAGTCAAAAAATAATGACAATAAGCAGTACACGAAAAAATACGTAAAAAATGGGCACTGCCCACTGCAAAGGTTGTCGACTTTCTGCTCTTAGTGCTGATTGGCTGCGTCTTGTCACGTGCTACATAGCGTTTTACGTCACTCCAAAGTCAAAATAAACATGCAGCGGCGTGGACTTGTAGTTGCAAATAGATTTGAGTGTGGCGAAGGGCCATGTGTTGTTTTGTGTGTTTGTGGTTTTGTTGTGAAAATAATTGTATCGACACAGTAATATTGCAGTGACAACCCAGCCCAAAATATCTGGGTAACGTTAAAGTTGTTGAAAAAGCATATGGACTGCGCAGTGCTGGTGTGTGTTGTCAAGGGCCAGATTGGAAAGTTTTATTTTTATTTTTTCGCGGAGGATATTTTTTTCGTCAAAATAATTGCGCGGATTTTTGCGCGGAATTACAATTTTCTGCGCGGATTGATAGACTTTTGATTGACAGGTGGATTTAACGCAATTTGTATGTAACGCCCGCAAGACTATCCAGCCGACAAAAAGAACGTCTAAATAAAGTAATAAACACGACGAATCTTCAGTTTTGCTCTATTGCGCACGCAGCTGTTCTGCTAGATTCTACAATTTTTCATTTTCATAACGATTCAAACATTTTACTGATTTGTTGATCGGGATAGTTTATGATTGCCAAACTGGCCTTAACTGTTTTTAATTATTTGTCACACAGAAAACATTATTTTGTGTAACTAGCCCAGCCGGCAATCACTTTATTAGTCAAACTACGTCCTAAAAATACAGATAAATGTAATTTTAACGACTACGTTAGCAAAAAAGAAATGTTATTTCAAGCGTGACGATCGGTAAGCTTCGATGTGCTTGACTGATTTACGTGGATTGTTAGTGAAATCAGGCTTGTGACGACATAGAACTTCATTGTGCAACGAAAATATAAAATTTTAAAGAAGGTTTATTATCCTACGAAAGCTGTGCTAAGTTGCGCGGACAAATTTGTTTTGCGCGGATTACACGTAAAAAGCCTAAATTTGCGCGGATTACAAGGGGAAATCCAAAATATTGCGCGGACGATAAATCCTCCGCGCAGGCCATTCTTTCCAATCTGGGTCAAGGATGTCCTCGAAAGCTAAATCCCGCTATGCCCACCAGCGAAAAACCACCCAACAATCGAAATACCTCCAAACCAAAATAGTAGATACGATAATGAAATTTTGATGTTATATTCCACAGATTCTAGCTTTCTACGCTAGCTGCAACACAAGGTTATGGGGAAGCTGCTGTTCACAAATCACACTTTATATTACTATAGTAATATTTATTTACATTACCACCTTGACCCAGGGCAGTGATCTTCAACCTTTTTTATAGGCGACCCCAATTTAACGGAAAATGAAATCAGAATTTGCATGCGACCCCATTTTATCAACACTGAGAAAAATGTTTTAAGTAATGCTGAAACAAAAGAACAAGCACACAAACACAAACTATACATAATTAGAAACAAATATGGCGATTAAAAAGTATTCCGAAAAAAGATTTTAAGGCGTTTCATTTAAGACATAAACCCAATTTTCGGAACACAAACTTGTCAAATTGTTCAACATTTAGTTTGCACTGTTAGTGAGATGGTTGCGCCTGTATACTGTCCACATGCAAGTTTTTGAAGCCACGGCTTAACTTTGCACAAGCTTAACCGCATGTCATGCTCCACTTTCAATCGATTACGATGTTTCGTTTCTAATACACTCATTGCACTAAATCCTGCTTCACACAGCCACGTGGTTGAAAACGGGATTAGAAAAATTTGACATAGTTGGGTACGTTACATAAATAACTATTCACTCGGTCTGGTGTCACCTTAAATAACACAAACTTATAGTGTTGAGTCATAATACACCTTGTCCAAACCCATTGTTACGCGATAAAGGCATTTTGTGTGTTTTCAATACCACGATTTAATTGCAACATGAGGTAGAAAGCTGTACCACAAAACAAGAGCAAAAGTAGCGATCTAAAAGAACATAATATTAGTTTTATTTTTTTTTATTTTTTTTTTTTTCACGGGTTTCGAACCCAGGACACTCCCGGGGACGAATCCCGATTAAGGTTTTTTTTATGTCTGTATGTGGGTCAGGCGCGCCAGACCATTCGGCCAAGAAAAAATTAGTTTTATTTTCTGTAATCAATTTTAAAATGCAATATATTAAAGCGACTTATTGCGACCCCAGAAAAAGTTTAGGCGACCCCACTTGGGGTCGCGACCCACAGGTTGACGACCACTGACGGACATGTCTAAAAGACGGGAATACGGGACGACGGAAATACGGAAATTTAGGTCTAAAAGACGGGAGAAACGGGGTTACGGGAGAGACGGGAAAAGTGCCAAACTAAAAGACGGGAGAGGCGGGACTACGGGAAAGCGCATATTCAACATATCTAAAAGACGGGACTGGGTGAAAGTTCACTCGCAGTTCTTATAGCGTTAGACGGGACTACGGAAAAGCATTTATCAGACACGACTAAAAGACGGTAGTAGGTGAAAGTTCACACGCAGTTCTTATAGCGTTAGACGGGCCTACGGATAAGCGTTTGTTAGACATGACTAAAAGACGGGACTGGGTGAAAGTTCACACGCAGTTCTTATAGCGTTAGACGGGACTACGGAAAAGCGTTTGTTAGATGTGACTAAAAGACGGAACTGGGTGAAAGTTCACACGCAGTTCGTATAGCGTTAGACGGGACTACAGAAAAGCGTTTGTTAGACATGACTAAAAGACGGGACTGGGTGAAAGTTCACTAATAGTTCCTATAGCGTTAGACGGGACTACGGAAAGCGTTTGTTGGACATGACTAAAAGACGGGACTGGGTGAAAGTTCACACGCAGTTCTTATAACGTTAGACGGGACTACGGAAAAGCGTTTGTTAGACATGACTAAAAGACGGGAGTAGGTGAAAGTTCACTTATAGCGTTAGATGGGACTGCGGCAAAGCGTTTGTTAGACATGACTAAAAGACGGAACTGGGTGAAAGTTCACATATAGCTCTTGTAGCGTTAGACGGGACTACGGAAAAGCGTTTGTTAGACATGACTAAAAGACGGGACTGGGTGAAAGTTCACACGCAGTTCTTATAACGTTAGACGGGACTACGGAAAAGCGTTTGTTAGACATGACTAAAAGACGGGAGTAGGTGAAAGTTCACACGCAGTTCTTATAACGTTAGACGGGACTACGGAAAAGCGTTTGTTAGATATGACTAAAAGACGGGAGTAGGTGAAAGTTCACTTATAGTTCCTATAGCGTTAGACGGGACTACGGAAAAGCGTTTGTTAGACATGACTAAAAGACGGGACTGGGTGAAAGTTCACACGCAGTTCTTATAGCGTTAGACAGGACTGGGAAAGTTCAGTGGCACGACACATGTTCAGTGCGCGAAAAAGGCACCAGCACTGGTTTGACTTGATTGATCGACGTTTCCATATCAAACAATTTGTTGCTTCCTATATCAATGGTGGCCTCAAATGTGGGAGTCTAATTTCTTGTCAAATAATGGCCGAGGAACGTGCTCTTAACAAAGTAGTCTTCACTCTTACGCTTGCAATACGCGACCACTATATTTGCGTTTGAACACCTGTTGAAAACGGTTGGTGCTTTTTGTAGTTTAAACTTATTACAGCATTTCAATTTCTTGCGTTGTACTCTGCTATTAATGCTGGTTGTATCTTCGAAGGTTGTAAATAGTGATGCACCGAAGTTTCAATTGGCCAAAACAGTTCGGACGAATACGTTGTTTCGGTTTCGGCCCTTTTTTTTGACTTTTTTTGAAAATTCGGCCTAAACTGAACTTTTTGATTGCATGAAATTCATGCCTAAAGTTTCATTTTCTCAAATACGAAACATTATCAATGAATTAATTGTTGCAGCTTGAAACCACGAGCCACGTTGTCTAGAAAAATAAGTTTAGTAAAGCTTCCGTATTGTAAAAATGACTTTGGTTTGTCATAATTCAGTTCACTCGCATTAACAACACAAAGGTTCAGTTGAAAACATCCATGGGAAAGGGGGTTTTAGGTTCGGTCTGATTCGGCCAAATTTTCGGTTTCGGCCCGATCCTTTTTAGATGGGTTCGGTTCATCACTAGTTGTAAACAATGCAGAAGAGAAAGAGGCACAAAACAAAGCCAAAAACTATTAAATTTTTATTTCTGATATATCTGTTTCTCTAGAGTTTTACCTTCTTGGCAATGCCCATCCTAGTCGCATTTGTCCCACAGGCTGGGTTGGTCGTTTGTTTCGAAAAGCATTCATTAGAGAGCAGAGATATTGGGCAATTACAACTTTTCCACATTTTCAGCTGCTCATAAAAGTTAAACTTTCGACTTTTTATTATGACGTTTTTAACCGTCGCATCGCTGGGAATAAACCTAAACCAGTTACGAGCTTTTATGTCACATGCAGTTTTGGCGAGGGGAATGTTGTTTAGTATGGAAAAACAATTTAGGAAACCCTCTAAACATGCAGCAGTCGCGCTATTCCTGTTTTTGTAAGACTGCTCATGTTTTTACACTAGCTCTGCAAACCTTAGTTAAAGTTTTGGATTCATTGATTAGTTGAACTTGATGTTTTGTCAAACATATTTTCAAGTGTATATATGGGAGGCAAATTTATTTTCTGACTTTCGCTGGCATTTGTTGTCGCTGTCCGGCCATCAGTTGTGTTTTTATCAAGTCTTTTTTCAGGGACCTATCAAAGTAACCACGAAAAGAAAAGGAACATGTGCTGCTAAGAATTTAGGTGCAATCCTTAGTCATCCAGTCTCGTCTAGCGCTGTAAGAACTATCTTTGAACTTTCACCTAGTCCCGTCTTTTGATCATGTCTAACAAACGCTTTTCCGTAGTCCCGTCTAACGCTATAAGAACTGCGTGTGAACTTTCACCCAGTCCCGTCTTTTAGTCATGTCTAACAAACGCTTTTCCGTAGTCCCGTCTAACGCTACAAGAACTATATGTGAACCTTCACCCAATCCCGTCTTTTAGTCATGTCTAATAAGCGCTTTTCCGTAGTCCCGTCTAACGCTATAAGAACTGCGTGTGAACTTTCACCCAGTCCCGTCTTTTAGTCATGTCTAACAAACGCTTTTCCGTAGTCCCGTCTAACGCTATAGGAACTGCGTGTGAACTTTCACCCAGTCCCGTCTTTTAGTCATGTCTAACAAACGCTTTTCCGTAGTCCCGTCTAACGCTATAGGAACTGCGTGTGAACTTTCACCCAGTCCCGTCTTTTAGTCATGTCTAACAAACGCTTTTCCGTAGTCCCGTCTAACGCTATAAAAATTATACGTGAACTTTCACCCAGTCCCGTCTTTTAGTCATATCTAACAAACGCTTTTCCGTAGTCCCGTCTAACGCTATAGGAACTATATGTAAACCTTCACCCAATCCCGTCTTTTAGTCATGTCTAACAAACGCTTTTCCGTAGTCCCGTCTAACGCTATAAGAACTGCGTGTGAACTTTCACCCAGTCCCGTTTTTTAGTCATATCTAACAAACGCTTTTCTGTAGTCCCGTCTAACGCTATAAAAATTATACGTGAACTTTCACCCAGTCCCGTCTTTTAGTCATGTCTAACAAACGCTTTTCTGTAGTCCCGTCTAACGCTACAGGAACTATATGTGAACTTTCACCCAGTCCCGTCTTTTAGATATGTTGAATATGCGCTCTCCCGTAGTCCCGCCTCTCCCGTCTTTTAGTTTGGCACTTTTCCCGTCTGTCCCGTAACCCCGTCTCTCCCGTCTTTTAGACCTCAATTTCCGCATTTCCGTCGTCCCGTATTTCCGTATTTTAGACATGTCCACCACTGACCTAGGGTACATATAGCCTAAGTACAGTTTTAGATGTTACGTTGTAAGTAAGTTAGACATGTTTGATGGTTTTCACATTAAACAGACTTTAAAAATTAATTAAACCTCACAGATCTGTGTTCACAGATATTAAATGGGCAGGATTAGGTTAGAGCTGCTTAAAGGTGTGTAGTTGTGAGTTGTGACAATTGTCATGGACCCTTCACACCGATTACTGCTAAATGCCCATCGTGTCCAGCTTTTAAAAGATTTGGATGCAGATGAAGTCCTGCAAATACTGGTTAGCAAACAAATCCTTAATGATCGACTTGTGGATCGAATTCAGTCAAAACCAACTCAATTTGATAAAAATGTAAGTTACATGATCATGTAATGTAATGTGCACTGCGCAAACATACTACTTCTTGCAAACCTAGTAGTAAGAGTCATTGGCCACAAAAAGGAACTTAATCTTTTGGTAAATGGCAGATAACCTGCAAAGTTGTTGAACTGTTTATAATATGTACAAGAAAATTTTACTGCACAAGAGACAAGTGTATGAACATTTTTATTTTTTTCACTTTTTAACATGAGACTATTTAACGTTTTTTTTTAAAAAACTGCATTTATCATATAGGTGGAATTTTTAACTCTGCTGGCTAAAAGAGGACCAGCTGCCTTTTCCCTGTTTGTTGCTGCTTTGAATGAAACTGGTCAAGTACATTTGGCACAATTATTTGAGTCAGAAGGTTCCAGTCTAAATGATTCTATCAGTGCCCGGGTTGAAGCAACTGCAGATTGGACAAGAAAAGATGTATCAGCATTTAGTTTTACATCTCCACAGTCTTGCAAAAAACAACCAAGTAATTTAACACCTGTAAAAACAAATGGTCTGAAACTGAGGCGTCCAATTGAAAATGATTCTGGTTCCCTGGATGAAAAGCCTTGCTGCAGTCTATCAAAGTATCAAAAGCATGACATACAGCAAAAAAATTGTGAAGAGTCAATGGATGTTGTCCCATCTCCTTGTGATGCCCTTTCAGATTTAATGTCTACCACATCTTTTGATATTCTCCATTGTGAAGCAGAATTATCACAACCAAGAAGCAAAAAGTCATCTCATATCACTGCCAATCAATCGTTTTCTACCAACAACACTGTGAACCCTTGCCAATCTATTGCCTCACATTCGAAAACACGAGCAAAAGATTTTTTAAGATCTTGTGATCTTGCTGATGGACCAACTATCAATGACATGGAAGTTCAACTTTCCAGCCATCAGGTTGTCTGCCATTCATTGTCTTGTTACTGATTAACAAATCACAACTAACTCAATTGAAAACTTTTACTACAAGTCTAATATAGCTAAACAGCACTAATATTCTATTGTTGAAATTGATTGGTTTTTCTATGTCTTTTGCAGTTTCGCTCTATTCATGAAATTGACAGTTACAACATTTCACAAGGTTTGAAGGGTTTGGCCCTTATCATAAGCATTGACAATTTTGAAGAATCTGCCTGCTTAGATAACCGCTTGGTGAGCAAAATGTTGTATGTCACTGTTTGTTGTTAACACATGCAAATTGTGTGTACTACAAGTTTTTGTCTCTAGGGAAGTAATATAGATCGTTGTCGATTGGAACTTGTTTTGCGCCAACTTGGATTCCGGGTGTATATTCTTCTGGATGGAACTGCTAAAGAAATCTGGGGGACACTCATGGTAGGGATTTTTTATCTTTTAATCAAAAACACTAAGTAGCAAAAAGTTATTTGTGCATAAAATTAGGAATTTGCTACTCTGGAAGATCATGAGAGATTGGACTGCATGATCACAGTTGTAATGAGTCATGGAAACAATGGGGTATTTTATGGTCGTGATGGCAAACCTGTGTTCATTGATCCTATGTTGGAGCTATTTAGCAATGAAAGGTGCAAAGGGCTGCAGAACAAACCAAAGGTATATTTGCAAAAACATATCTTTGTATCATCCAAAAAAGTCTTGCAAACTTGAATTTGTGCAGTTTATAGGTTGACTTAAGCTGTTGCTTAAAGTGCCAAATTTTTGCCAATCATAGGATTTTTTATTGCACAGATCTTCCTGTTTCAGTCTTGTCGTGGAGACAAACCAGACAAGGGTGTTGATGAGGTTGACTCACCAGCTAAAAATTCTAATTCAACACTTCAGGTTTTGTTTGACTCCACAAATGTATTAAAAGTATTTTGAACATATAAAGCAAATAGTATGTCACCTTAACATAAAACGTTAAACTGGATGGTTCTTAACCTGGGTTCGATCGAACCCTGGGGGTTCAGCAAACCTGATTCAGGGGTCTTTTGAAATACAAATACCCGGCAAACGTTTTAATTAAACTTTAGGCGTATATAGTCGATAAAAATACCATTTTTATTCGCTAAATTGCAGAACGTTGGAAAGTTGTAACTGGGCTTTTGTTTTCTTTTTTGACGTAACAAAGAACATCTTGCGCATTGTCTGAAGGAGCAAAACAACGAATCTTTGTTGGCAGCAAAAACTTATTACTTCATCTTTTTCATGTTTCTGTACTGTTTCTAAAAATGCATGCCTAATTCTGACAAAAAAAAACTAAAAATTGTCAGAATTACAGAAGTCCACTAACAAGCTGAGCATATCATGTTCTTATAATTTAACTATATGACAAACAATAACTGGTCAAAAGCTAATTATGACCCACAAAACAAATGAGTTAGAAACCTAGCTGTGTGTAAGTTGTTGGGGTTCGACTAAAGGCTGAAGAATATTAAGGGGGATGGGCCATGATAAAAAGGTTAGGAACCACTGAACTAGAGTTAGTATGTGGGGGAAAAATGTGGGAAATTGTCACTGTACATGTATGTGCAAAATCAGCTTAAATTGTGTTTTGTGTAATCGCCACTACTGACAGTCATGTAAGAGTCATCCGAATGTTTATGCTATTATATTTACAAAGCCTTACCAGATACTGTTAATGCTGCACTTGTCAAAGCTACAACTTTAGGGTTTTATTTCTTGTTGAAGCATTTCAATGTTTTTAGTCTGGGTTAACCTCTTTGTGTTCAGAAAATTGGGATATTAATATTTTTACAATTGAAATAAACTATATTCATGTAGGCCCCACAAAGTGATGTTTACACCAACCCCCGCATTGGACCAAAACCCAATCTAGCCCCTCCCATACGGCAAAACAAACTTCCTACATTTTCTGATATGTTGGTTGGATATGCGACTGTGCAAGGCTACACTGCTATGCGTAATACCAAACATGGCAGCTGGTTCATTCAAGCATTAGTTAGGGTAAGTTGATTAAACGCTGTATACTGTAAATATTTTGCAAAAATCACATTGTGTTCAATATAGCTTCCAAGGTGTGTGATAGTTAAACAGTAAATCACTAAAGTACTGTCAATATGTCTGATACATTTTGTAGGTGTTGGCTTTCCATGCATGTGACAAGCATTTGTTAGAAATTATGACAATAGTCAACAACATGATCAAGTCAAGGGAGGGATACAGTCCTTCATCAGAGTTTCACCGGTAATGGAGACAGATAAAGTGGTGTAAACATATGTACACATTATTTTTGGAGTCAGCTTTGTACTTTTTCACTATCTTTACAAAATGTTTAAACACCCTTGTACAATCGACATAATCATTTGACAAGTTGTGAAGTATTTTTATCTTTGTTAACTGTTTAACACTCTCAAAATATTATATTACTCCATGTGGCATGTACCAGAAAAACATTATGCAGGTAAAACATAATTAATGATGTGTTTTTATTTTTTAGGTGCAAAGAGATGTCAGAGTTCAAATCTTCACTATGCAAAAAGCTGTACTTCTTTCCTGGTGTTTAGGTTTTGCCATTTTTAAACTGCTTTGTATGTTGCTTTTACCACAACAAACCTTTAAACTGCCAACTTTTTTTACCTTTGGACAAAGCTGCTGTTGCTTTTCATTGATAGCCAGCAATCATAAAAGTGACTAGTTGTGTTTTATATTGTAGCTTTTGTTTTACTGATGTACAATTATTTTGGTGTGATTTGATTTTAGAAAGTTGTGTGCTTTAGTTTCTTTACATATGTCATGAGTACATTTCAAACGAAGTGTAAAAATTTGTCTTTAGGAAGTTTTGTTTTATTTTTGGTAAATGTTATGACAATGACTTGGAAATTACGTAGGGTCTCCAAAGGATTTGATTGGGACTTAATTATATGCCTAATAATCAAATGTTACAAAGCGCTAAATATGTCATGAAAAAATGCCACAAGTCTTGCTGATAGCTGTATTAAGCAAGCTGGCTGCAGTTTGGCAACCCTAAAATCTTTGGAGTAAGAGAATAGTTTTGTTGTCCACAAAACTTACCTTGGATGGAACACGGCATTTTTGCACAGCAGTTAATCAAGCTGCTCATGAAAGAATTTACAAGTTGTTCTTTAACCGCAAAGCTCACTAATTATACTTTTAATGCTACAGTAGTGTTACCAAGAAGATCAAAGATGTGTTTCTTCTCGTTTTGTAGCCTATAATGCAATAAATTACTCTCTTAAGGCCACCTCATTGCTCTGACTACATATCAGAACCTAAGGTTTCTAACTGTCGTGGAACCGCTCAAATTTAAAACAATATGTCACACTTTCCATTGTGGTGAGAATGGTGCATTGTTTTTAGGTAAGGCTTGCAACCTACACACACTTCAAACATGTCGTACACATATTAAGACACTACATGCCTTCTCCACCTATAAGCTTTTCACATGTTTTCAAATAAACATTAGACTGTGTGATTTTTACATACAAAATAAACATTCCTGTTGCATTTAAGATCTTTGCGATTATCTGATTTATGCAATTATCCAGAGATCTCATTCAAAAATGATTTTTTTAAGATATCTAGCAATTGACCAGTTTCTTCTATTTTAGTATGATTTCCGCATTCTATGTGTTGACAACTCATAATAAACAAGCAAGCAAAACTTACATATCCAGAAAATTGTATTAATTTAATATCAAATTAGCTTTATAATGCAACAAATTAAAAGTCAAGGGAGACACTGAGAAATGTATTGTCGTAAATTGTTGGGCATTAGATATTTCACGATCTGAATAAATTTAAACGGATTTCCGCTGGCATACAGCGCTTTAATTGCACTGGGCCTCAAAATTATCAATCTAACTTCAAAAGAAACATTTTAACTGACTAATGGTAGTTGTATTACCAGGTTTTGGTGAAAAGCATAAAATCAAGTGCACATTCTTGACAGAATTTGTAAGTATGTTCTTTTAAAGACATACCCAGCCCATAAAAGCAGAATCAGTCAAGTGAAATATACAACATTTACAAACATATTTAGGTTCCTAATGCCAGTTGAGTCGGTGCAATAAAAGATCAAGCCATAGCATATTTTTTCGTCCATTCCAATGCTTGGCAATTATACTTTGCCCGATCTGACTTAAATAATCTTGCAATGTCAGGGACCAATGGGTCATCAGGATTGGGATCACAAAGAAGAGAACATATTGAAAGAAGAACTGGAAAACATTTGTAAAAAAATCAATTTTATTATTGGCTCCATCAGTTATGTCTTTTAGACGAGTAGGCTATTTACAGTATGTGAATAAGTGTAAAACCAAATCAAAGCTTTGGACAGACAACAAAAATATGTCCTACAATCTGTGCAAATTCTTTTCCATTTTCAAGTATTGGTCAAAAACAAGTTTTGGAATTGGGCATTTTAAAGAGTTTATTTTGTGTTTGATCTGAAAGGCTTGTCAGTTACTCGACTAACCCCCTAACCCGTGCATCTCAAAAAGACCTTACAGGTATTGATTATTATGAAACAACTAGAAGGGTGGCTTAGCACATTTTGCCATTGTATATACACTAAAACCTATTTTAAAATGGTAATATATTCCCTTCACTTATTTTATATGAGTCCTGTATTATCAACTGTCTTTTATACTCTTAGTTGTTTCTGCAGGCAGAAACTAATGGGTCCCCTACACATGCAAAGTTAAAAACAATGCCTTTCAAGATATAACCATCAGCAATTTTGGTGTTAACAGTGATCAGTACTGGGCTTAAATAGTCATGCTATTAAAATTATAATCTATTCTAATAAGATTCAATTCAGACATTGTTTAAAGATTGTCCTATTTAATGTTCATTTTTCTTGGAAAAGAAGGGGTAAATAGTGGCAAAATACAGTAAAACACAACAATTATAAATAGCAAATTTTACAAACTATCCAAACTTCATTCAATCCTGACACTGTTGAAAAATTCGCCTATTTCAGGGGGCTAATGGGGTAAATGTTGGAGCTATAGGGTGAAACTTAACAATCGGCACCCAAAATGGCATAATCTACTAACTTTCCCAATTTCGACATAAATAGTGGGGCCTCAGGGTAAAACACAACAATCAACAAGATAGATGGCACATTCTACAAGCCAAACAAGTTTTGGCCAATTCTCACACTGTTGAAAAAAACTCACCCATTATAGGAGGCTAGAAGGGTAAATATTGGGGCTACAGGGTTAAACACAACAAACAGCTCCTATAAATGACAAATTCTACAAGCTTTACAAATTTCATTCAGTTTTTTTATTCAAAAACAAACCATTTTAAGGTGTTAGTGGGGTAACTGATGGGGTTCAACACCCAAGAGTATAAAATATAAAACCACAATGACCTAACCAACAATCATGTAAAATTTTATCTAAATTGGTCTAAAAATTTTGACCATTAGCAATATTTAAAATTTTGACTACTACAGGGGTTTTCAGCAGCATTTGTTAAGGCATTAAGGCATTTGTTAAAAACGTCTTACAATTTAGGGTCTAATGGGGTTAACACTTGTTTACCTGAGAAAAAAGAAAAAAAAAACTTAGTGGAATCAAGAAGCTCAATTAATTCACCCACCTTTGGCGACTGTTAGCGCAGGCGACCATTGTGACCTTAATATATCCAGGCAGATGCTTCCATTGCTGTTGATATTAGGATGGTATATTTTTGTGGTAAAGCTAACCTAAAATACAACAACAGTTAATGAAGGAACAGTCAATACACTAAAGCAGTGTAATTTTGATTTAAATAAAAACTTAATTGTACATGTTAGTTAATTTAGTAGACATATTTTATACCAGGGGTGTCAAGCATGCGGCCTACAAAGTAACTTTTAGAAGTTATGTGTCATACTTATGCAGAATGCCATGTCAAACAATCACGTTTACGTGATACAATCATTCTCTATTAGTTGTATATGCAACAATTTAATTAATAGAATGATCGAAATAGCCCATCTTTAAAATCTGCAATTGCGATTGTTGCATCATTGTATGCCAGTGGTTCCCAAACTATGCGCCGCGGCACACTGGTGCGCCGCCAGATGTCATTAGGTGTGCCGCAAAAAATATTGAAATTAAAATCAATCAAGTAAAGTAGTAGTACCAGGTGCTTAGACCACTAGGCCAACATGCTCCACGTCTCTGAGATGTTCAACTAGGCTATTTAACTATGAAAGTGGCCTGTATAGCGGCTTTATGACCTCATAGTTAGTGCCTTTGTCAGCTAAAAAACTTATTCAAATGTTCGAAGTGCGCCAAATAATTTTTGTTTTTTCTAAAATGCGCCTTAAAAGAAAAAAGTTTGGGAACCACTGTTGTATGCCATTGTTTTCACACAAAGCAATAAACCACAGATAGTTCTATCATGCTACTTTGTTTATATGTTTGTTATTTATTACTTTGTTTTGTTTTTAAATTAATTACATTAATGAATATTTTACTTTTCAATTATGCAATTTGTTTGTTGTCATGTTACACTGTAACAAATATTTCGAAAATAATATAGTGCGGCCCTCGACCTCAAAGCTATTTGAGTTTGACACCCCTGTTTTATACCCTCAAATGGCCCAAAAAATCACATTATATAACTTGAAAAGTGAAAGAAAGTTTTGTAAGCAATTTTAATTGTGCAAAACTATTTATTGTGCATTGACTGCCAATCAACTTTTCTATATATTTTCACAAATCCTATTTACTAATTTGTACATTATTTGCCCTACTAACATGATTTCTTTGCAGGCAAAACAAATAGCCCTCCCCCCACAAGTTTATGCAAAGTGCTTCAAAACCCCAAGGTGGTGGCGCCACCCCGCCACGGCTACTTGGCGCCTACGGGATATGGTACAAAAACGGAGCAATATATAACTTTACATTCTTAAGGACAAATTAATGGAAAGCATCAACCCAAACTTAAATAGGTTTTGTCTATAGTTTTTTTACATCATTTTTGGTCATATTTACAAAAGTAGTAAAAAGGTAACATAAAAATACTTGCAAACCTTTGAGAGTTTTATCTCTAGCTTTGACATTGCAAACTTTGGGAGGATCAACTTTGGATCACTAGCTAACATGTGTTTAAATTTGAATAAGTGTTAAGCACCCTTTCTTGGCCAATTGCATGGAACAAACATAAAATAGATGAGAAAAAATTGAAAAAGGTTTGTGTCCTCTCAGGGAAGTGGACCTATAATAATAAACAATTCTTTATGTAGAGCTTTAATGTCAAAATGCAACATTACTGGATTAACAAACAGCCTAATGTGTGGCCACAAACTGCATTTAAAAGTTTGAAATCCACAAAAAGGTAAAGGTTGTTTTCCAAATCATAAATGTTTGTGTTAGCATAAATGGGGATGGGCAAATCTACCAAAATAATGAAGGAGAGCTTTCAGGTGCAGCTATAAGGGCTCCTCTAAAATATATATGCAATCTACGCAAACTGTGTAAAACTAAGCAATCTATCTGCAATCTACTTATAAAACGTATGCAACTTTTAAAACTTTTCATGGTTAGGGCTTTTTTTTACGTATATATATATCTTATTCGCTATCACTTGGAGATTACATTTTTCGGCATGTGTGTGTACACGCCTGTTACCCGGCCATGGCAGATAAATTAGCTAGTGATATACAACTAAGTACAACACTACACTTAAGTACTCGATAATCGTACTCGGTACTCGGTATCGAAGGTATATACATGTGGTACTCGTACTCGGTATCGGTACTCGCTTCAAAATCTGGTATCGTCCCATCACTACGTTAAGAGTTCACCAGGTATAAGAGTTATATTATACCCAAAGACATATATATATAAATAAATAATGGAATAGTCAAAAAAGTCAATACCATTTGACTCCTGTTCTTCACCAGTGTACAATATCATTCAAAATCTAAGGGTTACCAGGTTATCAAGGTACATTGCTATACATCAAAACCGTGTTTACCTTGGGTGGTTTAAATGGATAGTCTGTTGGAAAGTTTATTTGAAGGAAAAACACACCACCTGCAAATGGAGAGTCAGCCTAAAAGCACAAAAAATGGTAAAACACTGGTAAAATGTTTTCCATCAGAATAAGATAAGGCACTTTTTCACTTAAAAACACCAAAGAAATGTTGTCTTGATAAAACAGAGATACATTGTTAAACTAGTTTAAAAAAACTAATCACTGGCAGTAGGTATCGCAAGCACCAAAATGATACTGTGTATTTTATTCTTTCAAATTTAACCTACTATGTTTAATGGCTGCTTATAATAACATGAAACTCTAAAAGTTGTACATAAAAAATAGTCTTAGTTTATAGTCATTTGTTGCACAGTAAAGTTTTAATAAGAGTTGGCACAAATAGTCAAATATTTAGGTAACAGACTGTTACTAAAAAAATTGCCAACCACCAATTAAATTGGTACACTTGTATAAAAATATGGTACTTACAGGTCCCATAATTGTGGCTTGCCAATGAAACACTAAAAAAACATACCAATATACTGATTAGTTCAGTGGTCGTCAACCTATGGGTCGTGACCCCAAGTGGGGTCGCCTAAACTTTTTCTGGGGTCGCAATAAGTCGCCGAATTTAATTTATTGCATTTTAAAATTGATAACAGAAAATGAAACTAATATTATGTTCTTTTAGATCGCAACTTTTGCTCTTGTTTTGTAGTACAGCTTGCTACCTCCTGTTGCAATTAAATCGTGGCAGTGGAAAAACAGAAAATGCCTTTATCGCGTAACAATGGGTTTGGACAATGTGTATTATGACTCAACACTATAAGTTTGTCTTATTTAAGGTGACACCAGAACGAGAGAATAGTTATTTATGCAAGGTACCCTACTATGTCAAATTTTTCTAATTCCGTTTTCAACCACGTGGCTGTGTGAAGCAAGATTTAGTGCAATGAGTGTATTAAAAACGAAACATCGTAATCGATTGGAAGTGGAGCATAACATGCGGTTAAGCTTGTGCAAAGTCAAGCCGCGACTTCAAAAACTTGTGGCCAGTATACAGGCGCAGGTTTTTTTTAAGGTTTGGTTTGGATGACCGCTAAGTAGTTTTAAGAGACCGCAAGTGTTTCATTTAAATACCAAAAAATAGCCATATTTGCTTAAACGAATTATTTATTAGGCTACTGGCAATTTTTGGGAAACCGCTGGAGACCTTAAAAAAGACACTGTACAGGCACAACCATTTCACTATATGTTGAACAATTTGACAAGTTTGTGTTCCGAAAATTGGGTTTATGTCCTAAATGAAACGCCTTAAACGCGTTTTTCGTAATACTTTTGTATCGCCATATTTGGTGGTAATTATGTACAGTTTGTGTAATAGTTCTTTCCATTCAGCATTACTTAAAACATTTTTCTCAGTGTTGAAAAAAATGGGGTCGCATGTAAATTCTGATTTCATTTTCCCTTAAATTGGGGTCGCCTATAAAAAAGGTTGAAGAGAAGACCACTGGATTAGTTGACCAACCTCAAGTTTCTTAAAAAATATTAAACCACAGGTATTTTGAAATGATAAGATAAATAAGTTTGACAGTAGTAACAAAAATTTGACAACTTACTATCATCTCCAACTGGCCCAGCACTGCATTGTGCTGGTGGGTCTCTGGAGAAGTCTAGCAACTCCTACATAAACAAATTTTTGTTAAATAAATAGTTTTACACATAACCTAAATTTACTCACCTTATGTATTCGCTTTAGCGCCATGACAAAAAAGAAATATTTGTACAATTTAAACCTGAACTACAGTTGGTTACTGTAAAGTTAAATCATTATTGTTAGTAAAAAAGTTTACTTTTTTAATATACTTATTAAATGCTCCACATAGTCAAATCGTTTTAACCTAAAAAGCCTGCATAAACACTATGAAAAGTATGTTGCATGTCAGTCTATTACAAAGTGCGCCTATAGGCCTTTGATTTTACATCTTAATTTCTCAATGTGTTAAAAATGCATTTAAATGTTACTTTATACAAGGTACTAGATAAATGATAATGTTTAGTGAGGCTAAGATGATTTTCAAACAAGCAATACAAGCCATCAACTTCAGGAAAATACTTCCGTTAAATTTTATGAGTATATGAAAGAGAAAATTCTGGCAATGGCAAACCTTGCCGAATCCCTGAACGTACCATGGAGAAGTGACTGAACCTCGGGAAAAGTCGTATGGTACCGCCTAATTAAAATTAAAGTACATAGTGCGCAGCCTTCATCAACACCTTATTAATTGCGAGAATAATAATTTTATACACTTACAAATATTCTGACGATTAGGGTAAGAATTTTAGTGGTGAATATTTGTAGTTAAAACAATATTATATATGGGCCGACCTGATCCAAGCAATCTACGAATCTAACTAACATGCGGTACCATTCGATTTTCGTATCACCCAAGACCCCAATGGATGTTAAAAATTAGCCCAGGAGGGTTATTTTTGCGTATTGTATTTTGCGTATGTGTATTATATTTTACTCTCCACGATAAAGCATTTTTATTCTGCTCTGTTTTTTTTTTCAATTTTGACAAACTTGCCGTTTGCATTTAGTCGCCCCTGTTGACCCTGTAAATGTGTTAATTCGATATTATGACGCACACCAACTGTCTTGTGTATAGATTTCGTTGTCTGACCAACTGGTGTTTTTTGTTTGTTTGATCGGGCTTGAAAATTTTAGTGACAATTTGCGATTACCGCTTGTTCGAGATTCATTTTCAGTTGATAAATAAATAAAAGTTACAATTGTGCATTGAGTTTGTACTGACTATGTCAGTTTTCTTGTAGACATTTTACGATTATATTTCTTTACACGGTTTTGTAACTTTTGTTTCTGGCTCGTATGCAGTTGTTTTCATGGTATTGTTATGTTTCAGTATTACCCTCAAAATAAATCGTTTTGAATTTCAAACACTACATTTATATGGAAACAAAACCATCAAGTTAAATTTTAATTTAGCCCATGATTTAAATAATTGCACACTGTTGCCTGTTATAATAGACATTAATTTTTAGTAAGTTTGTTTTTAATAACTACATTTGCATAGAAACAAAACAATTCGGTTAAAAGTTTGATTCAGCTCATGATTTAAATAATTTCACACTGTTGCCTCCCATAAAAAACCTAATTTGTTGTTTAATAATAACAAATTGCTGTCTAAATACAACTAATACCGAATAATTGATGTTTAGTGCAAATATTAATGGGTATTTTTTCAGCAAAAACATAAAAATGCCGACAATTAAACTTCAAAGTCATGATAATGAGACGTTTGTGGTTGACGTTGAGATCGCAAAGCAGTCTGTGATCATCAAAACCATGTTAGAAGATCTTGGTGTTGATGAGGATGATGAAGAGGGTATACCTCTGCCAAACGTTAATGCTGCAATTTTAAGAAAGGTGTTATATTACAGTAAACTTGCCTAAACATTTAGTTCTGAAAAATAGAATTATTGTCACATATATGCATACCATAAAGGTGTTTTTGCAGTTAATTTTCTTTTTTTGAAAATGAAAAAGACTGGTTGATTTTAGAAAAGTATTGTGGCTTACTTTGCGCCGTGACTTTTTAGTTTAAACAGTGCTCACTCAATTTATATTTGTTTTAAGTTTTCCTTTTAATAAAATGCTATTTCTGGTGTTACTTAACGATCATCAATATATATGTACATTGAGAAATAAAATACTTAACATAAACAAAAAAGATGTTCACAAAACCAAACTGTAAGTGTTTGGTACACTTACATACATTCTGGTTTTGTGTGTATCTTTTTACTGCTTTTATAATCACAAACTACATCTTTTAGGTAATTCAGTGGTGCACCCAGCACAAAGATGATCCTCCTCCCCCTGAAGATGATGAGAACAAAGAAAAGCGAACAGATGACATCCCTGTTTGGGATCAAGAGTTTCTTAAAGTTGACCAAGGAACATTGTTTGAACTCATTTTGGTAAATAATTGCATTGTGTGTATATTGGTTAGATCCATAAAAGTCTGACTGCATGTATTGTTTTTACAACATGCAAATAACTTAGGTAGAGCTACTAACACCATAACCCATGCCAGCCGTACATTTAGCTAATTATGGGTCCCCTTCCCTGAAGGGGACACATATTGTTTTTGTCCGTATTTTTTTTTTCTTTTTTCTGTCTAACGCTGGCTTGTTAGACGCGTTTGGTTAAGAAAGAGTGCTTCAAATTTATTCAAATTTGCACAGATGTTAGTTATTAATCCGAGTTTGGTCCCCGTGAAATTTGACCCCAAATGACCCAGCGGTTCACCCACAGACCCCCAAAACGTAAAAGGTTTAAACGCTCGTTTGTAACGCTCGTTTGGTCAAGAAAGCGTGCTTTAAATTTATTGAAATTTGGACAGATGTTAGTTATTAATCTGAACTTGATCCTCCAAAAGTTTGACCCCGAATGACCCAGCGGTACACCCACAGGCCCCCGAAACGTAAATGTGTCTAACGCTCGTTTGGTCAAGAAAGACACTGTAGGCAGAAGTCCCAAGAGAGTACGTTTACGAATAATAGGGCAGAGCGGGAGGGCTCGGCTTGACGTCGGACAGACGTTTTACGAGAGGTCGTTTCGGTGATTAGATATCAGCTGTTTTGCACAGCAATGCTATGTCGTTTTATTAAGTTATCACTCACATTTTCAGTTTTGGCAAAGGTTTCACACCTATGGCGTGATTTAAACCTAATAACCGTGCTTCGGTTTCGTATATGTCAAGCAAAACTTTGTTAATCAGACTAAATATGAAAAAATAAACTTGACTTTTTTGGAAGATAATTTTTTTTAAATGCTCGTTGTCAGGTTGGCTGCTGCATGACCACGAGTTACTTAAGGTCAATTAGTAGGTATTACTAACACAGTTCAGAACTTTCTTTCGTCATAAGTTCATAACGTAGCGTTTTTTTTAATCAAATACTCAAGGCATGTATAAATTAGGTGAAACAGTGTTGTTGAACACTAAGGACGGCGTGCTATTGAAAACGGTGTCAAAAGGCCAAACAGTCGTTTGGTGTGTGCACCCTAAAAGGTTACTACAGGTCAATGGTACTCGTTTTGCGAAACAAAGTTAAATGAAAAACAATTTGTTATGTATACACTTGCAGCAAATCGCTTTTTAATTTAAAGTGTCTGTAACACAACTGTTACAGCTTTCTAGAAAAAAAAAATGTGTTTAAAACCCGACCTTGGACGACAACATCTGGGTCAAAGCAAGAGATTAAATTGAAAGTATTTGTTTCGTTCTTTTTTAATGTTTTTGTAATTATACGACAATAATAGTGCAAAAAAATACAAACAAATTTTTTTATTGTTGGGTTAATGTTTGTAAAAATTTGTTCTTAAGAATTAAAAAATCACCGCAACATTTGTTTACTGTAAATCCGCACAAACGCGCGTGTGGGGACCCATTAGTTTTTGTTTACAAAAACAATCATATGTGTAGATCAAATGATGTGTATAGTAAAATGGATAAATATCGTATAGAATATATAATATGGAAGTATATCAGAAAGCCACCATTCTAATTTTTGATAGGTGGCGCAGGAGCTGAATTATTTATTTAGCGGCTAATTAGGGGTAGGGTTGGGAAGTAAGTTTTTGGAAATTTTTCATCAAGAACTAGTTATTTTTTGGATTTGTTTCATTGAATTTTTCATGATAATACCGAATCCCAACCCTAATAGCCCTAACCGTAGGCATATTTTGAGATATACCGTTTTCAATTGGATTTTTGCTCTTTGTGCCACCTTTCGAAAATAAGCTAAATGTGTGGCTGATGTGAGTTATGGTGTTAGTACCTTTTCCAATAACTTGAGTATAAATTGCAACAAAAATCAGAATTAAGAACAATGGAATGAAAGGGTTCAGCTGTAACTGTACTTGTGTTAAACTATTTTGTTCTCATTACCAACTTTTGACACCAAGACCTATCTAATCGTTGATTGTGACATAGCAAGCATTGAAATGAATTGTTGGTTAATGTCACTATCTTGCAAAGTATACGCAGGTAACTTGCCATTTGTGTCTTGTAATCAAGGCCATTGTATTTTGATTACTTTCGGTTCCAGTTTTTGTGATATATACCGTATATACTCGCCTATAGGTCGCGCCACCGTATAGGTCGCACTATTAGTTTTGTGTTTAAAAAGTGTAGTTTAGAGTTGACTCGCCTATAAGTCGCACTGAAAATCTAGGGATTTAAAAGGCCCTTAGCCTAGCTTTTTTGCATAAATAACCGGTGCAATTGGTTGTTTTTTACCTATGAACTGCATTGCATTGAAACCGCAAAACTATGTTTTCTCAACAAAGCGGGAAAATCCAATGCACGCTGAGCTGACGCATGTGTGTGTGCGCTCATGAAACTGTCTCGCTTTGGTATGTGTGTGCATGAGCGCATGCACCCGTATTCGATAGCACATTTCCACTACAATTCGCGTCTATAACACGCACCCTTAATTTTTTATTCAAAATTAGTATGAAATTTTAAGTGTTATACTCGAATAAATACGTTATATCCACCCAATAAGCCGACCGGAAAATACGGTACTTGCAATAGCCGAAACCTTTCAATTTTGTTCCGCCTTGGTGGCGATTTGCACTTATGTCGAGCGGATAGGTCGCACCTATATTTTTTTTTAAATATAAGGAAAAAAGTTGCAACCTATACGCGAGTATATACAGTATAAATGCTAGATCAGCGGTTTTCAACCCGTGACCCATTTTAGCAACCAGATGAACCTTGTGGCCCTTATACAATTTTTTTTATATATTTTATGATCACTAGAATAAACTCTTATTTTGTTCTAAAAAAGAAAGGTTCTATGTTTACTTGTCCGTTCACTTTTAATACACAAATTTGTTACAATAAACTGACATACTTCACCTACATTAAATGTTTTGGTTTCCTTTGGCCCACGAAGTGCAGTGGCACTTGCATTGAATTATCTTATGAATAGCGACATAATAAAGCATTTGTTTGGTATTGTAAAGGTCATGATGAAAAAAGGTCATAAAGGTCATGATGAAAAACAAAATACATTAAATCAAATAGTTCGATATTTTTTAAATTCGTTATTGCTGATTAATATTTCCTTTTTTCTTACCAAAAGGCAACATGACCCCCAGTAAAATGGCAAACAACCCTAACACTAGTTACAATCCACGGGTTGAAAACAACTGTGCTAGATAGTGCAGTGTAATCAGGTAATTGTATAACTTCGCTGACATCAATTGTTCTGTTTCTTAATAGATTAACGGGTAATAACAGAAACTGATTCTACCATTTGTTGCCTTATCAACATTCATCTGTAAGTCACACTGTTTAACACAGTCTAAATCGAAAAAAATCTGGTTGTTTAATTTGTAAACACAAGTATGCGGGTGCATCAAGGGTACATTTTTTAAAGATTACACTGAAAGAGTAAAAATTCCAAGTTAGTTAGTTTGCATGATTTTAGGATTGTCTTAATATCAAACAATAACATAAGTTTATCAGTCTAAAATTTTTGAAGCGTTGCAGTTAAGTTTCTGTTTGTAGAATGTTTTTTGAAAACTGACCAAGTGCAAACTAGAGACAATTAGGAGAAATAAACGTGACTACAAATATATTTACCATATTTACAGCAGGCACAGTTCTGTGAAACCTATTTTAAAACTTATTATTATTTCACAACTGAGAACCTCTGTTGTATTAATGTCTTTGTTTACAGGCAGCAAATTATTTGGATATTAAAGGTTTGCTTGCAGTTACCTGCAAAACTGTTGCAAACATGATCAAGGGAAAGTCACCTGAGGAAATCAGAAAGACATTTAACATCAAAAATGATTTTACGGAAGATGAGGAAGCTCAGGTAAATAAGTTAATACCCATAAAAATTTGCTTTCAAGCCAAGTTCTTGTTACAAGTACACTCCATGTAGCACTGTGCTAGGGCAGTGGTTCCCAACCTTTTTTTAACGCGACCCAAATACTTACCAAAATTTAGTTTTGTGGTTTCTCGCGACCCATGGACATGCTATTTTAGTTGTATTTTTGTTTGTAAGTTGGGAAAGCTTTTTGAAAATTACTACGCCAGTAACCTTATAACGAATAAACGCTGTTTTTTTACGACCAAACATTTCCATTTATTCCGAATTTGGAGCTAAAGAGGCATCATTAGCCAGACAACGCTCTACTGTGATCTAACACATCACTTTATGACGTCACAAACAGTTTTAACCATTATCACGACAAGTTGTTATTGGGCAACAATTTAAAGCCCTGGGTTATATAAAAGTAACGCTACGAGGCGTCAAAAAGTAGATGCTGTAATTGTCACTAAAACAAGCGACCCAACAGAATGTTCAGGCGACCCAACTTTGGGTCACGACCCATAGGTTGGGAACCACTGTACTAGGGCACCAACTGCAACATAGACAAATTGTGTTCTAAAATCAGCCTTGCCATGTTCCACACATGTTGCTGGGGTAACAAAGTTAACAGCTTGAGTACTGAAAAAAAGCTTATAACGTTCACTATATTTATCTGTTTTAGTAAAATAATAACAGGATGTTTATGGTACAGAGACATAGTGAGTTTTAACCTATTGCTAAATTTTAGTTAGTAAAAATGCTTTGTTCAAATATGTACAATAGGTTTACCAGCCTTTTTTGGTATATTGACACCAGGCTGTTATTATGGCATTTAACCTATTGTGTGCTTTTCTAGGTTAAAAAGGAGAACCAGTGGTGTGAAGAAAAATAGACTGCATGCCTTATAAACACTTTACTGCAGTTATAAGCTTTTTGTATTCTAATTTCTCATTCGTGTGAATATGTGCGAAATTTTTCATTTTAGACCTTAATTTTGTTTACCTTGCAAAAAAAGCACATTTTGTTTGTTGGTACTGTGACATGGACTCTGGCAAGATGTTTGCAGTGTTTAAAAATATTTATGCTGTGTACACCAGTAAAATCAAAATCACTCTTTAGCTGAAAATTCAATATTTCAACACAAAAAATTGAGGGAAAATTCAAACTGCTGTCGTATAGTCTAGCAATTCCTAATGAAGACATTTATTACTTTACCATTTCATTTTTAACAAGTACATATATGTACAAAACTATATGTTTGTTAGTTTGACTGTTAATGTGTGTTTTGCGTTCTGTTACAAAATAGAAACCACATTTTATCTTGCAGTTTTATCTTGTAAGAATAACAAACATATATTTTTACTTTTTTCCTAGATTTACAGAAGTTGCATAATTCATGTGTTTGACGCAAGGATGTAGAGAAGGGCAAACATATTTAGTGAATCAGTTGTAATTTAATCGTAGAAAGACCCGATTACCAAAGATTGAGCCGAATCCTGCTATAAGTACTTCTCTAATAGTGAATAGCTTTTAGCCATGGAAACAGCTCAAGTGTAAATTAGTCTGCTCTTGAGTGCTCGGCCTTTTAAGTAACAATGGTTGAACTGCTGTCAGCAGAAAAGAGGGGGCAAATTTTTACTCTTACATGAAGGGATTATGATATCAAGTAATTGTGTTTGCATAGGCATAAATTAAATACAGTAGAATTGCATTGCCTAAAACCTGAAACACTCTACAATAGAACCTTTTTCATTCATCAGGTTTTTCGACAAATTATGTTGATTTTGAAGTACATTGCAATTCTAACTGGGGGTTCAAGTGGCCCCTTTTGCCCCTCAGTGCGGTCTCCCATGGCTAAATATTGCATTGATAATAGTTCGGTTACACAAAACATTTGAAAAGTTCCTAATGTTTTGCAGTACTTTGGAATATTGCTAACTAGTGCGTTCCCCACTGACGTACTCAAAAAGGGAAAATACCCTTATTTCTCAGTACAATTAAACGCTACATGTACAAATGATACGAAGTAACTTATTTGAAGAAACGCATTTACTGCAGCAATTCACATAAAAATAACAGTACACTATAGGTTTCAATGGCGTTAGTCACAGTCAAGTGTTAAATGCTACGAATCTTCATGCCGCAAGTCTGTTGCAATTGTATCTTTCGCTGACATGTCTTGTCCCTCGTCGTTAGAGCTCAATGCAGCATTTGTATATGCTCCATTGTTACTTAAATTTGTGTCAGGGTCTAAGTCTGAACCGAACATGCGACTGAACAGTGAGCTGGATTTTTGTTGGACATCGTTTTTGGAGTCTGTGGGTGTTGCGATTTCACTTTCTGCGTTCGAAGAACTGAGTGGTTCCAAGTCACTAAAAATGTAAAAAGATCAAAAAGAACGCCGTTAGACAATAAACAAAATGTTTTGCAGTTAAACGTTTCAAAAATTTGACTATTTATCTCTAAGAGAGACCCTATACCTATTTATGTACCAAATGAAACAGTATAGGCCTATTTTTGTTAGGCTACACCAGGGGTGGGGAACCTGCGGCCTTTTAGGGCACTTAGTGCGGCCTTCGATGTCAGAATACAATTTAGGATGTTGATAATACACACTGCACCAGGCCCTAAAAACTGGACAGTAACGTATTTTTTTACCTTTATTCCACATTACCATTTGATTGGTTCTAGGGCAGCGGTTCTCAAACTAGAGCCAAATGGTTACGTACTGGTACACAAAGCGATTTCCGTAGGACTGCCAAGAGACCAAGGTTCTACAATCTTACTTGTGTTGCAAAAGAACAACTGTTTGCGCATAATCAAATCGTATGTGATGTCACAAGCTGCTCTTAGATTGATATTGGTAAACAAGCGAGTTTCTGCTTTCATAAAATCCTGAATGTTGTAGTGAGGGTGGAAATGTAGTGAGGAATTTTATTTAGCTTGGACCGTAAGTCCAATAGCACATCACCTCTGTCCTTGGCCTGGGAAATAGTCTGTGCGGCCTAAACGAGTGTCGATGAACCGTTTGGCGGCCTTCACAAACAAAAAGGTTCCCCAACCCTGGGCTACACTGTTTTCTTTCAAATCCCAATAAAAAAGTAGAACACACGAAAAATGCGAAAAATAAGACGTTGAGACAAATTAGGACATGTACAATAAAAAGGAAAAAGTATACAAACTAACGAATAGGGATGAGCAGAAACCGAGTACTCGGTACCGAGCATCGCTGTTTTTGATGCTCGGTGCTCTGCCGCGAGCAATAAACGTCCATATTAATGCCCTGTTAACATACGAACTGGCGTTCAAAAGGTTATTTAAGAAAATATGTGACTGTTTTTTAAATGCGTTAGAGTTAGATGGTGGAAAAATGCGTACTTCTGTGTCCTGTACAGCAAAAAACTAGCGGTGGAATTGGGAATGTTTGTAAAGTCAAAATGCACCGAGCTCCGAATATTAACGTATGATGATAGGTGTTCGACCAAACAGAACATTTGTAGTTTTGGCCTTTAGGCCAGGATACATCACCACTAACGAATCAAGCAGGGGCGGCTCGTGCGAGGGGGCTGCGGAGCTGCAGCACCCCCAGTATTTTTACTTGACATTCCTGTTCCAAGTTGTTATACAAAACAATCTTTACATATAGTTTTTATGTTTGATCAGTGTATACTAAGAATAACTTTTATGGCATTAATCGGCATTTTATTAAAATAAAATTAATAAAAATTTTGTATTATTTAAAAAAAATGTTTTCAAAAATAATAATAATAATTATAAGTTATCTATGGCGGAGCTGCAGCTCCAGTTTCGTGACGTTTCATGACGTTTTCAGTTGTGCGCATGCGCACTTGGAAAAGCTACATGCCGGGCTAAATAGGCGAGAGGGGCTGTGGCTCGCACAGCCCCTCCCGTGACGTAGCGCTATAGTTGTGTTGTCTGCTTCGCGTCAGTGAACTCCAAAGCCAAACCCGTGTACTGTGTTTTTAAGTTCGACAGTGAGTGCAGTTAAATAATTATTTTGCTATCATTAAATTTATTGTTTGACTGTTATAGTCGTGACTTTTTAAGATGACTGTAAGTGGGTTTCAGTTTTTACAGTTATCATTAAATAAAATAAGTGTATCTAACACTTTGAAAAAGAAAAAAGGTCATCTAACACCTTTAAAAGTCACAACTAACCTTTATAATAAATAACTGAATTAAAAAGTTTTATGAAAGTATGGGACAAAACATCTGCTACTCCAATGTCATGCAGGAATAAGCAACAACAAGAAATACTCAGTTTTAGTTCTTAATGCTACCAAAAAAAATTAAATTTGTGACTGTGAAGTTAAATGCCTCACTGAAATTCAGGCAATATCAAATGCAGAACAAACAACTGCAGAAGCAACAGGAATTTTGAAATGAAGACAAAAAAAAGAGTGAAGACAATTTAAAGTGTGGATTTCTTAACACACCATGTGGACAGTATTTGCAACCAAGTGCAATCATGTGTATTGATATAATGGACATGTACTGTTTGTCTAAACAGTAGCTGCTAAATTGTTTCACAGGAAGTGTTTCTTAAGAATGAACATTTTACAGACAAGATAGTAGTGGCCACCAAGCATATCCTATTGTTGACGAAGAAAAGCTAGTTACTGAAATGAAAATGTTTCTGCTGATGTTCATGATTACCTTGAAAATAATTAATCTAGAGATGATGTTTTGACAAGTTAAATTACTAGGATGAAAAATCCTTTTTGCTGTTTCCATGATTCCTTCAAAGGCAAAACAGTTCTTTTTAACACTGAAAAAGATGCCAATTTTTCTGAGGAACACCAATATTTCCAAAAGACCTGCACTTGCAGTGCTAGTACTAAATAGAAAAACAGTTTCTTAGTTATCATTTGGGATTAAGGAAGAAGCTGTCAATTATCATGCCCAAACTATAACTTCATGATTCATTTTTGTTGGAAAAAGGAAGCACAAGATTTAATAATATGGTTTAAATTTAAGTGAGAGTGTTGTAAATTTTAAAGCTTGAAGGCGTTTTGCACTTAAAAAAGGAATTATAAGCTATTTGCCAGCAAGCAGCAATTATAGCAGTTAAGAAACTAAAATACAATTAATAGTCTGTAAACAAAAATTTAAGAAAGATGTTTAAATGAACAAGTTCTGAAACCTATGTAATGTGGTTGTTAAATTTGTTAGTTATGATACCAATAAAAAAGCTGTATGGCTAGTTTTTTTGTGTGACAATAATCTGTGAAGTGTCATAGAATATGTTAAAAACGCTGACTGTGACTAAATTTACTTAAATGAAACATGACAATTTTTGTTGTTGAACTGAAAAACTGATTTATATCTATTTTTCTATTACTTTTTTTTCCATATTCCTGTTGTGTTTTACCAATGATTTTAAAAGTAATCATTGGCTTTACCGTATTTACAACCGCTTCGTTTCGAGTCTGTGCCACGTGTGTTTTTGTTTTTCACATTATTACTGAACGTTATTGTGTTTGGCCCGTCGCTGTGCAAGTAAACAAAATACACAAATGATGCCGTCTGCTGTTTACACTCGTGTACATTAATGCGTAACAAAAATTACGTCACAACGGAGTTGCTAATTAAGATTTGTATTACTAAAGCTTATATATGTTCAGTAAAGGCTAAAATTTGTGGGGGCAGCACCCCCACAAATTTTAGGCACGAGCCGCCACTGGAATCAAGTGCAAGTCAAGTCTTTTAAAACCAAAGCAATCTATATGGTTTCAGACGGAAAACATTTTTGAAGATGTAAACTATAAACGACGTTACTTCGTTTTTAATGTGTCCTTTGAAACTCGTAGCTCTCGTACATAAACATCTAATAACCACGATACAATTTCCAAATCAAAAGTGCAGTCTAGGCTAGCCTACATACGACAGACACTTTCGGACATATCCGCTCGAATACATACTTGACAATAAAACGAAAAAAACATTCCCACAAAAAATGAAAAGGACTTAAAAGTAAAAGATAACCGAAAATTTCTGGGTTATCATGCAAACGTAGAAAACGGAATATATTGTAGTCCCGGTTTTACGAACAAAGTTCTGACTTACGATTCCGTATCAGTGCTGTACTCGGGAATTTGTTCGTTGCGGCTAAGCGCAGCCAGACTTTGTATTGGCACAAGGTTAAACGATGGGTGATGGTGCGCCGCTATTCTATGCACCCATAATACAAAATGTCACAAATTATTGTCATTTTATTAGGTATGTGTATAAATTGGTAACATACTGTTTAGTTGTTAAACTTTCTCTTCCGCCGAGGGCAGAAAATCTTTCTGATGTTTAAGGTGGGTCTTAGGCCAATTACATAATCAAATTACTTTTTTCCACTGATCTCTATAAACACTGTAGAGCTACAACACCATAGCGAAAATCAGAACTTCACAAGGGGGCGTAAAGAGCTGAATTTTTATTTAGCGGCTATAAATGGGTTGGGTTTGGAAATATTTACATAAAATTTTTACATTAGTAACTAATTTTTTGGGTTAGTTTTATTGAATTTTAAGTGCTAGTACCTTACCCCGACCCTAATAGCCCTAACCGTGAGCATTTTTGAAAATATAACCAATCAAATTTGGGGGTAGATTCTCATTATGGTGTAGTAACTCTACCTATAAACACAGAGATCAGTGCCCTTTTCTCACCTAAATGTTTCTTCTGTCACGCTTGGTTGGCGCCACCATAACCAGCTTCGTTTTGGTTTCGGCTTCGGCTTGTCATAATCATCTCCTGGCCGCAATTCTTTTTCAACTGATAAGTTCTGTTGGAAAAAATTATAGGTTAGAAAACTTTATACCAAGACACCGTTTGACAAAATACAAAATAAATTACATAGTTTTAACTACCCATATCAGAGTAAAGTTTTGGCAAATATGCCGAAAAGCGGATTGTGCTAAACGTTTGACAACACAGAACAAGTCCCTCCATTTTCATATCACTAAACCTCCTTGTTTTCTCTGTGCACATGTGCATTGTAATTACTTTTTGAATAACTTAGCATTGAATTTACGAAAAACGCATACCTTGGTTTTCAAACCAGGTCGGCCTGCAGGACTTGTGTAATAGGCTTTCTGCAACTGTTTCTGATACATTGGGTCAAGCATTGGGCATCTCTCTATCTCCTTGACATGATTATACCTGAAACAAACAAAAACATCTACGGTATCTATTCTAATCATAGCAACAGTTTTTATGTCAATTACTATTACTGTAGTTCCATTTCGAATTAAACCTTTTGCTAATTATGTGGGGCATTTCATTCTAACGATTGGTTATCTGAACAAACCTTTTCCAAAATTGGTAGGCCAAGGGAGCTCCAATCAAAATCAAAATTGAGCCCACGCCGAGAAATACGTAACCAATAATTCGTAGCTCCTTTGCATAGGACGCTGTTGTCAATTCGGTGTAGTTGGGCGTCTTGTTACCGCTTACCTATGCAAGAAAAGCTCATGAAGAATTCATTCATTTTTGTGATGCGTACAAACATGATACTATAGTGATATCATAAACTATAGTGCTTATAGTGCTCCGCAAATGGTTAAGTATGAGCTGTTTGACAGAAAACAATGGCTTTTCGGTGGTCGTGTTAAACCGTGTTTTGACGTCAATAAGCCTCTTTACATGGACAATTCTAGCGGGTTAACTCGCTAAATTGACGCGCTAAACGTGACGTATGATTTTGGTCGCTACGGTTGACTGAGTTTTTGCGGGCTAAAACGCGGCGAAGATAACCCGCTCGTGGGAGGTAGGTTACGCGCTTGCAAGTCGGGTTATCGGCAGTTGTTAGCAGGGCTGCCACTCCTTGGGATTTTTCCCAAGATCTTGGGATTTCAGTGTTGAGCTTGGGATCTTGGGAAAAACTTTTTAAACCTTGGGATTTTTTTAAATTATTCATTTAATACGTTTAAGATGCAATTAATACTGTTGTTGCGAACAAAAAATATCCATTTGCAAAAATCATCTTTTTATGTAACGATTTACGTAACAGTGCTTCATCAATTTTGTGTTCAAAGAAGTGCAAGTTGATCGAAGTTCTCTGTCAAAACTTATGAGTCAGGCTAGTGCTACAGGCTTTTCGGTGTATTATGTGCCACTAAAAACATGTACAAAAAATATATTTTTCTTTTGTATTTTTCTGGTATTTCTTAGCGTCTTTTCAAAAGTACAGATGACTGGGACCTGGTGTAACCATATAGATTATGTTGCCTGCGCCAGCTAGGATTTAAACTGTGTATTTGCCATTTTTTGGTTATCTTGGGATTTTTGGACAAACCTTGGGATTTTTGGTGAGGTAACCTTGGGATATCTTAAAATTCTCAGTGGCAGCCCTGGTTGTTAGTATTTTGGTGTGTATAGTTGTAGGAAGTAGAACTGGTAAAGTGTAAATAATAATTGTACCAGCGTTTGGTTTCGGTTTTTTAATATCTCAAAGTATTCATCTCTTTACTCCAGACACGGTTTATTGATAAAAATGCACAAATAATTTTTCACTGCCTCATAATTACGCAATTATCGATTATAATCAGTTGGTGTGATGAAACAGTTGTTTTTTGTACCGTGTAAAACGTTCCCGGCTTAAATTCCAAAATTATTTTGTCGCATATTACACCAGTGTTGTGTTCGGTGACAGGCACTTAAAATGCAATAAATCTTTGGTGAAATATCTATGCAAATTTCTTTTATACCGGTTGATTCTGTTTGGCCTAACACAGAGGTCACCAAACTTTTTTCACTGCGGGCCGGATAAGTTTAATAATGATTTGCGCGGGCCGCATAGTTTACATGCCCTAGCACCGTCTTTCCAAACTTAGCCCGCGAGCCGATTTTTAGGGGCGCCAAGATCTGGCCTTTCTGCAATCCCATTTAAAATCTGGTACTGCGACTGTTAAACTGCATAGTTAATCTCATCTTACGAGCAGTTCATGTCTATTACGTCATAAGTAACCAAATAAAGCAATTGTTTGCGCACAATTAACACTTGTAGTCTTGTTTGTGATGTAACAAACAGGCTTTGGATGAATCCTGGGCATTGTAATCCGATGAAACTAGGTAATATCAATTGTACATACAGCGAAAGGAAAACTTTCGTAAGGAGTAGATTAATTTTTGAATGTTACAAAGTTATCAATACGATTTGTCGGGCCGGATGAAATGACCTCGCGGGCCGTAGTTTGGTGACCCCTGGCCTAACATATAAACTGGATTTTAGATTACGTTCCCTTCGATAACGTTTACCGCTTTGCAAACAATCAAGTTAGGTTCGTAACGTTTGATGTAAAAATAGTAATTATAATAAAGTGGAACTTTTTGACAAACCTGGTGATCGACTGAATCTTGAAAGACCTCGTTTGTAGCATCGCCGTTTCCATGGTGATTAGAATGAATATGATTGCTCATTGTAACACTTTCATGGATAAAGAACGCCCCTCCACCTAACACAAACAGAAGCCCACACACCGTCATGTACAAGAAAGTTTGTAGATATCCTTTCAGTCGTTTTTTTGCCATCTCTGTCATAATGAATCGTTGTTCGCCCAACAATCGAAAGCTCGAAGTCGAATACAAACGACGCGGGTGCTTGTTGAAAGATATTACTTCCAGTAATCCAACATTACTGCTTTCTACAACAGCAAGATTTGTAAATGCACAAAAACTGTAATAAAGCTTTGCAACAGGTATTTTCATGCATAACTTTCGTTTGTCAAGCTTCTGGCAAACAAGCAAGTAAGATACGAAATATAGCAATAATAATACATAACATAGCTGAAACTGTTTTTGACTGCTAAATAGGTTAGCACTTTTTGCAGCTAAGCAAGCACACATGTAGGGCAACATTGTATAGTCGGAAGTTAGCATGTATACCGATTGAGACTAAAATTTATATACTTCCCAAACACGCTGATATAGAAAACCAACGCATGCTCATACAAACTGCGGCGCCGGTAGCTACCAGCATCACTTGACCTTTTCAAACAAATGATGCGATACACTACGGGTTATTTAAATTATTCTAAAACTGGTATTGCAATCAAATAAGTTTTGTAATTAAGGTGCTTGGTAGTATGTCTGAATACATCAGCTGTCAATGTATCCATTGATCTCGGCGTACAGACCTGTGTACGGCCTATAATCCTGTTCCATTGTGCTAAGCTTTTCCTGTTCTAATAGTATTCCGTACAATTGTTGTGGCAGTTTGCGTGTGCATATTCTGACCAATTGCTATTACGCTTTATTCCCGTTTCCGACCGCAGATTATGAGATAAGCTTATTCCACTCTGACCAAATTCGTTACACGCTGTCCTATGTGACTCATTTTGTTAATCGCCTTTGCAGTTACAATGGATTCAATGTGCTTGTCGATTTGAACCTTACGTACACCACTATAAACGTCGACTGTTTGTTTTCATTGAGCACCAGCACCACATACGCTAAATACGGTGGTACATCGATCAATGTATCAAACCAGTTAGCTATTACAGAGATGTTGCGAGTTTAACTGTACCCCGCGGCGACACTTTTTCCATGCACGATGGCATGCCAGCTGGTCTTCAACGAAAACACCCTTGGTTTTATATTCCTCTTGCAGTGCAGGTGTGAAAAAAGGAATATAACAACAATGTCGCAACTTAAGAAATATCGAACCCTTTTTGAAATCTACCAGCAACAAAGCCCTCCTTATGTAGTCATAGTGTCAGATTGGCTTAAGGACGTGACCCGACAGGAATTGTTGAAATGCCAGTGCAAAATAAATCTTGAGATCAAGTAGGTCCGTTGACCATCACTGATCACGCTTTTAGCGGTTCTCGTTGTTTGATAGAAATGGTTGACACTTGACACTTTACTAGATTCACATGTAAAACTGAACACATAATGGGCCACACACAAATTTAACACCTACGTGCTGGTATGTATCACTGCGCTGACTTTCATGCACTCGCCCAAGTCATTTAGTGCAAACATGCCACTTACATGCACATTGCTTATCGGTAACTTGAGATGGCGGAAAGCTAATACGCTACTAGCTGAATTTTACATGTAACGATTTTAAAAAATATAAGGTCATAATGTTGTGACCATCTATTTCTCAATCGATATTAAATACTTTCAAAGAATATAAATAAAACTTATTTATAACGCCGAAAGAAGGAAACTGCATGCAGCCGGTTTGATTTTCTCGTTACCATGCACTTTGTTACTGGAACTACTTTTCGAAAGACGAAAATTAAATATTGATGTTGAATGAGTGAGATGCGACACTCCTTGTAAGTGCTTGTCATAATCTCCCGTGAGCCCAACACACATTCGCTACAGGAACTACAGCTTTTACTATTAAGTCGTAACCACAAGCTATGCTGTTACACCAACTCGATTCTTATAGGATTGTTTGCTTTAAAAAAAGTTTTGGGACAAAATGCTAACGAAAAGCAAATGGCGCTAAAATACACAATGTAAATGTAAGAGTTTTTGTGACAGTTAATAACTGTTGTAGGCAATTTTTTTCCAAAAAAAGTACAAAAAAAAGTTTAAATAAATTTAACAAATCTTACCACGAACTGCAGATAAGTTGGTCATTTTAAAAGTTTTTGTCTAAACTCTTTTTCTGTCCTTTGATAACGAGCACCTCTTCCCTCAGCTTGTTACTTACAAAGATCTTGTGTTTGAACCCGATCTTGTGTCTAGATTTGCTTCTCCCTTCCCGCAAGTAATTAGTCAATATGTCGTACAAGTTCGATGCGTAAAAAGTCGATGGAATAATCCATGTCACTGGATATTGGTAACATTAAAGAACAAAAGGAAATTAGATTAAGCCTACCCAGGAAATCACATGACAGTAGATTAGATACGACGGTAAAGCCAACAGCAGTCTGATGTTTCTCGAAAACTTGTAAATTTAGCTTCGATCTGTGATTTAATCTTTAGAAAGCTGTAGATATTATATGCCAACAGTAAAGTATATCAAATCGCACTTATTGGTCCAGAAAACTATTCCCTATCGGTTCATCCAATTAGGCAGTTAGCCTAATTAACTACAATAAATTTTGCCAAATAAAACATGAGTAAATCACAATAATAAATATCTTTTGGTAAAACTTTTAGTGGATTTGTTTATTATTTTCAAGTATTTCTCAACAGTCAATTTTTTAATTTTTTTTTCAGTAAACAACAAATTTGAGATGGTGTTAGAAAATATCGAAAAAATGGTCAGTGAATGGCACTAACAACTAAAATGTGGCGAAAATACGAAAGTTTGGCGGTCTACGTATACGTTACATCCCCTACGATATCTTTTATCACATTGTGCCGTTCTGAAACATAGCAAGCGACAGCACGTCAGACATCAACATCACGAAGAGCGCGTCTATTATGTTCTACAATGCGTTACAAAGCTCCTCCTATGGTTTCACGGTTGTACCGCGCATTTGCCACATTCAATTAAGGGAATCTTTTTCTTGATTGCCAAGTCCTGATAAATGCATGACCACTGACTTCACACCCTGGACAACATCCTACGAAACCCCAGCAAACGGATCAGATACAGAGAGGGAAGAATGGCGCAATGAATTAAAAGAAAACACGAAGAAACGTCCAGATAAAATGCTTCAGGTTGTGTCAGATAGTTTTTGCTAGTAAACAAAGATACTTTATTTTCCTGTTCATAATTGGTGGCATTGGTTTCTCTCATTAAGTACCCCTGCGGTGTTGTACGATATCCTCGAATGACGTCAATCAGGCAAATAGTGACATAAGGAGCCAGCGTTGCCAAGTAGAACACAGCAGCAAAGAAAATAAACCGCCAGAGTGCGCTGCAGCGGACAAAAACGTTGCTCGAATGCTTTCGTAGCCACAACAACCTGATAGCACTGCAGAGCATGATAAGCCATGAAATGGTTATTGTTGCTGCAATAACAGAAACATGAAAAAGCGTCAAAGGCAAAAAGAATACAGAACAAGGGTTTGTACAACTGCTGGAATTAAGGTCAAATAAGTGATCAGCCCCGCTTCCCAAAAGCGTGTCTCTGTTGCTTGTGTTCCCTGCATAAAGGCATGTTTATTGATTACTACAATGTACAAATGGGATCATGTGATTTTAAATCTCAAATTCTTAACTGAAAGAAACTGTGCTTAAAGAAAGGAGACAGCAAGCTTCCTAACTAATAGAAATTGCGACTATTGATGTATATTATACACAACCAACATTTTTGCTTGTTGCCAAACGACTTTGTTGGCTTCGGTATTCTTTATGAAAAGTTTAAGTATTAATACATTTTGATCCTGTTATACCACCATCGAGTTGGCCTTTTCAAATATAATTTCACTGACCGGTTTTTGCAAGAGGTATCAATTGAGGAAACGTTGTTATGGTGTTACAATCACTTCGACATGTCAATATCTGAGACCAGCTATCTGAAGGACTGTGAACCACAAAATATCATTAGGTGTTGACATGTTACAGTTACAGGGATTAAATGGATGCAAGTTGCAGGTTTTACTTACGTTTACGTAACACTCATAAAACTAGAAATAATCGTTTGGTTAATCAAATGAATTAAGTTCAACTAACCTTATTGCTTGATTGGCCTGAGCCAGTTTAATGACAACTGGAATGATCCACATCAGTATGAAAATAGTCCATATTAAAACCAGGAGAGTCCCTGTTCTTTCAACGCTAATAACGCTGTTGCCATGCCGACCGATGTATGCTTGACTGGTTGCGTTGCTGGATGAACGGTGGGTAGATGTCCAGTTGGATTCTGAACAAGAATTAGACCATATTTGTTTGTGATAACTTGTCTGCAGTAGGTTAACATCAATAAATGAGTCCAACCTTCAAACGATGCCTATAAGCTTGCCTGCTTTAGTTACATATATTTTTTTACAGAATACCTTGACTGCTTACTTGGTATCAAAAGTCTTGTAATCCTTGGCATGTTATGTATTGGCTTTTGTTTTGAAGAAATCGACTGTGTTTTAAGAGAATCGGTTTTGGTGTACCTTGTACCTAAAACACAAAGCTAGCTTTTGATTGTTTCAAATTAAGCGAATAACACTAACAAACCTACGAATACATGGTTGGTGACAATTACCATTGGTTTGTTTCAACAATTTGTGTGTTGCAGATTGGTCGGCAGACTGTTGTTTTGACTTTCCATCTAAATGAGTGGCCACAGATGAAAAAGTTTTTTCAGCATTTGCTTCACTACAACTGCTGCTTGATTGTAGAGACGTTCTAATTCCCCGCGTCTTCTTTGGTGTCGTCTGCACAAAACCACTTGTTAAACAAGCGCATACATAGATTAAAACAAAATATTCGATTAACCCAAGCGGCTGCAGATTAAAAACATGCAAAATAAAAATCAAAAACTGACGGCTGTGCATCAAACGAAATGTGGATATAATTGGTCAAACTAAAATGACATACTTCATTTTCAAAGAAGCATGATTATTGTATTACAAGTCAAGTAAACAGACCTGTCCAGCTGCTACCCTTAATGAAAGGTTAGGTTATGGAAAGCATGCGGACAACAGGCGAAACATTTCGTTGAAATACATGCTTATAAACAGTAAAAAACGGCAAACCTTTTGGAGGCTGTAAGTAAAGGCAAAGCCCTAGATCAGGGGTGGGGAACCTGCGGCCCGTTTGCCTTTTTAATGTGGCCCCCGTCAAAAATTTGTTAAAATACAGTATGCAACATAGCATAAAAAATAAAATGTTCATGTACAAATGACTTCGACATTACTGGTAATCTCCCCATTCCACATTATGACGCCAAACTTGTAAAAAATGCCACACTTTCAACCACTTGCTATATTTGTGACGTAACAGTGACTCGATTGCCTCTACTTAACAAATCATTTGCCATCTGGCGTTATTTTCAAATTGGTTTTAGAGCTATTAGCGTGGATCCTTATATTGTTATTTAAAATAAATTCGTGGAAAAAAAAGACAGATATAATGGAGCTAGGGTGTTCAAGAAAGTTTGACAAACTCTTATGTTTAGTCGAAATAAGTGATAAACCCGTTTGCCTTGTTTGTTGCAAACTTGTGACAGCAAAGAAAAAATCAAATCTGGAGCGATGAAATGTAAAACCACTTGTGTCTAGGGTATTTTTAAACGGAATTTAAAAAAAATTGGCCCGCCTGAAAGTGTTGTGCAATTCATGCGGCCCGCGGTACTAAGTAGGTTCCCCACCCCTGCCCTAGATGCAGCCAACAAGAGCAAAAGTTTTTGCAGCAGTAGTTTCGCTACAGTCCTAATGGTTTACCTTCTTAAAAAATCAACTAACGTTTTTGAGGGTTTTAAATAAATAAAGTACAAAATAAATGAAAATAGGGCGCGCATGATTGCATATGAAAAGTTATCGCAGGGAGGTCTTTTTTAGAAGCCCCTCCGCGCCTCAACATATGACGACCGGCCGTTAAAAAAATTATCTTGTCGCCTCCATAAAACAAAAGGGCATGTTTATACCTCAACAAATAACTAAAAAGTTGCGAAATAATAACTTAGTGCGAGGCAAGACGATTAAAATGCTTTTGACATGGTATACAAAAAAGTATAAAAAGAGATATGCGAACATAATCAAGCGGTCTAAATAAGTATATCTAAGGTTAGCGTAGGTTCTGAAAATGTTTTAATCTAATACGAACAAAACCGTATGTAGCAGTATGCATAGTTACTTGGGCATTTTGTCCGAGCGACAATACTCTCAACATTGTATCAAATGCGGGCAACATTCCTCCTCCGTCACCATTCACTGTGTCCGCATGGTGTCGTCCCATGCTCGTTGTCCTTTTATGGAGAGCGTACGTAACAACCACGGTGTTCAGGCCGGAAAGAACAACCGAAGCACACTTCAACGCTGACACAAGACAAAAACGTTAGTGTTGCTTCCAGAGTTGTAAATCGGGTTCGGGCTTAGATTCTTTTAACAAACGGGGTTGATTCGAACCTGACTTTACATTTTGTGTCGGTAATTTTGAATGTAAATTACCTAGCTAAGTGGCTAGGTACTGAACTTGACCAAATGCTCAACAGTCCAACTACGTCATGATTAAACTATTGTCTTTTATTGTCCAATGAGTGTGTCTTTTTATTAACCTTATAGGCCTGTCAATCAAACTTTCGGACTTAAACAGGCTTCTCAAAAACTCTTTTTCCATACAATCAAAGCAGGTAATTTGCGTGAGAAATTGGCGAATAAACAGCAATTACATCACATAGGTAATATTTTCTCTGCTTTGTTTTGTATTTTTATCTTTTAATTCCGCGGTTGTAATACTCTAGAGCTAATTGCAAGACGGGAAAATAATCAAAAATATACATTATTTAAAAGGTGTTATCAAATGAAACTAGAAAGTATAGAAAGACCATATGTGTTTGACAGCTATGCTTGTATACAGTAGTGTTGTTGTCACGTTTAATTTAAAGGTTAAGGTATATTATTTCTTGCATCATAACATAATCCACATACAAAATCGATAATGAAACCTTTTATCATACAAAAGCGTAATTATACTAATTGTCGAACGTCGTACATGTCAAAAGCACCTGCTCAATACGTACTGGTCCGTTTGAGCAATTACAAAACAGATCTCATTTAATTTTAATCGATCATATACGTCATCAAAACATTGTGACTTCACATGCGAAAGCGCATCAACATTGTTGTCTGAGTCAACAAGCATGATAGGGCATGTGTATGATTGTTGTCAGCAACATGGTGATTGTCCTACTTTTCGTGTGAAAACGACTAGTTGCAAAACTAGGCTTAGAGTCCACCTATAAATTTTGTTTTTATTTTTTGGAGATTTCGTTTCTACTCATACCAATAAATTTTTACTAATTCTGCATTTTTACGGTTTCACACTGTCAAAATCTAAACACAGTCGAAACTCGCGTCTTTGTAAAGTTTGTAATTGTTCCTTGTTTATTAGGCAATCATCAAAAGTTTGTTTTATATAAGTAAAAAAATACTTGTTCTGACAACTGATGATTTTCAAGCCATTAAGATACATTTGACAAAAGGGCAAAGAAATTAGGCATTTAGGTTGCAACAAGATTTTACATTAGACTGATCGATGCCGCCGCAAAATCGGACTGTGTGCTAATGAATCGTTAACGCCACTAAATCCCGGTTGACGAACGTCGGTTTCGTGTTTGATTAAACGTAAGAAACAATTTTATGAAACCTTTTACAACCCAAACGGTTTTTATATTGTTTTATGAAACTGTATAGTCTTGTAAAAAAAAACTTTCGACAGATTTGGGTTTAACTAAATTGCGATCTGAATTGTTTGATTGTTTCAAAGTTTGGGATGAAAAACTTTTTGTTTAAAAAGTATTCTCGCTTGTAACAAGGTTGTGCCAAACTTCCCTATCCAGTGTGTTTAAGCCTAAAATCCACAATGCTGTATCTGCGTTTGCACGTTGACTTGGCAACCGTTACCAAGGGAAAAATCAACACACATCGATTGGTAACGACCTTAGCAGTTTACCTCTTACTTTACATTGTCCTAAAATCAATTTTCTCTCCATGCCAGTCTAAAGGCTCGATTTCATCTTATTCAAATCAGTTCGAAAGCTCACTTGTTGGCGCAATAAGGCGAAAATTGTTTAAGGGACTGATGTTAAAAAGTTATGACAATGCTAAATGACTTCAGGGTCCATTATTCTGTTCGTCAGGAAGTTCACATAAAGAGAGAATAGCATTTAACTAAGTAGCTCGCCACGTCTTAATAAAAACCAATACTATACTACCGAAATGTTGATGACAAAAATTAATCGATTTGTCCGTGGGTCAATCGGTTAAAAATTACCACAGGACGTTTAAATGTGTTAACTGACATGAATTTGGAGTCATCGCTATGTGTTTTGACTTGATGTTGTCTTACCTTCAATTGAAGTCAACTTCGTTTCGGCAGCTGTGTCTGCAAGATCCCACTGGGGAGCGGAGAAAATCTTTAAAAGAATGTCAACCAAATATCCCACACCCACGGTGATTTCAACTGCGGTCAAACTGATGATAAACACGTACATCCTTTGTCGCAGTCGACTGTTGTAAAATGTGCATGTTAAATTGTTAATATAAAGACATTTTGAAATGAAATGATAGGGGGTATATGGAAAAAATTGGTAACACAGCACCAAAAAAACGGAGACTGCAACAAACTAAAAGAATATGACATATGGATATTGTACGGTAGTCAATACTGTTTGTGAACTATTGCACACCTGTGAAGTGAATAAAATTGTAAACATGTTTGTAAAATTATAAACGTTTACATTGCCTCTACGCATAAAAGTCATCTTATATTACAATGACACCGTCGTCTTCAGAATATATTGGTAGCGGTGGATAATTGGTACACCTAAACTTATTTTCAAGCCGTAACTGGTTTATTAGTGGAATAATGTACACACGGGCTAAGTATACAATAATACAAGCTTTTTACGTTGCTTTGGTATAACGCACACGCAATGTTAGATCAACACCATAAAATATTAACCGCCATTATGTAACTTTGCAGTTTTGGGCTGTTTTGACGTGGAAATGTCAGTAACATGGGTCAGGTTATCTAAATATGCTTGAAGACACGTTTCTTTACTGGCTGACGTTATTGATTGTCATTTGTGTACACGGATAGATATCATATGATGAATACAGTGGGTCGAAAATCAATAAGCTTCCGGGTTTCAAATGCTACCTGAATTGGTCTGCAGGGTTTTGGCTTCTACGCACCGAAAAGAGAAAGGTACCAACAGGATAACTTATTTACCATATATTTTGTAATATCGGTCATTTCCACATATAATCAGTAGCATAGGCTATGCTTGTTACAAATACAGAAACCCCACCTGAAATTCCGAAGCAGACAAACCATCGCTATGGTGTTAAATATTATAACTAAAGAACTTAAAACCAGAATTAAAATTTCACTAATTTGCAACATTTTGTTCGTCCGGGTTGAATCTACAAAAGAATGTCAGGAAAATTAAAACCTTTGTCACATTTTTACATACAACGCCAAAACCAAAGTAAATCTTTCCTGCCTATGTTCCTCATGTGTTATCCGGCAGGAACTTATTTCAAAACCACCTCAGTAAATTTGTCTAACCGTCAGATACTGCAATGAACTAAAACGAGGACCGGAAACTTTCTGCAACGAAATAGTTGGTACTCGAATCAACATTTGGCATTTTGGCATTAACAAGAAAGAAATGTAGCCATTCTCGCAACTAAACAGTGGCAAACTCTCAATGAACTGGAAAAGAAGGGAATTTAATGCTCCAAATTTATAAAAATGTACTTTCGCTTGCGTGGAAAAACTTATTATATACCGGAATACCTATCGCAATTAATAAGATTGATCCGACAGCTGTGCCAAAAACAGTAATTGCATTGTAGCTGTTCCACACGGCGTAATAACCTTTGCTTTTCCAGTATTAGACTACAGTTGCAAGTAAACCTAATTTATCGGCAAATCAGACCGCTATGTATGTGAGTGCTGCATACAACCACGCCAAAAGCTGCATTTGGATAACGTTTTCGTAAACAAACGCATTCATACGCAATTCAAACTATTTAAGAGCGTCGTAGTAAATCGAGACAGCTGTAAGTTTTATGAAGCTTCACTTGCCCAGATTGCCCACCTCAACTCATGACCGTTGGACGACATCCAACCAATACAAGTTTAATTCATCGTTCTATTGCCTCGTTGCCACCATTTGAGCTACCTGTATGACTGCCTGTCGCGTGCCTGCCTGACGCGTCGGATCTGTTTTGATGCGTTGATTGCGGTGGCGTCATTTAAATTCCCCTGGGTCTAGGTTCAGCTCCGTCGTCACAGCCTTTGAACAATTATTATGCACCGATAGGTTTACAACGACAATTCGGGAACTGTACTGTATCGTTAAAACATCCTTCTTAATATTCAAACACATGGACGGCCACATGGACGTATATGCTCCGGGAAGTGGTAAAACTAGTGGTTCCGTTCAATTTCTCAGTCAACACTAAGCGTAAACCAATGGCCACAACGTCTTCTGCGGGTTCGCAGAGTTGATCAGAGTTATAGGCTATTTTTACCATAGCAACACTAGCAAGTCCTCATCAAGATTATAAAGCCTACTTCCTGAGACCAAAACCTGTCACACAAACGCGTTTGCATGAGATACTTTAAAATGCGCTTTATTAAAATCCACCCGAAATAACAGACAAATCAAAAATATCCACGACATCTTTTTGAGAAAACTTTACAAGCAGAGAATGAACGGATTTCATAGCAATAGCATCATAACTATAAAATACGTTTAGTGCCTAAAAACAAACGTTGGGGGCTGTAGCGTAGAAGGAAATATGTCACTTCACACACGCACACACAAAGTCAATTTTAATTGTGCTTTAAATTTCGGCTCAAGCTACTTGCTATGATTCATTACAAACAAATAAACCACGAATTTGCCGCCAAATTTGTCCGTGCGCGGCACTTTGAGCAATATATGTTACATTGACACCGATTCATGGTATAGTCTCTGCCCCCGTTTTGGAAACTGACTGACCAGTTTCGTTGTTCGGATGGTGTGGGAACGGAAATGCGTCAGTGCATGCAACAATCCCTGGTGCCGCGAATATGAACGTACTTGCTTTGTGTTAGCTAAGCTACCCACCAACTTAATCGGCGGAAAATTGCAACTTGTTTTCACACTTCCTAACTACCGATTCTGGTCTGACGTATCAAATACACTGATGAACAAAGTTCACTAAACAGCAACTGGCTCTATGGCAGGGTTCACATACTGGCCGCCACAATAGCACTGAATTTAGGCAGACCGGAAGGCATCGTTAATGCACTGGTAAAGGCCAGTTTCAATACGGCTGATTGTCCAAATACTGCACTACATTTACATAAAGACTAGTTTATATCAATCTTGTTTTTCTCTAAAGCTTTGCTCCAAAAGAAACACAAATTATATTTATCCGTTTGTCAAAATTCTATTAAACATCGAGCACCAAAATCTTGTGTTCTAAGGTACTTCGAACAGTTACCATTTCTCCTCGAGCAGCCACAACTCCTGTATTCTGACATTTACGTGCATTTTCCGGGACCCGAGCTCCCCATTAATAATTAAACGACAGGAAAACTTTCGGCATAAGAAACTAATTGTCACAGTTGCACAACGGTTTGCTCTGACAAGTTGCTTGTTCTCACGAGACAACCGTTTATTTCCTGACGTTCACCATCGCTACCAGTTGACAACGTACAACAGCGGATGGGTTTTTGACATCACATGAACTCTGCGTTTTTATCTGTTAACTTCAAGTTTACAATTTGTGTTCTTTTGTGCGACGAAATTGTACCCTTATTTTTTTATGCGCTTAACAAGTTTTCAAAGTGAAAGTCCCGAGAGAAGTCTTAAGTTTTATGAATTTTTTACTACTAATAAACCATAGAAGGGGTGGCTAACTACAAAGTTAGAAAAAAACCCATCCTACTGTATGCCCTGTGAAGCTACACAAATCAACAAATTGCTGAATGTTTGCTGGGATGATTTCAAAATTAAGAATATATATAATAGACTTAAAAAGTAATTTAACTGAAAACATAAATGCCAGAAAACTTGTGTATATAGTATCGCTGTTGTCATCATCAGTGCAGGTTGTCAGCTGTGCTTGAAACTTGCTTTATATAAACACTAAGGAAAAAGGTTAATGCAAGAGGTGGGACGTGAGTATGTAACGTCACAGATAGCCTACGAATCTGACGATTGGAAATCTGAGGTTGTGTTGGCAAAAAGATAAAAACCAGCCACTAACATGTATTCAATATCTACGCAAGTTATGTCTTATCCTAATTCAAAATTAATTTCATCAAATAGCTATTGGCAGTATCGTAATCTTTGTCACTATTTGTGTCTTGTTTTTATGTTGTTTCGCAGAAATACGTAAATGCGCAGGTCACAACATACAGTATCAACGCCTCAAAGTTGCGCTTTTACACTAGTATTGTGCATGGATTAACAAGCGCATAAGAAAACCTACGTTACGCACACACTGATGTGTGGATAGTGAAAAAACATGGAAGCAGAAACAAAATAGAAACACTTTCAAAAAACGAGACAACCAAAATAACACAAACCAAAGTTTTTTTGTTGTTAGCACAAAATCAAGTTAGTTGTATTTGTATTTTTTAAATCCATAATTCATCACTTAGTGAAACAGTTGGTGACATTAATAATTGGGCATCTTTTGTTAACTTATCAACGTGGTGTTAACGGATGGCAGAAGTGATTGATTTGACATTTCACTAGAGCTTATAGCGGAAAATCGGAGCTTTCAGATTCGACATGCGCAAATGACTTTATTTTATCCACAAAAAGACACGTGTTCACTGTTTCTACACTTCATACATATTGGTTAGTTATTTTTGTCATCATTTATTTGTTGGTTTTATTAATTTGTCATCATTTATTTGTTGGTTTTATTAATGTGTCATTACTAATTGTTATTAACAGAACCACAGCAAAGCCAAGCTGTAAAGCATGTCCCTAAATTAACCTTATGTTATAAACAAATCCTGTAAAGGTAAAACAGTTACTCGTTCCCTGATACGTCAAACACGAAGTGCTTCTTTTTTATGGTCGAATTCCTTCCTTGTCCCGCGTATCTACGTGCCATTTGTGAGTCAGACTTTTCGAAGAAATGTGACGGGGTTTAAATCTTGGCTCTGATGTCCATCCTGCTATTTTTTGCAGACACTTTGTTGACATGAATTCATTCCATGGCATGACAAAGCATCCCATTGTTTGCATTTTGCATCGATCAAATTTTCTTTTGTCCAATAATTAAGCTGGTAAATGGTGTTTTGTCTTCCACTACGAAGCAGTATAAATTAATTTAACAAAATCCTTTCATGAAGCATTGCGGGAGTTAAACTTTAGCTCACAAAATGCAGCCTCGAAACCGAAACCCTGAAGTGGTGCAGGCTATAAACGCTATTTTAAACGGTTATTGATATGTGAAAAACCACACGGCCGAAGTAAACACTATACGCGTGCTGAGGAAATTTGTCTGCATGAGTATCTTTTTTATTTTGTGCTTAGGAAAAATATTTAGTTCAGCACCTTTCATCATTAAATACAAAATGTTGCAGTATTGCTGTGGTTGTCAACTATTTTTATCTGGAAACCAATTGGTCATGATTCCACAGCTCCAAAACAGGTAACCAATTGCACAAAACACGACGCAGTAAAGGAAAAAAACGCGAAAATACAACCCCCATTCGAGAACCTCATAAAAAATGTTGGAATAGCGAGGAGTTTTTCGTCGTGCAATAGTTTCACAAACTCGGTGGCAGAGATGTTCGCTGGTGTGAAGAGCAGGATCTGCGTTTTTATCGGCTGGATTAGAATGACAAATACCGAATCCTGAACAAGACTTAGTGTTGTTTGTAGCTGAATTGTCGAAGTCACTGAGACGAAGGTTGTTTGACGGTGAAAATATAGACTCAACATGTGGCCATTTGGGAGACAAACCTACCAAAAATAAATGTTGTAGGAAAGTCTTCGCTGTCACTAAATACGTTTTTTTAAATCAGGACTTTTTTCTTTCTTACTACAACCACAAGCTAAATCACACCAGTAGCGCCAAGTTCAGCCGAAAAAATCTTTTTATTGCTAATAATACGATTCAGCTGCGGTTATTGCTTTGGCTGGATAAACAAATGATCACAAGATACTCGAATCAGCTGCAGTTAGCAAACTGTTCGTTAGGATCGATTTTATGCACTTTTAATTAGGCAAGCATATACTCGCGTGTCCCGACAAAAGATCTCGTATCATAGAACAACTTGTTTTCACCTTTTCTCCACTCTTTTATTACATTTATTTTGTCCTTCCTAAATTGATCTGGATTTATACCGACGATATTAATTGTCTGCCCTTCGTTTAGCACATAATCGCTGCAAGTTACATTCCAATATTCTTGCGAAATTGATCGGAGGCACTTTACCTAATGTAAAATAAAATATTGGCTTTGCAACGAAACAAAATAAATGGTTATGAAGTATGTTTGCCGTTTTCACCTTGACGTACTTAATGAAGTCCAATTCTTCAAGCACTTTTAATACCAATAAAGACCCATTGCCTTCAAACACCCACCATCCTGGGGCTTTCCTGGGGTTATTCCACATCCTTTGGTCGTAATAAGGTCCTCGTCCATCAGGTCGCCGCACTACTACCACACAGCGGGCAATATCCTGAGGTGATTTTGTACGCACAAGGGCAAGTCTGAGTGTTTCCAGAACTGTTTCCTTTTATTAAAAGAGTAGGTAAGTCAAACACTAACCATCAAAATAGGTCATGTCAACCTGATATCCTTCGGTTTCGTAGATAATAGGTGATATGATGTCACGGTTGAAGCGGATTTCCGAAGGTCTAACAAAGTAAAAAAAAAACTTTGCAAAACGCAAAATATAACTTACAAACCTGTAAAAATGCATGAAGATTGTGTACAGTTGGATTTTTTTAACGTATAAGGTCAGGTAAACAAGCATTCTGTTATATCATAAAGTTTGCGTTTGCATCATAAACACAGGTAGGTTAAGGATTTGGGTCTAGCCAGAAACAACACATGTGGTAAACTGGACACCTAAAATACGTTATGGATGTTACTGCTTTCTTTCACAACCAGAAAAAACGCAAATTATTCTTAAACGATATTAATTATATAAGTAAACGCAAAATTTTCGGTCGTATACGACGCAACAAAAGTTTGAATCGTCTTTGTGACAAATTAATTACTGTATTGCTTCACAAGAGTGGTTACAAAATGTCTTGCTGGCTCTTTGGAATTTCGCTATGGATTTTTAATAAAAACAACTTGTCGAATGGCTAAAATGTAGGTAAAAAATGTACTGTGTACGCGGGGTACATTGAACAAATCTGACAATTCTTGAAACGGGATAACAATATTCCATGTGGTTATAAAGCACTGTTACAGCATATTAGTCAAACATTTGGAAATTGCAATTACCGACTGAAACTAAAAATGACGTAAAAAAGAATGTAATAAATGATTTTTGCTTGTTTTGAGAGTACTAAAGCAAATTCTGTTTAAATTATATACTCCCAAAGCAGACTTAATATTGAAAAAACTTGGTATATTACATTGTTTAACTTATAATAGTATTTGTTAAAAAACACATTTGCTGTAATTGACATTCTGTTGTAAGATTTATTTTTTTCAAAAGTATTCTTGTTTATTTCTGTTTACACTACGCATGTTTACAATCTCACGACAAACTGGGTTTTAGGCGTTACCTGGTCAAACATTTTAAAAAACAACACATACCGTAAATAAACATATTTTGCTGTGCACTCGCGGTAAAAGTCCTGTCCAGCAACAGATACTTCAGCCAGCTTAAAACGAAACAACCTGTATAATATCCAGCCGATATGTCGAAATTTTATCCACACTTTAGTCAACAAGGAACGAAGATCCATGGCAATTTTGCTTTCTGTGCTGATTAGAATGCAAACCATAACGACCACAAAGGTATTGTTACGTCATATAGGCCCTTACTTGCTTTCTAATGTTTCTTACTTGGCTTTTTACTTTTTGCTGCCCTTACTTTTGGACCAGTTGTTCCCAACTTGGAGCCGGCGGATCCCCATAGGGTGGGGGTCTACGGGGTTGCAAAGTTTGGAGTTTACACGGGAAAACAACGGAGTTAAGTTTATAAAAGGGTTCCTCTAACTACAAAAGGTTTGGTAGCACTGTTTTAGATGTTGGAAACAAATTGAGCAATAGAATGTATGTGACGTTACAGATGATAAATATAACTAAACCATAGAGCAAAAAATAAAAACCCATAGCGACATACCATCCACCGATGGAAGTAATGATATCGCAATTCATATTGATAATTTTTGTCACCTTTAAAGAGATATTTTTACCAACGAAAAGTATTGACAAATTTTTAATGGGCTTAAAGCAAGAAAAAAATTTTCTGTAAAGTCATAAACCACTTTAGTGACGGTTTAAGAGAACTGTAAAACAACATTTTTCGACAAAGTTAATGGTCATATACAATATTGTAGTTATGAATCCTAGAATCAACAAAGTTGCGTTTAATTGCTTTACAGCAAGAGTAAAATATAGCCAAAGTTGGTTATTAGGTTTGCATGCATAGATTAAACAGTCAAGATTGAAATCTTTGTTTGAACGATAAGCCTCAGAGAAAGAATTCCTGACTTGTAATTATAACGAGCAGGGTACTCATCACGTAGGCCTACTCAGTGCAAGAGGTAAATCACGTACCAAGTGCAAGGACTGTATTAGGTTGTTTGCAAAACAACTTTTCCCACCCAAGGTGAAGAGTGTTGACGAAAAACATGCGGCCTGCCGCGGAAACAACCCAAGGCATATACGCGCAAACGTGAAGTCAATTCGAAAGCATAGTTAGCCAGCAGAGAAATGACGAATTTTAAAACAACACGAATATTAACTGTTTTTACCTCTGTACATCTATATCAAATGATTTATATCCAAACGCAACCAGGTATAGCCAAAACTAATGTGTGTTGTTTTCGTTTTTCAATCATGAAAAGTAACTATTTTTTAACCACTGCTTTCAGTGCAAAACATTGCACGCAATCTGAAATGTGCTTTTGATGCTGGTTTGCTAATTGCTTGGCTATAATCCAACCAGTTGGTAATTACAGATTGTTAATTAAGATACTAATATATTAATGCACAAAAACATCTCATTTAATTTTCGTTTAGGTAAGGCCCCGGCAAAACTTTTACATGAAAAGTAATTTTTTAAGAAAGTGTTAATGGAAGAGGCCTATTTTAGTAATCTGTTGAAAATTTATTGCTTGTCTTACAACCAAAAGCACTTTTAATACTCTATGATCATTTTTAGTGTCTTAAATACGCATTTGGCAATAAAATTATTTTAATATTGACGATTAATTAGTTTAGTGTTTGCGCCAAGAACTTCAAGTGGTCAGTGAGTTATGTTAACTTCACCAGTCGCATCGCAGTTTAACAGTCGAAAGCTTATAGCGGAGTTGTAAAGACTTGCACAAATCGATAAAGATCTTCTTTGAAGAGTGAAGTATCTGCGGGTCAATGATCAAATGAACCAACGTAACCTTCAAGTTTTCAAAAAGTGCCTGAAGCGTCACATGCACTATGAGTTTCAAAACCGTGACAGCTATCGCCGCAGTTTTTTTACCGCAACCTTATTACATTTTGAATTCGACATTATACAAGAACCGCACGATGACAAAACTCAAAAATAGAAATAATTACATATTATCGACATTTAATCCCATGTTTTCCAATAAAACACAATGTAACCATTTTCAGATTTTAAGTACAATTTGTGGTCAACCTTGCAGGGCGTTGCCTTTTTAAGCTGCCAACTCTGTCAAAAATGTACTTTGGATGCCAAGTAGGCTACACAACATAGCATGCTTTTCGTGACCGTGTTTGGACAAATACTAAGTGAATTTTTAGTATAGGTTCATGTTATAATAGCGGTTTTAAAATCTCAACCTTTTTTCAATTTTGTTATGCCAGTTCTTTTGCAATTTGTACATTTGTGGTCCAAGCTAAAAAAATGCTTATGCAGTAACATAAGGAAGCTTTAAAAATATATCTTAGCAAACTAAAAAAATGTTGAATTTCTAACTAATCTCAAGCAGTTTTTCGCATAAGTGTATTTTAAAGTCAGTTTGTTAAATCACAAACAAGGCTAAAATATTGGAAACATAGTTCGCAAACTACTGTCTTGTTTTGTTCTTTGTGGTAAAACAAAGAACCACGTGGTACTGCAGTACTGCTCGGTAGAGGAAATTTTGATTTATTCCACAAAAATTATTAAAATGGTTCCTTCATTAAAAAGCAAATAACATTCGGTGGGAAGTCCAATAGCTTGAAGTTTTCCTACAAGCTTTATTTAATGAAGTAGCCTACCTACTTTTGGAACCGCTTTGATGTTAAAATAATAATGACGGGCACAACACAGCGTTGCGAGTAACTTCGTTAAAACATGTTTTGTTCGTCAGCATATTTTATTTGCAGTGAATTGTTTAATACTTTAGTTCAGTTCATTACCTACTGGAGACATCAAAAGGCCTTAACATTACTCTCAATCACAATTCAATGTTTATTTTTGTCATTTTACTGACCGAGTACAATTTAAGTCAGTTTTGTTGTTTGAGTGGAAATAGGTGAATGACCAATGTTATATGTATGTATTTTTTTTGTAAAGCCACTGACTAAAGGGTATACCATTTACGGTAAACTTTTACAAGAAACCACACAGCCATGTTACTTCTACGAAATATAAGAAAATGTTGATCCAGGTCATCTGTTTTTCGGCCGCAGGGAATTTTTGAAACTTAAAACTTAAATCGCTTTGCAAACGTTAACTTTTCAAAGTATAAAACCGAAACGAGCCTTAGGGCAACTTAGAAGGAAGGTTTTTTTCTTGAGTTTTTATTATTGGTACATTGACAATGTCGCACAGTCGTTTACGAAATTACAATTTGTGTTTGTTGTCTTCTGGAGTGAAAGTAAGATGCTTCGAAGATTATTTTGGATAAAAGCTCTCGTGGTACACGTTTGCAGCAAGTTCAACAGAGTTCTAAACAAACACAAAAAATTAAAAGCAAATAATCTTCCAGATGCTATGCGTTTGTTACCTGTTGAATAACAATCTCTTCATCAGACGTAGAAAATCCCATGTAAGTGGGAATCACTAATCCAACTTCCAGAAAATCTATATCATAAAAGTGCATCAAATCCATTACAGCATAACTACAAGTCAAGCAGCCCGTGTGAGATACTTTAAGCCTCAAATTAACTTAAATAAACATGTTTTGAAAATCTAACCTTGACAAAAATTAAAAATGCCTAGTGTCGGCTAAACGCAAGTACGATAAGTGTTCACTAAACAATTTAAAAGGTATAAAATGTGTCGAGGAAGACCTTATTACCATTTATTTTTGGCACAATTTGTTGAGGAACGAACACTTTCATGATCTTGTTGAACAATTTCAATGGTACTTCACCAATATTGGAGTTGACTAGGGCAAAATTGCCATAAAATTCAGAAACATAGCCTGTGATGTTTTTTCCAACAACGCCAACCCCACCACTAACTGCAAGATCCTGTAAACGAGCGAACTTTAGATTACGAATTCGAAAAATATGTTATTTATGCAACTTTATGCAATCATTTTAGATTCAAAGGTGATGTGCAACTATAACATATGTGATAAAAATGTGTGGTTACATGCAGCTTTATTTACTATTCCATTTCACCTTACCAATCTAAGAACAAAGGCTTCAAGTTCTTCTTCGAGTTTACCCCCAGTAAGGTTAACAGCAAGTTCTATGCATCCAGAGATGTTCATGCCATCCGGGCTAAATTCGACAGTTGGGGCTTTGGGCAATTCATAACCGAATTTCATTGTGCTGCAAATAATTTTGATTATGCTATGTGTTAGACCAGTGGTTCTTAACCGGTGGGAAATTTCCCACTATGTTTTCAGAGGAAAATTATGTACGTCAGGTAACCAAACTCGGGCCCGAGGGTCGAATCCGGCTTTGAATTAATCGTTGAAATTTACTTTCCTAACATTTTCCGCAACAACATGTAAGATTAATTTCAGCAAGGCTTACAAGACACATACAAATCCAAAAACCGTTTGTTACATCACAGACACGACTAAAAGTATCAATGATTTTGCTATTGTGCGCGAATAAAAGCCTTTTCTTTGTTGATTGTGGTGCAATAAATGACTATTGCAAGCGGAGGAGACTCTTCAATATTCTAACAACTTTAATCTCTCACTGAAGCACTAATTAAACTAAATAAGATTGCAGTATACCTTTGGGGTTCCACACCACATCGCTTCACAAAATTATTTCATTTAAAGAATATTTTTTTGTTAATGTAGGGCACAAAACATCAGTATAAAAATAACAGAGGGAGAAATTCGAAGTTGGTGGTTGACTTTAGTGGGAAACCACACCAAAAAGGTTAAGAACCACTGTGTTAGACCGTTACAGAACAAAATCAGATACCTGTTTTCGTATTCTTCAAGGCCCTTGATTAGAGGAGCAAGTCCTTTCGGAGTTAATTTAAATGGTAAGCCGACCGAAAGCTGAAAGAAACATGTTGTAAAAGTAACTTTTAAAACAACTGTTTTGTTTTATAGAAGCTATGGTTACTTTTTCATGTGTGTAATATTATAATGGATACCAAAACACAAGTAAATGTGAGCTTCTATAAAAAAAATGTTTTGACGTGAACCGGTAGTGAGTCAACAAGTTACGCATCTATTGTTTTATATGATGCGACAACAGTTTATCATTTTAAAAGTTAGACAACAAAATATATCAGAGAAGGGATGCTTTCAAAGTCAATAATAAAGCTCTCACATCAGCATATGAAGCAAGGCTATCAAGCAATCCGGTTTGCCACGATGTGTAGAGAAACGTGTTGACAGAGTAATCGCTTAATACTACATAAGCACTCTTTGCCCATCCGCTTGGATCTTGCAGTGGCGGGGCCACAAATGGAAAACTGCAAATAATCTTTTAATTTAACAAAATTGTGTAAATCCTGAAAAACCCTTCCTGAAAAAGCCTTTCCTGAAAAAATTGTGTAAATCCTGAAATTTTTTTTCTATTTTTTTTACATAATAACAAAAAAAATAAGTTTTGATGTTTTTGTGGAAAACTATTAGTGATCCAACCTAATGTCAGGGTTGTTGGTCGGAAAAGCAATCCCCTTCATGCCCAATGCTACGCTTTGAGCGTCAATCGCTGGCTCGTCTACTAAGCCAATGTCGATTGAAACCGGGAACCAAGGAAGTTCAAAGGTAGCTGTAAAAGAAAAGAAAACGTAACACATTTATGTAGGGTTGACCAAACAGCAATAACTTTAACTTACTTGGAATTGCCTTGATGAGCTTGTCACCCTGACTTTGCATGGCTAATTTCAAAGCAGGGCATGCCTGTACAAAATGTAAACTTTTACATACTCCCAGTATATTTTGATCCAAGTTTTTTATGGACACAATGTAGCCTATACCTGCTCTGAAAGCCAGTCTGCAATGGGTTTGCTAATCAACTTCGCACCGATGTTAATTAGGGCGTCGTAGCCTGTTTTACTAACTTCTGGTGAAAGATGTCCAATTTTTACATCGCAGGAGTCCTCCAAAATGTCAAGCTGCACAAAAAAAACGTTGACAAACACAGCACTTCTAAAAATGGGACTTTAGTTAAAAAAATTGCTTTTCTTTTCTAACTTACTGTGAGTTCACCCGCTTCATTCAAACCAGTAGTCACACCCAGTTTACCATCTACGTTTGACGCCATGATGGAAAATCCAGCCTCAATCTCCCAACTCAACCTTGATTTGTATAACTTGTTTTAGTATAATTCCAATTACAATGCAAAAAAATACTTTTACCAAGAAAATACTTTTATTTCAGTTTTGAGGTCTCCAGTGAGATGCATTTCTGCTTCACTGAGTGACAGGTTGGCTACGTTCGGAGATGCAGTGGTGATGTGCACATTTCCCAAAGAGAATGATTCAAGGTTCACACTAAAAACAAACATTCAGACCTTATACACTTGTCCAGTGTTAATATATTTCTTCAACCATATTCTTACTTGGAAATTGAAACCACTCCATCGTAGTCAGGAAACTTGTATGATTCAAGCCATCCTGTGGCCCAACCCACCAAAACGTCTTTCACTGCGCAACAGATTTTTAGTTAACAGTTACGGTAGTTCATATGTGATAAAAAGCTAAACTTACCAAGTTCAATTCCACTGCTTGTTACCTTTCCTTTTATCCCAGGGTTGATGTTGCTTCCCTGGGCCTGGCAAGCCACAAGACCACAAAGAAAAACTACCAACAGCGTTTTCATGACTGTTATGTTATTTTACGCCAATTTTTTCCAAAAAAAAACAATGGCCTGTATGTAAATTTCGACTTGTTAATAACGGTTATGAAGCACTTAGCTATGGTATAAATATTTCCAACTCACACACTGTACTCGTAAATATGTTCGAAAGTAAGAATATTTGCGCCGTAAATCGATTTATATACAGCAACACAAAAAAAGCAGAATGTTTAGCACGCTGACCAAGTTTAGAGTTCGCTCGTTCGCATTCCGATCAAGCCATTTAATTGTTACAATATAAAAATATTGCCTGTCTATTGCGCCCGAGGCCTTTCTGATGCCTCATTGCTTGTTTTGGGATTTGGCGTCTTCAGAGAATCACCTATAACTGGATGATTTTAATCTAAAATTTAAATCTGATTGACGTTTGCAAGTGTTTCGTGCGCCTTTAGGTTTGACGCGGTTGAAAAACCAGTTTAGTGCATATTCCGCTAAGATAACGGCGTGTCGCGGTATTTTAATGAACCGTTGTATACTTCCATGAAATGCACCGATACATTCATCGGTAAAAGTGGTTTCATGTTAGACTGATCTCTAATTTTAAAAATAGATGAAATGTAATCCCTTGAAGCTATAACAGAAATAAAATTGTCTGTTATTCAGACTAATGTTTGTTGCAGTTCCTACCAGCTAGCTAAGTAATCTCCCATGATATTTAATGTCTGCTTGTTCATTGTTATAACCTTTGCATAACATTCTCCTCGGGCTATTTTCAAAGACGCCTTTTTTGTTTCCTTTCTATCTGGCAAAAGGCAAGTACCATTACTATATCTTGCTACGTGAACTGGTCTTTAAACAACTAGTTTTCGTAATTATGTAGCCTTTTTTCAGAAAACGTAAAAATAATGTTGGATTTTTTAAAGTCAAACCACAAACACATAAGAGACTAAAAAAGTAGCCTTGATTGCTGCAACAAATTTAGATGCAATAAATTGGCTCTACGCTAAGCACAGTGATTGGAAATAGCTTTTGTTTTGGCCCAAGGCAAGTTGTTTCGTTGTCCAAACATAGCATTAAACAAATTTAATATTTTTGTTTGTTTTCAAAAATATATGTTTACCAAAATAGCCATTGTCTGCATACTGGTTGAAAACTAACACGGTGTCCAAAACCCAGTAGTTTTAATATATTAAGTAACATTGTACATTTATAAGCCATCAAACAAAAATTGGTCATAGTTTCGTTTAGCCGAAACAATTCGACCAAATGCACGCATTTAACCTATGATAAACATCGGTTCTTTTTACGCTTTTACAAACTTTACCAATAACCTATTCATTACGTATGAGTTAATTTAGAGGTAAAAAGTATGTTTGTTGGCAATCTACAACTTTTGAATCCACAACGGATTGTAACATATAAAAACAATGAATATTTAACTGCTTCAATTGTAATTGGTCAGTAGCTTTGATTTGCGGAAGAGAATCTCTACGTTGTTTTTTTTCCAAATTAAAATCTTAGTTACGGCGGCCGAATTGCAAAAAAATCAGGCTGCAACATCATGTACATGAACATTGTCATCACATGCACATGAGCATTGAAATTGAATAAGACTTAAATGTTAGAAAAGACATTTGCGAAAACTTCCCACTGTCTGGACTCATATCATTTGCTCCATGCTTCCACCTGGCGGCAAACTGAAGTCAATTTAAGCTTATAAGTTGCCAAAAACGGTCAGCGTGTGCAAAAAAAAAATATTTTTACTTGTTACAAATAGAAAAAAATGTTTTTAATTATAATCATCTAAATGTCATCAGAAACCAGTGTTTAATTTTGCTAGCACGTAAGTTGGTCATTGTACATGGTGACAAAAGACATGAATAAATTCAAACCACGTTTTTTTGCGTCAACCTTTCAAAAAGGGGCGGGGGGCTTATTTCAACGCTTTAAAAAGGTGACAAGAACATTTTGGTCATGACAAACTAGAAATAATAATATCAAACGATGTGCTTGCAGTATAATTAATATTTAACTTTGGCAAGTATTTGTTGCGCGTTTCGTTCGGTTGTTTGCTAACTTAGGCAGACAAACAGCCAATATTAAGAGTCTGAACGATGGAAGTACAACTTGGAAGATTGCCGACCACTTTTCCATCGCCGTTTCTGCAAGCTTTAAAACCGTCAAACCATTTGCTTGGTAAACCTTGCAAGTTGAAAGAACAGCTTGATGTGAATGGGTATGAGTTTGTAGGATGCTAATAACACTTGGACAATTTTAACGCCCCATGTTTTTTTTCACAGGTATGTGTATTTGAAAGAGTTCCATAACAGACAGGACGTTTTGAACGCAAGGAATGCGGTTCTGCAGTATGTCAATCAACAGGTAAACTGAATTCTTAGTGAATTATATTAAAGTTCAAAACAGTGGTCAACATTTTTTACTGTGTGCTAAAACAATAGTAAATAGGGTAGAGTACCAGCTTTTTCAAAAACCGAACCATTTATATTTTTCTGCTCCTGTGAAAACGTAGCGTTTTTTGGACATGCAATTTAAGTACAACTTTGTAATTACGACAAGGCAAGAACCACTTTAAAACATTCATTTGGAAGATGTCATAAAACGTACAGATTGTATAAACTGCATGTAAAGCTTTTCAAAGTGTGCAATACAAACATTATAAAGTACTATGTTATACAGGGAAAGCATATTCTGGACACAGAAAATCACACAATTGAAAACGGAGTACTAAACCATAGATGTGGTTTGGGATGTCTTCCTTTTATGGAAGGGCAAAACGCAATTACACATTGTCATGAAATGAACAAAGTAATTGAAGGACAGCATGGTAAATAATTGTAGGCAATTAAATAACATTGAAGCGACTTTAACGGCACACTGGACAAATGAATGTACTATACAGAACAGAAAATGTACTACAGAACATGGATTTTAGTATTATCTAGTTACTTGCACTTTTATGAGAACATGGATGTGTATAAAATGCATTAAACTTTCATTAGAGAGTTTATGCCCTACTAATGCATGGGTCATCAAACTATACTACCCGCGGGCTGGGTCCGGCTCTCGGCGTCATTTTATCCGGTCCGCGAAGGTTATTTTTGATTTAACAAAACGTACAGAACATTTTCCAACTTAATATCTTAAAGATTGCGCAAACCTGCAAAATAGATTCTATAAACAATTTTTATCAGTTGATGTTGAAATGAACGTTTTATTTTACAGTGTACACGTTTTTCGAAAGTTATTTTGGAGAACCGGTCACAACGTTCGATTTCAAGTGGCTGCGCGCCATGCATCGGGATGGATTTACCGGAGCTCATGTTGACAGGTTGTATCTTAGTTGCATGGTTTAATTAAGTGTTTGATTAAGGCTATATAATTGTGATGACATATCAAAAAAAGAAAACGTATTCTATTAATTGATGATTGCCCATACGGAGAGTGTCAAACCACAGCGACCTGCGGACAAATACGGACCACCATGCGTTTTTTCAAGTTTGTGTCTTTGTAACTTTGCACTTTTCTCCGACTAAAAACGAATATAAAGTTAATGATCCGAACGGTAAGAATAATTGACGAAGCAACAGTGCTTCCTAATCAAAATCAGTCAACAAAGTTGTTTAACGATATATATTTCACCCCAAAAGGGCATCGCGTAATTATTCTTACATATAATTTTATGTATAATCAGTGATCGTCGACAAAAAGATGCCTACTACTTGCGGGATAGATCCTGTACCAAACACTAAATGTCTGATCCGAACGGTATGTTATTAATACAAGTAAACTAATTTTTGTCACAACAAAACAACTTTTACACAATTAAAGCTGAAAGTTAAGGCATAAATTTACGTTCAAAAAGTTCGGTTTCGGCCAAATTTCTTGATGAAGCGAAGTTGCAACTATAAAGGCAACAGCGTTGTTAATTCGAATTAAGTGAAGCGTGACAAATCCAGAGACATCTGTCCAGAAAAATAACAGAGTGAAACATGTTTACGCTCCAAGGAACAGCATAGTTGCGACTTGCGAGGCAAAAAGGGTGACGTAAAAGGCCGCTCTGCAACAAAGCTGAACTGTTCTCGGTTTAAGTTCGTTTTGACTTATTTTAATTGGATTTTGCGTCGATTTTGTCAAATGTTTGCATATAAATACGCAACCGAACATTACTATTTGCCTAATTGCTATAACTTAAAATAGAAGATAATTTGCGACCGGAACTATACACTTCCCAGTGAGTGTTATTTATCAAACAACAACTGAAAAGGCCACATATAAAATTGTTTCATAAAAAAAAACAAAGACACTTGACATGCTAACCTGTTTTTTAAGTATTTCCTGTTGATAGTGTTAACTAAATCGCCTGTATTGTAGAGTGTACATGTCTCGTGGTTCAGAAGATCTTTTGACAATGTGGACGCCGTTGGGTGACATTCCAGCGAACATGGGTGTACTGGCTGTGTGCGAGGAGTCACACAGAGCTCAGGGGTATTAACAACTGAGCAAAAAAAATTATTAAAAAAATGCATAAGTTTGTTGCACATTATTAGGTTTACGAAACTCCAGCAGACTTACGCCAACTGTGACTTGGAAGCACAGGGTGTCACGGGTTCCGGCTGGTTTACTGAATATCCAGAGGAAATAAGCAAAATGGGCGGGAAATGGAAAACAAGTAATTTTGAGGCGGGAGATGTAATTATTTTTAATATTAGGTGAGACCGTTTAAAAAAAAACTAACTTACAGGTTGCTAAAATATTTAACTTACGTGATGCTACCTGTAGGCTAAGTGCAAATAGCGCCACCGCGTTATCTCTTAATAAATATTTCCCAGCTCGAGACAAATAACGTTTATATGGAAAATGCATTAAAGCAGTTTTACGAACTCCATTTTTCACATTCCTTTCACCTAGACTTGTTCACATGTCAACGGCAAATCTTACAAAATTCGTACGACTCAGCTGCGACACCAGGTGGCAACCGTCGTCTCATCCGATTGACAAACGATTTGTTGGCGACCTAAAAACAACGTCACCGAAATATGGAGTCCATGCTTCGCAATCACCACAGACAAAAACTATCGAAAATTTGAAAGTGACCTGGGGTCTTATATAATTTAACCCCGTTGTTTACGCTATTTGCAGTATTTTTTTTTACTTTTTTTAAAGAATTACCGACAGAACCACCACCATGTTTTAAATCCTGCTAATTCCTAAAATTTGCTGTCGCAATTCCCCCAAAAAGTGGTCGTTTGCTCCAAAATGTCAGTCTGTTAATGTCAGCATTTAGTTCTTAAAGCGAATAAGGAGACACACAACTGACATTTCAAACTTCGAAAAACAGGCTGTGAAAACTTTTAAAGTCAGGCTGTGGAAGAAAGTAAAGTAGGTACGAAAGTATTAGTTGTATTTGACTTGATGCTTCTTGTTTGAATGTTTGTTAAATGCCAAAAAAATTATAAAAAATGTTTTGTTAAATGCAAAAAAATAAAATGTATAGTCGTTTCTGTTTTGGGTCGTGTCTTGTTTTGTACAAATTAAGGCGTAAACCAAAATACCAACGAGGTAGCCTGGAATGTTAGCGCGTCCCAGCGGGCAGCGACATTTTATAGCCATAGCTCTTTTCAACGGTGCTGGCATTCCTGTGAAACGTCACGTCTTTCTGACTTTGACCCGGCGCGAGTTCGCCGGTGCAGTCAACCGTTGCGAACACGCTCATCAAGCGCTCGCCAACAAGAGTGGGGTGATTGCTTTGTACTGTATCGAATGGCAGTCAGCAGCAACAGTTGGGGTGTATGTGAAACTTGGGACATCTACTGGATTCGTGCAATATTGTTCAATTGCAATGGTTAGACCGTATCAGTTGGTTTCCGAAAATGTCCGAAGAAACATGGAACAGCTGAGTGAAGTCAGTCAGTTTGAGGTGTGTGGGCATATACCCATTAGGCAGCATTCTTATACCAGTTAACCCTACCCCACACTTTTTTAATGTCGCGCAGTCAGGTATATTTTATTTCACTGAAAAAGTCTAGGTAGTACGTACTGATTGCAATGTTAGCACTTTTGCAGCACTTGATTTTTTAGGAAATGATCTTTTGTTTTAGGAATGATCAACCAAACTATTTGATAAAACTTGTTGATATAACTTATACGATGGGATAGCTTACACCATGAGCTGGGTTTCGTGGACCTTAGACGTACCTTGTCGTCAGGTGCTAGCAGTATGTTTGCTCATGATATTTAGTCTGCTGTTTCACTGGTATCTTCGAAACAGAAAACGCAAAGGCCGCCTGCCCGGCCCCTTTCCGTGGCCAGTCATCGGCAATCTGCTGCAGGTCCGAAATAACGCACATCTAAAATTAAACAAAATGCGTGAGATATATGGCGATGTTTTCAGCATAAAGTTCTTTTCGCGGTCAGTTGTTGTGGTATCGGGACAGACGGCGGTTGACGAATGCCTGAACTCACAGTCTGTCTTATTTTCGGCGCGCCCTGAGCTTGCTATGTCGCAGTTCGTGCTGCAAGGCAAAAGCCTCACGTTCGCAAGGATGGACGTATCGACGCACAAACAATACCGCCACCTTGCGCTATGCGCATTGCGCGAAGTTACACGAACCAAAACGCGCACCGCTTTTCAACATCGTGCCGAAGAAGACGGAACAACTTCAAATGTAGTTAACAGCGAAGACAGACGCTCTCACATTGAGCAATTATTGCTGGAAGAAGGAAAAAAGTTGGGCAAAAGATTGGTGGCTGTAGGCGAGTTGCATAATCAAGATGTTGTCGGATTAACTGCGTCAGTCAAGTACGAGATACTGAGTACAGTGTGCAATATTAATGCCAGTGTGCTGTGGGGCCAAAGGTAGGAAACTGTTGGAAATCGTTTATTGATCGTATAGTTTTTAACGTTTGCTCATTAAATGTAAGAACAAAGGTTTTTATTTTGGGAACATTAAACAAATTTAGACTTGTGTATTTCAATTACGCGTTTCACTAAAGCTTACTTTTCAGTGTTTTAAAAACAAAACAAGACAATCACAAGTTTGGGAAATCTTTATTTCCAGGATAAAATCAGTTGACTATCTTGTAAAGAACAAAGATATTTCGCTAAAAAAACATCTTCAGTGTCTATAGAGAGCAATAACAGGGATTCAAATTAGAAAAAGTTAATAGTTCCTTCACAAACACGACCATTCCTTAACTGAAAGCCTAGCAGACTAAAATAAAATTGATGCAAAAATTGATATTAAAAAAATGCTTTTACCTAAGTGTAAATGGGGTGTGTTTTTTCTTCGCCTTTTACGCTTTTACAGTTTTTACCTTTCGTGCGTTTTTTATCTTTCATTGCGTGTTTACAGTCGGTTTATTCTGCTAGGCTTTCAGTTGAGGAATGATCGTGTTTGTGAAGGAACTATTAGTTTTTTCTAATTTTAACCCCTTTTATTGCTCTCTATAGACACTGAAGATGCTTTTCAGAGAAATAGATTTGTTCTTTATAAGATTGTCAACCGATTTGAAACAATTTGGAAATAAAGATTTCCGAAATTTGTGACATATATATATGAAAGGTGGAAATCGTTGCAACAATGGTAATAGAACAGGGAATGATTCCCAGAATCAATTTACCAGTATTTAAAACAGTGGTTCCCAAACTTTTTCATATTTTTTTCAAAACGGCCATTATTTCGAGGGCTCCTTAAGCCTAAATGTGTATTTCATAAAAACGAAATTTGATTGCAGGATTTTAGCTAGTTATGCAAAATTGCGCATAACAATCATCCAAAGACAGCATGTGACATCACAAACAGGACAAAAACATTACGATTGTGCGCGAACAATTGCATTTTTGATAGTTGTCATTCAATAAAGGCCATTGTTTAGCAATGGAGACAGTCAATTCTCAATTCTACTTTGATTTAAACTTATTTAGTGGCACTAACTGACGCCAAATAAGATTATAGAATTACTTCAACCGCTTCGCGGTCCCCCCAAAATTGTCTCACGGACCCCTAAAGGACCGCGGCCACCATTTGGGAACCGCTGATTTAAAACAAGACAATGCCTTAACTGTGTCTACCGTAAATTGAACAAAACATTCACATTAAGTACTGCAACGAAACAATGAAAAGCAAAGTCATTGGTATTTTAAACGATTTTCGACCAAACACTGTTAAAAAACAAATTAAAACATGTGTTTGAAGGTATGGGCGCCACGACTCGCAGTTGAAAAGAATGGTGAATGCGACAAAGGGATTGCAGACTTCTAACGCTTCAACAACGCTTCTAAATTTTATGCCGAGTTTAATTAAGATACTGCGCCCAGCAGTAAACAGCTTTGTACAGCTTAACGAAAGCCTTGAAAAGTAAGTAAAACTTTAGGTTTAACTTAAAATAGTTGCCAGCGATTGCGATCATTTTAAACCTATTTTGATTACCACGTGCTAAACATTTTTATTTTGGATCCGCAAACAAACAATAACCAATTTTGCCTAATTCCTACTCGATTTTGTTGCAACTAATGGGGAAATAGAGTAAATAAATTTAGATTTTAATTGTCTGACCAAGTCCGCCATTTTGTCGCTGAAACAATTTGTTTGGAGTTTAGTCATTGTTGCCTAGGATTATATTGTGTACCGAACACAAGATATTTTCTGTTGTTTTCGCTATTGTCGCTACAATATAACCTTAAGATTGTATAAAATGTAATACTGTTTCGAACAGAATAATCGGTATGTTGTGTTAGAATGAGGTAAATTTATGTCCAATCAAGGATTTTACAGTTTAATCACAATCTTGTGGGCTAACTGTGTCACTTATTTCGTTTGTTCAGCGATCTTAAGACACAGGTTCAATCCAGACGCCAACAAACAGAATCGTGCAACGGTCATGGAAACAAAAACGGAAAAGATCACAATTCGGTGCTGGATTATCTGCTCAAAGTGTTAGATGACGACAAGCTCGAACAAAACTATGAAACTGACAGAACGTTGTTGTTGGTAAACCATCCATTTGTAACATTTATATATTTCAACCCGTATCACATCCTCAAAAGCCTCGTTGAAAACTGTTTTGTGCTTGGTAAAGGTTTTGCAATCAGATAAATTGAAAGTAACTAAACCTAGGCGTTAAACAACGTTCGTTATTGACTAGGACCTGGACTTTTATGGTATTAAGAGATAAAGTTTTATAATAACGAAATGTGTTTGCAGTATGGGATCAAGTGTGTGTTCAATTATTAACTTCTAAATAAATTCACGTTACATTCATACTAAACACAGGCGACTTTAAAGGCCAATCTTTTTATATTGTGTTAGTATGAGAGGATTTTTTTATAAATGACCTGTACACTTTTAGGTCGGAGATCTGCTTGGAGCGGGTACAGACACAATCAGCGTGGCGTTCGCTTGGTTAATAGTATACGCTGCTACTTTCCCAGAAGTGCAGAAAAGAGTTCGTCGAGAAATTGAAACCTTTCAACAAGAATTCGATCGTTTGCCAACGTGAGTGCTTAATAAGTTCAGTTATGCTGGTAAGCTTTTATGAAATGGTAAGATGTTTCGTCGCAATGACTAAAAAAATTGCTGAATAATAAGGTGTCGTGCAATAGAACATTTCGCATTTGAAGTTCGGCCAATGAAAGGTTTGATTCACAGAAGTGACTTATATTCTACGTTCTACCTAATTACCTACCACATACAATATTTGCCATAGTTACAACGGCTATACATTTGTCATTCAATTTTAATTGAAAATCCATCTCTTCAAAAAAAAATCCAAGCAGAAACGAATGGGTCTCCACACACTTGTAAATGCTAATCAGTAATGATGTTCATATGCAGTGCAATCCATTTTAGATTCAAAATGACAACTAGTAAAAGCACCAAATTCCAAACTTTTTGTCCGTGTTCCATGTATAAGCAGTACAACAAAACATGTACAAAAAATTCCCCACTATACACCTGATCATACGCGAAGCATATCATACTACCCACCGTGTATTAAGTCGCATTGGACCACTGTGACATGTCTAGGAATAACATTAGATGTTTGAGCACATATTTAGTGTTTGTAAAGGAGCACTGGCCGATCGGACCGAAATTGTAAACAACAAATAAAGAATAACAAAACGGCCCAAAAGATTTTGCGGACCGCTGGACCTCGGGGTTAGGAAACTAAACTTTGGACTTGAAATTTTAACTGGAAAATTGTGGGTGCCCGTGGGACCATGGTAAAAATTTCAAATACTTATTATCAGTCCCCTAATTCCAGAGGAGACACATACTGTTTTTGTCCGCTTTTCTTCGTTTTTTTCTATCTAACGCTGGTTTGCTCCAAACGTTTGTTCCTAAGAAAGAGTGCTTTCAACTTTTTTAATTTACACAAACGTTAGTTTGATAGTCATCCTAAGTTGATTTTCCAAAAGTTAAACCCTATGTGACTCATGGGTTCAACCACAGGCCCCTATTCTTTTTTACTACTTTTGAAAATATATGACAATATAATGAGGTAGACAGAACATGGACGGAACCGATTTAAGTTTGGTTTAATGCTTTTTATTAATTTGTCCTTAAGAGTCAAAACATATTCCACCTTTTTAATAACGTAATTAATCCCACTAATTACGTGTGTGGGACTCATTTGTTTTTGCTTGTAAAAAAAGTCATGTTAGTTGGTCAAATATTGTGTATGGCAAGTCGCTGAATAAAATTTATAAAATGGAAATATATAGGAAAGGCAACTTTCTAGTAAGTTGTATGTATACAAAGTTAGAACTAGTGTTAACTATACGTTTTCTCAACCAAAATATTCGCGTAATGCGAAAAATAAAATCACGTACGAAACAATATGTGTTCTGTTTAGGGAAGGATACCCATTTTAATACTCTAAGTTTTGAATTTCAGATATGCGGAAAGATGTCATCTTCCTTACATAATGGCTTACATTACCGAAGTTCTTCGCCACAGCAGTTTCGTTCCATTTACGATCCCCCATTCGCCTCACAATCACGGCAATTTATGTGGATTTCACATCACAGAGGGAACTGTTATGATGATTAGCCTGTGGTCAATCAACCGAGATCCGGATCTGTGGGAACAAAGTGACAAGTTCAGGTTATTTAAATAAAGTTTTTACTCATTTATTTATTGTATTTTTTCAACAACTTAATGTTTTTAAAAAATTGAATAGAGTTTTCTAAAGATATATGTCGGTCAGAAATACATGCAATATGTCGGTAAAATATATGCACAATATGTCGGTAGAAACTATACAGAATATGTCGGTAAAAATATTTCCAATATGTCGGTAAAAATATATAAATATAGTCAAGTTACTAACCCGACGGTCTTTTAAAGTATTGTAGTTTATTCCAGGGGGCGCCTCGTGTAATTAGGCCACTTTTTACCCTCGACTTCAGTTGTGAAACTTAAACCAGTAATTGCTTGCAATTTGACCATCATAAGCCACACACAATCATCATCTAATCAACAACATCAAGGTTTTAGGAGCGTGTTGAGTAAGAAATATGAGTGTTTTGCATGAAACATCTACTTTACTGGTATTGGGTTTTGTAACAACAGATGGGGACAAAAATATATTAAATATTATTAGTGCTTTTTTCATGTTTGTTTGTGGATAGGATTAACGCAAAATGGAAATAACCATATTATTTGTACTGTGGGTTTCTTAGTCCAGTGGAGATTAAAACGCCTCGACTGAATCGTCAGTAGTAGGATTACGTCAAACATTTCGTGACACTGGGCAATTACCGCACTTTCCATTACTCGCCTCAACTCAGTCCCATTTTAAAGTGGCGTCCGTCGCGTGCAAAGATGTATTTCCTATTTTCTTCAGCTGGTGATTTCTGCAGGCAGCCTTAATTTACAATACTTAAATGATTTTCAAATTGGATCAATGTGCGCATTAGAATAAGTCAGTCAGGAACATTGAGTGCGAAGAATTTTCATACTAATCATAAGTTATTACAAGCGATGAATCGTTCAGTAAGGAGTATTGTGCCGTAAGTTTAGTGTGTTTAGTGCAGGAAGTGTGTTGTCGAAGTGACGTATCAGTAAGATTTAGATGTTGCGTTAAGAAACGTACAAACGTGGAGTAAGCATTATAAAATGTGCACATAATAATATTTTTTCTGAAAAAAAAAAACAGTGCAACGGACCGTTGTTGTGAGTACGGACGGCGACATACCTTTGCAACATGCACCTGACTGATTAATTATGGTTTAAAAAACATAATCAAAGTTCCGTAACGTTAAACTAATGTAGGCTGTTAATCAAACGTCCCAAATTTATATTGTTAAATACTCCTGCATCAATTAGAAGCAGCAAACACATATGATAAAGAAACTACTAGTTGGCCAACCAAAGTCCAGATTTTTTTTCCTTTTTCAGACCAGAAAGGTTTATAAACCGCCAAGGCGAGTTCGATCGAACCAAAGCGGACCGCGTAAATGTTTTTGGTGGAGGCAGAAGGCGCTGTGCTGGGGAGCATCTGGCTCGAATCGAATTGTTTTTAATGGTTGTAGCCCTCTTCAAGGAATTTCGATTTGAGCGACTAGGAGGCCAAACTAATCTACCTGATACAGAACTGTCGATATCGATTCACCCGAAAGTTATTGATGTAAGGACTATTGAAATCGGGTGAATTGAGTGGACTTAGCCTTGACAGGATGTACGCAGTGTATATAAAAAGGCTTGCTTAAAGTTGATGATTGGTGAGTTCAATAAAATGTGAACTGCTATATGTTTATATTGTGAAAATAAGTTTAAACTTACTTTATTCTTACTTACAAGGTGTCAGTGATATAGTAAAAACGAATTGAAACATTTTTTGTAACAAGTACTTACAACTTTTGTTTTATTATTGTGTTTACGTTGTAAGAATTATTCAACCATTGATTGCACACTTTAAGATTGAATATTTTGCAGATATATTAAAAATGTCAACAATGGTATAGTGTTGTGTTTATACACTAACATTTATTACTAATTTGTTCTGCTTTTTTACAATATTTTATTTATGTCACCTGCTTCAATTAATTATTTACTGAACATGCTTCTTCACTAAAAAAAGATGAACAAACTCAAGTAGTTTGATTTAAAAAAACATGTCAACAATTGCGATTGCTGACTGTGCTATGCCCGTTTGTTTTTTTATTTTTCTATGCCATTGAATTTGATTAAAAACGAACTCTATCGTTTGCCTGCCGTTCATTCACTTCTTTCATCAATAAATATACTAACGCAAACGGTCTTGGTAACTACACCAGAAAAATTACTACCACCGATATACCTACAAATTAGTAAGATTTGAAAAGAATACTGTCGTTTAAAAAACTACGTCTCACATTGCTTCTGTAATGATTTTACCGCATGTGTGAATTGGACTATTCTACATAGAAATTTTACGTCGGAAAATGTTCTGTCGTAGCCCTTGAAAAACGTTAATGCAATCTGTAACCTAAAAATGCACGGAATGTTTAAATGTTCTCAGCACATCTTGCCTGGCTGCCTGTTCGCACGTGATGGCGTGGAGGTCGCGTGAACTCGCTACACTATCAGGTTGACCCAGACGTTTTGGTCAAACTTTACATTGTCACGACGTATAACAAGCCACTAATAATAGCAGTTGATTAACGTTAATGGTAGCATTTGATAACAAACGATTGTGTGCCGCATGATATTCAAAATCAGGGGTACAAGACACAGTGGCAAAATAAAGTCTGTTTCGGCTTATTGCTAGAAAAGTAAAATTTCATTTTGGATTAGCAACTTTTAAAGGCATTTTAAATAAAATTTTCATTTTTTAAACCGCTAAATGCGTAAAAAAAGAATATAAATTTAAATTCAAGCATTTAATTTACCGCTGTCTGTTATTGTAGACATGTGGTATGCAAAAACTTTATAATATACCTTTTTTGATTCAGCTTAGACATAGTTCGGATTGTTACATTACCAGTTTACCATAGGAATAATTATTACAGTTGGTGGTATCTATATCAAATTAAAAATGCGAAATAAAGTGTAAGTCGACACATGACCTTAAAAGAGACTACCCGTATATAAGAAAACAAAATGATAGCAATAAATTATTGGCAAGCTTTTGCTAAAATTTGTCCAATACGTATTTTTTGCCTGTTTGTTTGAAAACATTCCGGTTTTAAGCTGGCAAAATTTGTCCAACACGTTTGTAGGCAAATTACCTATGCGGTTAAATGTCGTATTTATTTAAACATGCAGTTGTTTGTTTACCTTTTAGTTTTACCATAGTAAGCATACACAACAAAATATGCGCCCGTACCTCACAAACAGCTCTCATTTTGCTTAGGGACGTCCCCGGAGTTTGCGTGTCTCAATACACGGAAGAAAAAATATCCAGTCAGACAATGAACTCAGCAGAGACCGCCGGGTCATTTTCTGCCAACGAGTTCAGATCGCGAACTTACAGAAGCCGGGCATGAGTTCACTTTACGCAAGCGAGTTCAAATCGTGAACTCACTGTGAAACCGGCGAACCGGCGTCTCGTCTTTAACTTGTCTGGCTGAGGATATCGAACTCGACCGGGGTCACCACAGCGCACTCCAGCCAGTGAATGACCTCGTCAAGACGTAGTGAGTTCGTTGTCTGGGTTCGCGTAACCTCTGCGTGGTGCGTTTTGTATTCAGTCTGAACTCACAATAACACTTCACAACACGAGGGCTGTACAATACAATCAGCAGCACAAAAGCGACATAACCAAGCTCTATTTTACGACTATTTGTATGCAAACACATACTGAGCTTGCATCAACACACGTGCGTACTGCATAGTCACCTACGTTAGTTTAAAGATTTAACTAAACATGCAACCAATATGATCGCAACTTTCTGTAACTGACCGCTGCTTCTACGTCTTTTACACAGCGATGAGATCAACGTTTGACACACGATTGGCAAAGCTGGTATCAAACAAACAAACAAACAAACTCTGCACTTTTACATCAAACGATACACTAAATCCCGAAAGCCTAAATGCTACTAACATCGCTTGACTACTGAAAACACAAAACTCATTTTTAGATAATTGTACAACAAAGTAATATTGTTATGTGACAGTACACAAGAGACAGTTTTGGAGACAAACTTTTATGTATTAGTATCAACCAAACCGTACAGCGTTCTCTCAGAGACTGCTCGGTAAACATAAGCAAGCCAAACCGTTTATTTTGGTTGTTCTCGGGCGGTGGATGGTCGTGATTTGAGCGCACAGCAGAGGCTCGCGAAATGAACCCAACGCGAGTTCACATGAACTCGTATCGAAGGTCACTAGGTTTTGTTATTGTTTTAGGAGAAACGCATTCACGCTACTACACTTATAAATGGATCCACCAGATGAAAGACGGCTTATAAACTACACACATTATTTTCGCACGTTTTTGTGCTGTTGGGTTCAAGCCCATTCACACTCACATTATAAATTGTTTTTTGAGTGATGCATTATAAGACTTGACCTATCGGTAACCCCAAAGACAACATTTCAAAACTTATGACTTATTTATTATAATAAGTAAACCAGGAGTTGAATATTTTGGATGATTGTGCAAGAACCTTTGGTTTCACCAATTTACACCCATATTTTGTAATGGGTTTTATTTGAGACTTTCGGACAAGAATGCAAATCATTTTTGTAGCTGTAGAGCAGGGGTTCTTAACCTGGGGTGGTTAGGTCTATTCTATTTAAGCAATTACAGAAGGGGGAGCGAAAATTGGTTAGTGATTTGAAAGGGGGTGCGAAAATTGGTTAGTGATTTGAAAGGGGTGCAGCAAGGAAAAAAGGTTAAGAACCACTGGTGTAGAGGTAGATGGATGTGCCGTTTTTGTTGTTTTAAATTGAGCACCAAAGTCTGTGTTATTAGTCGTCTATTCTGCCTTTCATGCACTGACTTGTTTATAACTGTGACAGTGTAGCGCACAACATGGTATCATTCCAAATTAGGCCTATTTTGGCGTGGGCACTGTTTCCACGTGAAAAAAAACAGCCGCACTGGCAGTATTTGACGAGTTAAAATTAAACCAACTGTCATAAGACATTACTAACAGACAGAGCAATGGGCAACCATAGCTAAGCTCTAATAAGGTTTATTTTGCTTTTGGTAAGTGCGCAAACAGTTGCCTTCTATTGTTACTTATAATGAAAGTTGAGGGAATTGCTCGACAGAAAAGACCCTTAAAAACTCTTCAGTTACTGTTAAAAAGGCGCACAATAAAAAATATCATCAAAAAGTCATAAGCTTTGGCGCTCCTTTCAAAATCGCTTTGAGGACCCCCAATTCGAAAAAGTGGTGTAAAAACTTGTTAGCTGGGACCCGCTAGTCATTGCTAAAATTATCTGCCCCGCTGTGTAAAAAGTTTGGTGACCTCTGGATCAAATATTATAAACTGACAAATGCAACAGTGACCGGTATTAGAATCGTTATGTGTTGTTTTTTGTCATTGCCAACTGATCACAGCTTTACATTTTAGGCGTGCTAGTCGTAATCCGACGGTTTAAAGATCTCGCGTTGTGTATCTTTTTAGATAAATGTCAAAACATTTACTAAACTATTTAATACCTGTTTAGTAGTTAAATTAATACAACTTATTTTTTTGAAAATCGGTTGTTTAGTTTTTTGTAGAAAATTCACAAATTCACCACACAGTCCTTATTTTAGCTGCACATTTGACGGTTTAAACTTGAAAACTTTCGGGCTAAAGTCCACTGCCCAGCTAAATATATTTTACAGGTGTTATACAGAAGATTATTAACGGTTCCTGCTTTGCGCTTGGGATAAGTTTTCCATTTCTATTGTTTTTTCGCATGATTATTATATACGACTCATTACTGCCCCCGAAGCGGTAAAAAGGTTAAAATCAGCAAAGCTTGTTAAAATACATAACCTCCAGATTTCATGAATGTTGGTTGGTACATTGCAAAGTGTTTGAACTATTTGTAACCATAAGTTTAAATCAGTGATCCAAAAATCCCCAAACATTTGTCTATTTAATATAAAAGCATCAAGCCATTAAATGATGTGTAAACTGCATGCTCACAAATGAGACCTTGTTTAGCAGTGGAGACAGTCGATTCACAATTCTAATTTGATTTAAAAAAAATTGCCTCACGGACCCCTAAAGGACCGCGGACCCCAGTTTCAGAACCGCTGGTCTACAGCTTACTTATCATTTGTGGATTCACTCTTTGCTTTTTTAAAATTTCAATCACCTGTAAACGGGTATTGTTTGTAACATTTGGTCCAACCGACCGAGTTATTATCCTTGCAGCGTTTTAATGCGTTAACGCTTACTTTTGTGCTCTTGCCAGGCGCTCAACTATACGATAAGGCTAAGCCAGTGGTTCTCAACCAGTGGGCCATGGAAGCATTTTGATTGGGCCACAGACCAACCAAATAGAAAGTTTTTTTTAAGAATTTACTTTCATTTGTGTCACTACACTCAATTTTACAAGAATAATGGCTTGGGGAGGAATTGAGAAGGAATGTTTTTGCTTTGTTTTTTGTTCTGAACCTATTTTATAATTGATTTCTTTCTATCTCAAAAATTTACTGGGCCACAGAATTTTTTTGCAATGAAAGTGGGCCACGAAAGAAAAAAGGTTGAGAACCACTGGGCTAAGCAATGGGAATGATTGACAATTACGGGCACACGGGCAATGTTCTTGATGGTTGTAATTAAGTTGTTGTACGTTTTAGTTTCGTTACAAAGAGTAGAGATTTTTATGCTAAAGTTTACGACTCTGCTGATATATTTATGTATCAGTAATATGCAGTAAAGCAGTTTTCAATACTATATTAAGGTGGTCTCAATAGTAGCCTACTCTTGCAAACTGTTTGCAATACTATTGGGTGTACTAGAAGTCGAAACTCAAATAAACATTCACTAATCAAGAATGTGAATTTGTGTACTGGTATAGGTTCTACTTCTAGAAAAGAGGTTGTTAATCTTGGGAGGACCCTAAAGGGTGCGAAGATCCGGACTCAAAAAGATTACGGAATAGTAGTTACTTTGTGGAAAATACAATTAGCTACGAAACCTGGTCGGTGACATACTGAGGGTGACAAAAACAAACAGGGGTTAAAAACATGCGGCCCATGAGATCACGCTCACCTTCAGCGACCCCGGAATCATTTTCTAAATTATAAGTTATGTGTTTAATTGAGATCGATTAAAGTGCCCTACCTCCGAGTTGACCAGTGAACTGTATGCAAGGTTTTTGATGGATGGTTGTATTAGCCTGCTGATCAAATTAGCTGCGATTGTAGCGTCACAGCGCCACTGCCAAGCACCAGTGCTAATCAGTTTTGACACATATTGTTTTTGTCCATGTATTTTTATGTTTGTTTGGTTTTCTGTCTAACGCTGGTTTGTGCAAACAGTTGATAAAGAAAGAGTGCTTTAAACTTATTCTAATTTACACACATGTTGATTATCCAAAGTTAATTCTCCCAAGGTTTGACCCTGAATGACCCAGCGTTATAACCACAAGCCCCTAAAACGTGCTTTTTTTAAAGGCTGCACTAAATCAGGAGTTTCATACATTGCTGGTTGGTGCATTGTAAAGTTAAATCATCGTTTGACTTTTTGTTAAGTTCGCCCATTTTTCACCTCCTTAACCCCAAAATATTTGTTTTTTAGGTTTGCCAATCCGTTAGGTCAGAAATACAGGTCCTAATGTGCTGAAATTTTAAACAATTGTGTAGTGGGCTTCTTGTGTAAACAAAATGTTTTTAGATTGATCGGCCTAGTGCAGGGGTCGCCAACCCGCGGCTCCGGAGCCGCATGCGGCTCTTTGATCCCTCTGATGCGGCTCAGTTTTTGAATTTACCAAATGTTGTACATTTAAACAAAAATTATGTGACGATTATGCCGAACACAAAAGTCGAACACGAAAATGGAAGTGCAGTAGCATGGCTGTACTCGCTTGTTGTAGTTACCTGCAACCCCGCCTCTATACCAGTGGTTCCCAACCTTTCGTGGACCGTGGCCCCCTTAAAGTAACTTTTTGGCCTCGTGGCCCCCTTAAAGTTACCATGTAGGATCTGTGGCCCCCTTAAAATGTAGATAGCAATCTCGCGTAGGAATGCGGTATTAATTTTGGCCTTAAACATGTCTAATAGAGTAAATGAGTGTGATAAACCTCTCTATAAACAAATAGTGTGTGAAGTAGTCGGTTAAATTCGGGAATAAAGTTAAAGTGAAAATGACTTTTAGTGGGTGTTTCTTGTGAATCTACGCCCGTGGCCCACCGGAACACAGCTCGTGGCCCCCTTGGGGGGCCATGGGCCCTGGTTGGGAACCACTGCTCTATACCATCAAACGTGAAGTCTGAAAAAGGCAAACTGGCGGCTCACAGGTTAACACGCAATATGAGACAGAACTGTTTTTGTTTGCAGTGTGTGTGCGCACGTAACAATAGCTGTTTGTTATGCAACAAACGCGTAAACAAAGGAATAAAAATCTGCAAAAACAGAATATGCAACACCACGTTTTTTTTAAGGTTTGGTTTGGGTGACCGCTAAGTAGTTTTAAGAGACCGCAAGTGTTTCATTTAAATACCAAAAACTGTAGTTGTAGTTGCAAGTCCAAATTTTGGGAAACCGCTGGAGAAATTTGACGGTCCCCCAAAACACCTTAAAAAAAACACTGTGCAACACTACGTAAAGTTGTTTTCTCTGCTGAGGAGACTAGTATATCAGTGTGTCTAATATGCAATGAAACACTAGCTAACAACAAAAAGTCGAATGTCATCAGACTAAAAACGTTTTGCATTTTATATTAAATTTTAAAACGGCTATGTGGCTCCCAGTGTTTATTTTACTACGTGAAACTGGTCCGAGTGGCTCTTTGAGTAGTAAAGGTTGGCGACCCCTGGCCTAGTGGTTACCTGTACAGTACACAACATGTGGACACTGGACAATCCGTCAAAAACATTGTAGCAGTTTAATGCAGAGTGAGGGGGTCTCTGCTTCACGCATGAACGGACGATTTACTATGCTGTCTTTTTGGTGATTAGAAATTAGCTGTGTGTGTGTGTTTTTCAGTTTCGGCGAAGGTTTTATACCTTCGACGTGATTTAAACTCGACATGCAATACTTCGGTTGCGTATACGTCAGGCAAAACGTTGTTCATTAAGGTATAGATTAAAAATGAACTTGATGTCTCCGAATGTCGCGTTTTCAACTGTTTTAAAACCGGTCCCGGACAGTAGTATCGAGATCAAAGCTATTATAGATTAAATCAATGAGAATTGGAAGTATTTTTTCTCGTTTCTTGCAGAAAAAAATCATGTTAGTAGGTCAAATGGTGTGTATAGCAAATCGGTAAATACGATATAGAATACATGTATACATAAAAACGGAAATATATTGGAAAACCACTTTTCTAGTTCTGTTTTTCTGTCTGTCTAACGCTGGTTTGCACCAACCATTTGGTATAAGAAGGGTGCTTTCAACTATGTCAAATTTGCACTGATGATAGTTAACTATCCGGGGTCCATCCTCCTAAAGTTTTACCCCGGAGCAGATTACCCACAAACTTACAAAACGTGAATTTTTGAAAACGGCTTTGCTTACTAAAGTTTATGATTTTAAAGACATACTTAGTTGGTTGGTGCATTGTATAATCATTTAAACTATTTTGTACATTTCAGTTAAATTAACTGATTTTTCACCATATACCCCCAAACGTAAATGGTCTGCGAAACAAAGTTTTGTTTTGCCTTTGCCGCAACTTGGTTTCTTAATTTGTCAATGTCTGTAATATTAATTGGGTTTTAACTGTTTCAAAACAGGCATTAGATAACAATATCGAAGTTAAAGCTAAGCATTGGAAGTAGGGTTTCTCAAATTTGCCACTTTGGCTTATCCCGGGATTCCGGGACAAAAACAACCCTAATCCCGGGATCCCGGGAATCCCGGACAATTTCATCAAAAAATTCTATCCCGGGATTTTCTCTTTGTCCCGGGATATCCCGGGACAAAAATTGATTGCTTTTTAAGTTGCACTCGTCAACCAGGGGTGCGAAACCCACAATTTTACTGATTTGACATTTGACCTATGGCATTTAAAATAGTTGCACCATCTTGATACTGATGGTAATTCGCTTATACACGTGTGAAATAGGGGCATTGGTTTTTACTTGCAAAAATCATTTAAGTTGGTCAAATGGTGTATATAGTAAACCGGTAAATACGATACAGAATATACAAATCGTCAATATATTTGAAAGGCACCTTTTTGACTTTAGGTCTGCATTTGAGAGTGTTTGAGCATTCGGACCAGAGTTGTAAACGGACCAAAAATTTGAGCCCGAACCCGAAAGCATAAGCCCGAAGCCGACACGAACCGAATCATTTTAGAGACGCCCGTTTAGGCCCGAAAGTGTGATTTACAGGCCCGTAATAAAGAAGACATACACAATGAAAAAAGCAGATAATGGTTTAAACAAGTTGTTTTAAGGCTTTTGGACAGTAGGTTATATCCAGCAGCGCCGTAATTCACATTTAAAAACATTACTGACACATAACGTTAAGTCAGGCCCGAATTAACCCTGTTGGTTACAAATAACAAAGCCCGAACCCGGCCCGACTTACAACTCTGATTCGGAAATGCACCAAACAAAAATGCAAGTGGTAAAGCGACACTTAGCGGTAAACATCTACAGGTATTTTGTTCGCTAGTGTTTGAATGACTTGGCAGTTTTCGTTCGCAAATTTGATAACAACACCCTGCTGACGCTAGTGCTGAGGAATGTGTCAACGTGACTGTTAGAAAAGGTCATCCTTGGTAACGGTACAAAAAATGACTTGCTACGTATTTTATAATCATCTGTTCCCTTATATGAATGTTGCTTTTAAATTGTAAGGGTTTACTTTGTTTTCACCGATGGTAATTGAAGGCCCGACAAACCATTTGCTTTTTTGACTGGTAACAAAATAAAGCCTTTGGGCGTTTCTTCCTGTAAAAGGCAAAGTCAGTCACGGTAGGATAGGCTGATAAAGTCACGTAGCTCTCTTGTGGGCATGCTTATTAAAGCGCTGAATCGTACAAGTAATTTGCAAAGCATGTCATTATGAATTCGATATCCTTCGCCGAGCGAAACGATTAAAAGGTCGCAGACTGTACGGGATGGTCCGCTCGACAGACGCCCAATTAACATGACCGCTGTGTTTCTAAAATTCTACCGCATCGTTTAAACTAAAATAAGCCAATTGCTGAACGACTGTACGTATTTACAGCAGTCAATCCGCTTCACGGCCAATGTCATTATATACCACTTTATAGATTATATTGTTTCAAAAAAGTGGCGATATAAAAAAGTTTTAAAGAATAAACTAAAAACTTATCATAATTTAAGACATATTTCTCGATGTATCAATTTCATGCTGCAGGTTCATCTAAATTCCAATGTCGTCATGTCACACTATCCGCTAGTTGGCAGTAAAGATATCTGGGGCTTTGGGTTTGATGATTGCGTGCGAACAGATCCCCAAGCGCGATATTTTTATCTTTTTCGTATTCGGTGGTCGCCACAGATTAGAAACGAGAGCTCGCCTTCTAAGCGGCGCGAGCAACTCACTTTAAACAAACACTGCTATACGCTTGCCACAACACAGCTACAGCTAGAACGGTGGACGAAACTAGGGTTAACGGACCAAAACAAACTGAAACTTTCGGTAAAAGCACGCGTTTCATGCCGTAGTTTTATTTTGTGGGGATGTTATGATAACCATTGTTGGAGCTTTATCACTGGAATGCCTTAACAATCGAGTCGTTTGCGATTGGGTGGCCCGGTCGCCATTCCAGTAGATTCACGAAGCATAATGTCTGAAAGTCAAGTTATAGCCATTGTTGTCCGTGCTGACAAAACATTCGAATTCCAAATTAAAATATTACAACGCATTCTGTACAGTACAGCGCTGGTTAATAGCAGAAAGTAATAGATGTTAACCCACATCTACAAAAGAGATCGAGCGTTTCCATAGTAGGTGTGTTTGGTGATAACATCGTAATGCGCAATGGTGCGTTGCTGCCTACGTAATTTGTTTTTCCTCTCATCTTTTAGGGGATTTACATATCGGTCGCTTGAGGGCAAACAGCTTTTGGGCCGAGCTTTTGTAATAAAAAGGCCCCAGCAAATAAATAAACAACTTGAATCAATAGTTCAACTATCATTAATACACAATTATGTTGTTCAGAACAATAATCTGTTCAAATAATGTCATCATCCAAATGTGTTTAAAGTAAGTTTTGTAGAAAATGGGGAAACACACGAAACACATTGCATATTAACAAAGTAGAAATGTTACTGCAACCAAGTTATAAGAATTAGGTCATAAATTTGCTTTAGGTAGTGATTTTAAAACAATTAACAGATTTTTTTTAATTCGAACAAAAAACGTTATATCTCCTCTTCGGCTGTTATCTAAGTTTTTTGTGCATTGTGAAAAAGGCCCAGGGCTTTAGTTGATGTTATTTAAGACAATTCTGCGGTATGCCAACAAAAACGAATGGGTGAATAATTTACTTCAAATAACATGTAGATATTTTATCTAATGTTTTTATTGTCAACGTAAATAATATCACGGACAACATAAATCGTCAGAAAACACTACTTGAGTCGTGCAATAATGCGTTGCTTTTCGTTTTGGGCAAGTCATTGCAGTTCACACCCGGTCGTGTGTCAATTATGATGGCATTGATGGATTAGAAATATGCAAGATACGAGGGTTGACATTTGTTCACCAAAATTTACAAATATTATGTGGATACAACCAAATGTCTTCAAGATTTATATCAGATTAAATTTAATTTTTGTATCAGTCAACGACAAGCTGTTTCAAGATGCACAACGTAATGTTTTGAAATTGTTCCGTAATAACAGTTTATGATTTAGAGATAAGGGGCCTTCAAAGTTATAGGCCTGTGCAGGAGAAATGGAGTTTTCAACACCTACAAATTTGTTATTGTTGCCATTGCGACCCTGTTTGACCCGATTTGGGTGGGTTAAAGTTTCGTCAAATATTAAGTGCCCTGTCGGTCATCCAAGGCCTACAGTTGAGGCAAAGATCAAACTTAGTAACCTGGTACCAAGAATTTCGGGATAAAATAATAAACATTACAAATGATTGACAAACAATCTGAACAAAAAGACTCGAGCAGGAACGTTATGAGCGGCAGCACACCAGTCCAGACAACCGTCGTCCTTAACTTCTGCGCACAGCTATATCTCACCAAATCCGAAATAAAACAAACACACCGTTGTTTGTTTATATCGGGTCGACGTATGCCTGCAGGCGAATCACGACGACAATCAATGGCTACATTTGCAGCCACCTGTATCATTAAATTCATGAGCTGAACATTTACGTCAATGATAATTTTTACGGCTATCACACACCACTGATGTATTATTAAAACCATTGTTTCGCAATCTATCGTTGTTTTTTCAAAAATTTTAAACTTTGGCGGCGTTATTCCAGCCTAAAAGCGATACTTTGTGATATACCGTTTGTAAGCAGGAACTTTCACATTTGTATGTTTTCCTATGTAAAAAGTTTTGGTTTCAGCAAGTTACAATAATTATGTGACATACACGCTGGTTTTAAACATTGATTTAAACAATGTTATAGCAGCTCTGAAAGAATAAACATTTATCACAAACATACATTGTGGTACGAGCCAATAACTGCTAGTCAACCATTGAGGCGTAATGGCAGCAGATCTGCCGAAGCCAAAGAACTTTCTCACAAAAACGCAGACGCTGATCGACTTTTCAGACAGCTACTTCCTCTGAGCCCCGCTCATACCTGTTCAGTTTCTTTGATGAAACACTGATCCCATGGTTGCGTAGTAAGATCTACGCGAAACTAGCACCTTACCAAATCATGCGATAAAATTGCCTGTTTGTAGTTTGTGTGTGCAAGTTTCTCGTTTTTTTTGTCTGCAAACTTTTTTAGACCTCATAAAATTGACTCTAGTTAATTTTAAATTCGCTTTCACAGCAAGGTGTCGCCAGTGACTGCATACAATTGAGGTTATCCGCTTATAGCGTTCCGTGAGCTTCAGGAAATGATCTGTGTAAATTTGCCCGTAAGGGTTCCGTCAATCATTAATCATATGTTGGCAAACATTTCCTTGCCCATTCTTTTCATTTACCGATGTATCACGTTGTCTGAAACAGAAAGATGTCTGTATTTTACTAGCGTCAAAGACTTGTGTTTCAACTTTAGTGATCGAAAAGGTTTGAGAACAGGCTAAATAACATTTTGTTACCGCAAAAAGTGTGCACAACATTTCGCCAAAATGCGTTTGCTGGTTCGGCAAAACGGTAAATAAGGTTTTTCTGCTCAGTAATTTTGTCCCAGTGTGAGCTTGTAGGTGCATGCACATATTGTAAGCTAGAAGGTCAAATAAACTGTCGAGCAAATATAATTTGAAGCGCCCAACCAAGCCACAATCGTAAAGTAAATGGCCAAAGGGCAATCCTGAACAAATCTCGCCATCAACGCAAGCACAAAGCCGGGAAAAAAATCACATTTCCGACAGACCAAAATGAAGAAAAAGTTCTTGTTTACTTGTTCCCTCGGCTCCCGCTTGTGCGTGTTCAGTGAAATGCGCACGCACGCTTTAGCTGCGTGTGTGTGTTGTGCGCGCGAGCAGAAAGTCGGCGCTGCTGCCTCCGCAACGAAAGAGCGTGAAACAGTAAGCGGCAGACATATTTTTTGTGAACCTGTTCCGGAACAAATTCAGCAATATTTGTAGTCGAGCAACATATCGTTATTAGTCTACTATACAGCACAGGATTTTCTGAAATTGTCTGAGCGGCGTCGGCGACAAAAGACATTTATGTTTTGTTTCCGGTTGGTCAAAGTTTGGAAGATAGACATTAAATGAAACATTTTAGACAGAATAAGTTCTGGTTTTCAACTTAACGATGTCTGGAGCCCAGGTAACCAATAACGGAACCCAGTATGCTGTGAAAAAGCGCCGCCGTCCACAAACCAAGAAGTAAGTGAAACGTTTTGTTTACAGTTAAAACCGATCATAAAAAAAATGTTTTAAATAGGTTAGCAAATTTTTACTTCAAATGTAGAAAAAAATTAAAAATAAATGTGTGGAAAATTCGTGTTGTACTTAGTTTGTCAAACGTCACGCCCAGCACTGTAAGCGTGGATGCTTCAGCTGGCAGCTATGTCTCGAAGCATGCCTTTCTGTCACCACCCAGCATACACGAGAGAAATTAGAGGTTCACGGCGAAGCCAGCCAGTGGAACGTCAACAAAGGACGAAATAGAATGATAAGGCGAAATAAAAAAAATCGCCGCCATGCTCCCGCACTTCTTGTCACGCAACGTCGTCCATCTTGTTTTCAACATTCTGCTCATCAGGAGTTTTGCTTTTGCAATTTGGGTAGATTTGGCCGAGACACGCTTTAACAAAAGAAATACTTTACACGAAATTTTATTTTTTTAGCTTGTAATGAAAAGTTTTGTGTATTGTGTAATAAAGGTTTATGCGCTATTGTCACGTAACACCAACGGTAGATGTTAGGGTTGCAAATTGCAATACCCGGCGCCCAAAGGTTTAAAGAATAACAGCACTGAACTTTTAAGAAAATAAACCCAGCATTTCGTTGCTGTTGACGACTTTATGCCAATTAGCAAATGTGTTTAATCTTCCCTGTTGAAATACAGCAGTTCTGTCCATCATGTCAGTACCTGGTGTGCTGGTAACGTTTCCTGTCGGTTGCTTTAATCAAAATTCAAACCTAGGCGATTTGATCATCCTGGAACATTGTCAATTGTTGCCTAGCGAAGGCAAAATGTCAAAGACATCGCCTGCTTCCTTCTTCAAATCAAACGCGGTTCCATTTTCGAAAGAAGTTGTTGCCGCAACATGGGTTCAATTTGCGTCAAAGCAATGTCGTTGTGACGTCACCAATCACTTGGAAGTTGTTTGGTTCGGGCCAAAAGACATAGCAGGGGCGCCCCACAAAAACCGACAGTTATGCAAAATGATTTCAAAAAAAAAACGCAAAGACGGGGCTATTTTTGCAATAAATCTGTCTTTACTACATACACCAACAGTCATATGCTGAATTCTTTGTTGAAAACGGGAATTGTCATTAGCATGACTCCGCAGTTTAAGTAGTCATGAACCGGTTTGGATAGGCCTACTTGGTTTGCATTGGGTGTTTGCATGTTAGGCTTCTTGGTTTCTTGCTTTCTGATAAACGATTTGATTGCTATATTATTTTTCGGGATTTGGTCTTACCTCTTACGAATAGTTTACTGCAAAGTAAACGATGGTTTAATTTGTTTTTCTGCGCTGTGACAAAAACGTAGGAACCCGATTCTCTTTAAACAGGCGATTCCTTCTTGAACGAAAAGATTTCGTTGACAATACTGCTCACAACTTTGCTGCTTGTGGTTTACTCGCTGAAAGTATTTTTGATGAGTCACTATATATTTATCCACACTCAGTTTTGTGCCCACCAAGTCACTTGAATTTCCACGCTTTACTTGCTGACAACACGTCGGGTACAACTTGCGGTAAACAAGGTTCGGTATGTTGTAATCGTCGTGCTAAAATTCCGAGCGGTAAGAGAGATTTATTTCATTATCAAAAGTATTATATAACTGCTTCTTTGATTTGGTCATTTTTTTAGTTATTGTTTATACATGTCGAATAGTTTGCAAACCTTGTGTAGCTAACGAAAGTTGAAATATAAGCAACACAGTGAATAGATTAGGTAACTTTCAGCGTTGTTAACAACAACAACAATCCACCGATGTTAACAGCAACAATATTGAAAACATCCGCATGCCTTATACATCCATATATAACACACAAGGCTTTGCCCTATTTTGTTAAAACTGTTTGCAAAATGGGCGCATGCAAGCAGGTATCAAGATGTGACTTATAAATGATCGACAGCAACATATGTTTCATTTTCCAACCAATTTTACAAGGCTCCAGCATGTTGGGCGTCTTACCCTCAAGTGTTTGAAAGGCAACCACGGGCAATAAATAAATGTCGAGTTGAAATGATTCAACCAAACATAGTTTTTGAAACCCAAATCTGCAGTTCCAAGTCAACTTAAAAATACTTGAACTGTTAAACAAAAACACTTTCCTGAGATAACTTTAAACGCATCGATCAAATGTAATTTTTTGTTCTCTTTGGTAACATTTTTTACCATTCCCTGTTGATGCAGTTAGTATATAGGTTGCAAAGTAAAAATGTGCACAAAGTCAAGATTGTTCCAGCCCATGCTTTGACCCACTCATGGCCGGCTGAGGTTCAGAAAAAGTAGGCCTATTTGGCTTGGTTTAATGTTTACAAATTAACGAACGGAATAAAGCCTACTTAAAAACCCGATTTAGAAGACTTACGATGCAGCCCAACACAGTTTGAAACTTCAGCGCGTCGCGAAAACCTTTCACGTTTTGTCACACTGAGCCTTCGGGGTATGTAGCCGAACAAGAATTGCAGGCATTATGATGTAAGTTGTCAGTCCGAGCCAAAACAAGACCACATGTTCTGCGGATTGCGCAGATTAGGCTTGCTTCGTGCTTTTGTTTACAATAGCATGACTGCGAACGATGAAATAAAAGTAGCCTATAACCCTTTCTGACGGAAAATTAAAAGATAGTTAGCCTATATAATTAAACTATTTTAAGTTTGTGCATGGAGTTTGAGTGTGGAAATGTATGCTTTAAAATGACAAACAACAAAAATATCCACTATTTAACTAGATGGTTTACCAGCGAAATGAAAATGTTTGACCCGGTGCAAGCTTTCACTCGTCGTCCGGTTATTAGCGGTTGCTAGAGAGCGAAAATGAAAAGCTGATAATAATCTTACTTCAGCATTATTACAAAATAAGAAAAGCACAACTTTAAGCGTAAACGGTTTGTTTGGACTTTCTTTACTTGGCTAGAGACTGAGGCAACCCAGCACTGTTGGGCTGCTTTTTTTCAACATGCTTGCTCAACCAATCGATGAAAGCAACTACTACATTATTAATGGATTGTTTGCGTTCCAGAGAGAAGGATGCGGCGCAGGAAGGAACAAAAACTAATCCAAGTAAACGTCATCGCGACAGACTCAATACAGAGCTTGATCACCTAGCCAAATCTATACCGTTTTCGGATGAAGTCCTGAACAAACTTGACAAGTTGTCGATTTTGAGATTGGCCGTAGCTTATTTCCGCAACAAAACATACCATGCTGGTTAGTCTTATTTTTTAGTCTATAATTCGATTTACCGGATAACCTAAACAATTGATAACCTTGATTGATAGCGTTGACGAGACAGGTAGGTGTAATGTTTTTGGTAAAATCACCTTTGAATTACAGCCCGAACATATCGCTGACTTCAACACAGTTGTTTTGTAGAGACCTAAAACAGCTAAACTTATGTTTACCGTATATTAACCTGTTGTAACCTGGTAAACACCCTAACCTTTGGTGTTTTAAACACTGCTGGCTAGGGCCTAGACTAGGCTAGGCCTACATGCGACTAATTAGGGTTTCTTTAAGTTGACCACATTCGAACATGTTATACAGGCTAATTGGTATTATGTCGTATGATTTGCTTTGCATTTCGAAATCAATAGGCTGCAATAGGAATAAGAAGCATCAGTTGCGAAAAAACAACACACGATTTCAAAACTGCTTTTGAACGTTTTTGGTAGGTTCTGCTGTCGGCGATTTGTCGTTTTTGGCCGAAGGTCAATACGACTTACAAAGCTTTATTTATAATATTTATCTACAAACCAACTAAGCTTCCTCGACCCATTTTAAAGCGGTCAAAACCTTTGAAACCTTCATACTATTTACGACACAAATCCGTTTGATTCAGATCTAAGATAACGGTGTGCCTATTGCTGCGTTATGACGTATAGAATACATTGATGTGTCTCGACCTTTTAGGCTTCAAAGTTTTATCAGTGCTCTCATTAAGAGAAGTTCTGTTGTTTAGTTGTGCCTAAAAAAAATTTGCGCAACGTGTTCGATCAATCCAAGCATTTGATTTCCGGCACCTTCAGCAACAAAGCCCAGGAGCGGTGGCAAAGCTTCCACAGAGAAACAACCACAAGAAAAAGGCGGCACGCGCCAAAAATTGCTAATTAGGAGTTTAAATTTGTGTCCATTTGGTCCAGGAATCGATTGCACAATTGCAAATCGCATTGCTGACGCGCTACTTCCGATAAGACAAAAATAGACTTTCTAGAAAATCAAAACAGCGGCTCAGCAAAAGAAAACGGACTAAATCATTAGCGGCCACACCAGACACTCTCACAGAAATGTCGGTTGTTGCAACGCGTCTAAAGTTACACAAACGATTACAAGCTAACGTGCGCTCATGCGTGGGAGAGAAGTTGCAGTTTACATCCAAAATCTTCGCAGATGCGCGAGTCTCGGGAGAGAGCGTGCTCCACCGAGCGTAAAAGAAACAAAGGAAAGCTAAAACGTCTTGCCGTGGCGCGGTCTAAAGGCAAAAAATGCTCGCTTCGCACGCAACTGTTCCACTCCAATAGTCACGCCGCCTTGGGGCCACGCACTGTATACGAGCATGCTTTACAATTGGAACTTTCGTTTGGGGCCAAACCAAAAACCTGTGTTCGATTTTGCTGCCCAAATCATAAACTACATGTTTGAAACTAAATCCTTTTTCATTTTTTTCAAACATTTTTTTTTTGTTTTAAAATTTATGCTAAAATCAACAATTTCTCTTTGAATGTTTTAGTTTAACCGATGTACATTTTGTTTTCATCATTATTTTTTCTGTGTAATGGTTTGTTCCGCCCATTTGGTCAAAAAAGAGTGCTTTAAACTAATTCAAATTAACACATGTTAGTTCGTTATCCAAAGTAATATTTCCAAGGTTTGACCCCAGATGACCCAGCAGTTCGCCCACAGGCCCCTAAAACATGACATTTTAAAAATGACTATACTTACTAAAGTACAAGATCCAGGAACTTTGTTGTTTGTAAAGTAAGTTAAATGATTTGGCAACTTTGACTTATTCACCCATTTTTCACCTCTTAATCCCCAAAATTTTTGTTTTTATGTTTACCAGTCATTTAGATAAGAAATACAGCCCTAATGTGCTGAAATTGTATACATTTGTTTGTGGGGTATTCCTTGTTATTGCCATGTAGATGTGCCTTTCGTTTGACTTGAAATCCACAGTATTTACCCCACTAGCCCCCGAAATGAGTAAATTTTTAAACATTGTCCAAATTGGATGACATTCGGCCAGTTTGTTCATTTTGACATAATTAGGTGTAGAGTGTTGTGTTTCACTCTGCAGCCCCAATATTTATCCCACTGGCACCCTAAAATGGGTGAGTTTTTTAAACAGTGTCCGAATTGGATGAAATTTTGACAGTTTGCCATAATTAGGTGTCAATTGCTGTTTTTTACCCTGCAGCCCCAAAATTTACCCCACTGACCCCTAAAATGGGTGAATTTTTTAAACAATGTCTGAATTGGATAAAATTTGGACAGTTTGTTCAGTTTGCCATAATTAGGTTTCAATTTTTATGTTTCACCCTGCAGCCTCAATATTTACCCCACTAGTCCCCTAAACTAGGTGAATTTTTAAAACAATGTCTGAATTGGATAACATTTGGACAGTTTGTTAATTTTGCCATAACTAGGTGTTTATTGTGGTGTTTCACCCTGCATTCCCAAGATTAACCCCCACTGCTTCCCCTAAAATTGGTGAATTTTTAAACAATGTCAAAATTTAATGAAATTTAGACAGTTTATAGAACAAATCATTCATTGATTTTACCCTGTGAGCCCCACCTTCACCCCAGTAACCCCTAAATAGGTGTAATATCTAAAGATTGGCCAAGTTGCATGAAACTTTGACAGGTTGTGCAATATGTCATTTCTAGGTGTCGAATGTCACGTTTTGCCCTGCAAGCCCATTAGTTACCCCGTTAGCTTCCCCAAAAGGGTTAACTTTTTAAACTATATTGTAAAATTTGAACAATTTCTATAATATGCCATTTTGAGGTGTTGTAGTGTACATAGTGTATGTGCAATGGCAGTATGTGCTGAGCCACCTTTCTAGTTAAGTTTCATATAAGTCTGGTAAAACATAGTTGGTAACACATGTCTCTGAAAACCTCATAAGGTGGTAAATAAAAGGTCAGTGTCAGCACAGCATGGGGATACTGTTGGTCAACTTATAGGTATTATACATTGGTTAACTTATAGGTATAGAATTTGGAGTTTTTTTTGTTCATGGGTGCCCTTTCCTGGAAATTTGTTAAAACTGCCCCTGAACAGCAATATCGAGGTCAAAGAGATTGATAAATTCTCAGATGATAGGAAGTGTTTTTACCTTTTCGGTTTTTCTACTTTGTAAATATATGAGAAAATAATGAAGGAAAATAATATGGACAAAACTTTTAAGCTTGGTGTGATGCTAGCATAACCTATTCACATGAACACATGTGTGGGGACCAATTCGTTTTTGCTTGCAAAAACAATTATGTGTGTGTTTAGTAAATCGGTTGTGATATAAAAAATGTGATATAAAATATATAAAAACAGAAATATATAGGAAAGCCACCCTTTCTAGTTTTTATTACTTGTTGTATAACATAATGATGGAAAAAGAATATGAAAGTTTGAATTTGGCCTGACTTGATGGTTTTCACTAGTTTGTCTTCCAGAATCTAAAAATAATCATACCATATTTTACCGTAACAATTTGTACAAACACTTGTGTGGAGACCATAGGCGTAGAGTTTTAAAAAATACCGGGGGCCTGACTTTTGATAATCAACACCGATACCCATACCATGTGCAGTATTTGTACCCGTTTAGGACCAAATACCGAAACCTTTTACATGGTTTAGCCTGTGGTTTAGTTTCTATCACATTATTTGCAAATAGTTACTTGGCGCAATTTGTTTGTGTTCAATTGGAACGTTTGTTGTGCGTCTGATAATGTCTGATGTAACAGAAGGACGATTTGCCGAATCATCAATTTTGACAACGATTTAGTTTTAAAGTAATGTGTTGGGAAATAAAAGTAAAAGCAATTCCCGTTTTTATATACCTGGCTTTGTATTGGTAACACCTAAACTTAGGTCAACTTGGATTAAGTTTAGGCCGTTGCAGTGCTTTGCAAATGGACATTAAACACGGCTTAGGAATCAATTCATTAGCCTTTTTCATATTTATTATGGGTCCCCTTCCCTGAAGGGGACACATATTGATAAGCTGCAGACAGTGCACACTGTTTCGACCTATAAGGTCTCATCAGTGCAGCTGGTGACGAGAGATCGGCCGCATTGGCTAGTGTAGCCATTCAACGGCACTCCAGTTTGTTGGGAGCACAGGGTACAACCCCATGCATCACCTAGTCTGTGCGATGCCACAACTGGACAGTGAAGTGGTTCCCAAGCAGTTGCTTGGCCATTGTGAGCCAGTTTCATCTGTGCTGTATGTCCAGTTGTGGCATCGCACAGACTAGGTGATGCATGGGGTTGTACCCTGTGCTCCCAACAAACTGGAGTGCCGTTGAATGGCTACACTAGCCAATGCGGCCGATCTCTCGTCACCAGCTGCACTGATGAGACCTTATAGGTCGAAACAGTGTGCACTGTCTGCAGCTTATCATTTATTGGCTCTATATGCTTTTACTTTGGACACATATTGATTTTACTAAAATTGTTTTTGTTTTTTTTCTTCTCCCCAAAGTTTGTCAGACTTGTTTTTCCATCAAATGCTGGATGGATTTGGCTGAAATTTGCACAGATGGTAGATATAGTTATGTAGATGTGCATACCACTTTGTTTTTGTTAATAACCCCAGTATTTACCCCGCTAGCCCCCTAAATTGGGTATTTTTTACCCAAAGTTTGTCTGACTCGTTTTTTTCTATCAAATGTTTGATGGATTTGGGTGAAATTTACACAGATGGTAGATATATTCATGTAGATGTGCATACCACTTTGTTTTTGTTGATAACCCCAGTATTTACCCCGCTAGCCCCCTAAAATGGGTGAGTTTTTAAACAGTGTCAGAATTGGTTGAAATTTGGATAGCTTGTATAGTACCTGTAGTCCCCACATTTTTCAACCCTGTAGTCCTAACATTTACCCCACAAGCCCCTAAAGTGTAAAACGTATTTGTATGTTACTGGGCACCACAAAGGAAAGATTTCTGTGGCGCAATAGTGTTACAAGGGCAACCAGTTGTATGTTGCTTGTCGGTGGGTTGCTTGGTTTTGCGCCATGGCAGTTAGGGGCTTGTTAACAGCCCTATGACGTCAGAAACATTAACGGTTGTTGCTCAAAACACCTCTAGTGGTCAAATTTTTAAACATTTGGTGGATTGGGCTGAAATTTTGCAGTACTATTGATTGAGTCATTGTGGCTTTTACATATTTTTTTGTTGTGTGTCGAACCCAATTAGTTACCCTACTAGCCCCCTAAAATGGGTCAGTTTTTATGGGTCCCCTTCTATGAAGAAATATTCATCAAAAGAGTTTTTTTTACGTCACGGCCACCAGTGCATATATTTTAATAAACATGTTTACAGCCGCACAAAATCGTCTGTTCAGCTGCATGCGGCCGCACGTTGTGCACCTCTGATTTAAGCCAGTGGTTCCTAAACTGTGGCCATGGCACTAGGCCACCAAGACATTTTTAATGGGCCACAGAGCCATTTGAACAGATTCTACTGTCTTGTTATACTGTAGATATTATGCGATTTGTTTTGAAAAACAACATTAGCTAAACAAAAATTATTTAGCAAGAAAGGTCATTGTCTTCTAACAATGGGTTTTAGCTGCTGTGTGGGAGATTTTTGAGAAGTAGCCATTTATTGAACTAGCTTACTTTTCAGAAACATTAAGTGAAATTGACTAAGTAATAGCTGCAAATATGGCTGAAAGGAATTATAATGTATCTCATTAAAAATAAATTGCTAGAAACAATTTCACCTGTTTTTTAGTTGCATTTTCATACAAATTGTTTGTGCCCAAATTTACAGCACTTGGTGAGCCACGAATCGTTATGAAATAGACATTTGGGCCACAGACCAAAAAAGTTTGGGAACCCTTGATTTAGGCAGATTTTAATATGTCATTCTTTCTACCTGCCTGCTTGTACACTACATTGGACAGTTAAACTTTACTAAATATAAATACCAAGGAGTTAAATTTGTGGATTCTGATGGCATTCATGCATTTTAATAGTGAAAACCCTTTGTGAGGCTACTTTTTACATTAGAAATTGGCGAGAGGGCAACTTGTAAAAAAAATACAACTTATGGTGAATATAAGTAATACTCTGTAGAAGCAGTTAACATAATAAATGTGTAAAATTGTTATTGTTAACATTTAAAAAAAATGTGCCACAGTTGGATTATGTTGTAATAGGCGCCTTATTATCCGGTTTATTGGATACCTATATAAAAATATCTGTTATCCAGGTGGTAAAAAGTAATCGTAACTAACCTTACATTGATTCATATTGAAGTATGTGTTAGCGTTGTTCATGACCAATAACCACATAAACACAGATAGAAAATGGACCTGACAAGCCAACAAACCTACCCCCAGTTGGGCCCAGGAATGATGTGTGTATACCAGACTCTGTATGCTAATATTGACTAGTCTACATACACATCAATGCAGCTTGTTTAACTTCAACAAGGGCAAATATTTGTCATATGAATCTAAAAGCATCCCTTATATTAAACCGGGGTTTTCTAAACTTTTTTATGGTGGGTGAGATAGTTTTAGGAAAGACATGCAATGGCAGCATGGCTTTCCTGCTTTATCGGTTTGATACCAACTTCTGCAGGACCACAAAGAACTCATGATCTTTCTTCAGCCTTTTTGAAGTCAGATAGGTGCGACTGTTATATTGTAAAATATTTAAAACATTGGATTTTATTTCATTACAAGTAACAAAATAAGGCATTTGCTCACACAGTAATGTTATTTTTTAGTTTTGTCTCTGTTTTAACAAACTTCCATTGGATCATTTTCTAAGTGCAGCAAAACTAAGCAAAGTTAACATTCAAGTTGATAAACACTTTTGCATATAGACTATCTTTTAATGGTTAAATCAAGCTTCATTTTGTATATTTAGCTTTGACAGAATGTATTGTAGAAAGTGTTAAATTTACTACAATACATTTTTGATACAGTTTTTTTCTTGCTATTGGACTAAAAAGGGCAGTGAAACACATTAAAAATTGACTGAATAAAAAAAACAATTAGTGCATTTTTGAATTTGTTTACATGTTTTTCATTTAACCAAACATGCATCATTTGTTCCAACACAATTAACACACTGAGAAATACTTTTTTTGATTAAGTTCATTAACTATATGATCAAAGTAACTGAACACTGGGGCATGCAAAACCAATACAGAACTGAATTAGACTTGTGGGCTTGTATTGTTCATCCCTGTACTAAGGATCAAATGCAAACAGTAAACATAAATGCCTCTCAGGGGTGCAACAGTGTGGGTTAAAAAGTCTTAGCCACACCTTTTAATTATGGGTCCCCTTCTAGAAGGGGACACATATTGTTTTTGTCCGTATTTTTTTTTCTTTTTTCTGTCTAACGCTGGTTTGTTATACGTGTTTGGTCAAGAAAGAGTGCTTCAAATTTATTCAAATTTGGACAGATGTTAGTTATTAATCCAAGTTTGATCCTCCTGAAGTTTGACCCCGAATAACCCAGCGGTTCACCCACAGGCCCCCAAAACGTATTTCTTTATAAACGGCTATACTTACTGAAGTACAGCATCTCTGAGTGATATGCTTTGTTGTTTGGTGCAATATAAGGTATTTCAAAGAATTTTGTATCTTTTTTTCGATTTACCCACTTTCACACCTCAAACCCCTAATTTTTCATTTCTGTCTAATGCTGGTTTGTTAAATGCGTTTGGTCAAGAAAGATTGCTTTAAATGTATTCAAATTTGGACAGATGTTAGTTATTAATCCAAATTTGATCCTCCTGAAGTTTGACCCCAAACGACCCAGCGGTTCACCCACAGGCCCCCAAAATGAAAAAAATGAAAAACGGCTGTACTGACCCAAGTACATAATCTGTGGGTTTCATGCTTTGTTGGTTGGTGCAATGTAAGCTATTCTAAAGAATTTTGTAACTTTTTATTGGATTCACCCATTTTACCCTTTAAACCCCAAAATAATAAGTTTTAGGCCCAAAATACAAGACCTAATGTGCGGAAATGTTAAACAATTGTTTGCAGTAGGTTAATCGTTCAGTATTTAAAATTTTGCCTTAATCGGCCAAATAGTTACTTTTATAGCCCATAATATGTGTACACTGTCAGTCAGATAGACGTATCAACTCTCAAGGGAGTAATTCGCTTGTTTACGATAAAGGCGGGTGAAGAAGTCCGGACGGACGTTTTACGACACAGTCTGTGTCGGTAACTAGAAATCAGCTGTTTTTGCACAGCATGCTATGTCGTTATATTACGTTATCAAGCACATTTTCAGTTTTGGAAAATTGTGTTTAAAAACTAACCTTGAACGACAATATCAAGGATAAAGATTAAATTAAAAGTCTTTTTCCCGTTCTTATTTACTGTTTTTTTTGTAATTATATAACAATAATGATGCAAAAAGAATATGGACAAAACTTTTAAAGTTGGGTTATTGCCAAAGTTGATTAGGTTTTTCCTTAAAAATCTTAAAATAACCAGGATGTTTGTTCACTGTAAATCCGCACAAACACGCGTGTGGGGACCCATTCGTTTTTGCTTGCAAAAACAATCATATGTGTAGATTAAATGATGTGTATAGTAAATTGGTAAATATCGTATAGAATATATAAAATGGAAGTATATCAGAAAGCCACCTTTCTAGTTAAAAAATGAAATGCCGAGGGATTTGCAAAACATACACAATATGTGTTATTTTGTAAACTTACATGCAAATTTGTTGTTGTTCCTTTTAACCTTCTTAAAATTCATGCAGCTGAACTACCCGACAACAATGACTTGGAACAAATGGGACATGGCCAGTTGCTGCCTTCAATTCAAGAACAACTTCCATTTAAGGAATGTGAAAGCCAACTTGCTCTCATGGTACTGCAACAAAAACAATGTTACACAATTGATGCTGTACTTTTCAAAACTAAAATCATTACATATAGACTTATGTTTCCAACGTCCCATTAAGGCAGTGGTTCTTGACCTGTTTCCTTGCTGCACCCCTATCAAATCACCAACCAATTTTTGCACCCCCCTCGGTTTTTGTATTTATATAGAATAGACCTAACCAACTTTAATGATTCAGCATCCCCACAACCCCTAGAAACAGTTCTTGTACCCCTTGGTTAAGAGCCCCTGAATTAAGGGCTTGCTAGTTTTCCATGAAGCAATTTGTATCACTTAGAAGTCACTGAAGCAACTAGGATTTTGATAAATATATTTCTGCCCTGGCCAAAATTTTGTAACCAAAATAAATAGAATTACTGGAAATGCCTCTAATAGTTGCAAACCATGTACTTTATACATGGCCTTTTAATTGTGTGTTAAAAACATAGATTTGCAATCTAACCAAATTTATTTTTAGTAATTATGGGTCCCCTTCCCTGAAGGGGACACATCTTGATTTCACTCTGTTTTTTTTTTCTATTTTTTTTTCTGCTGAAGCATTTCCATGCACTTTTGGCATGAAATCTTTGGTGGATTTGGATGAAACTTTCACAGATGGTAGATATAGTTATGTAGATGTGCCATCCGCTTTGTTTAAGTTAATAACCCCAGTATTTACCCCTCTAGCCCCCAAAATGTAAAACGTTTTTGCATGTTGCTGCGCACCACAAACGAAAAAATTCTGTGGAGTAACAGTATAGCAAAGGTACCAGAGTATACGCTACTTGTGTTTGTGCATTACTTGGAGGACGTTTTTGCACATGTCAGAGGGGTGTTGTGTTAACAAATGTTGCTAAAAACACCTCTAGTGGCCAGAAATTTAAACATTGGCCGATTTGGATAAAAATTTACACGACTGTTGATTGGGTCATTGTAATTTCATATTTTTTACTTTTGGGTGTAGAACCCCATTAGTTGCCCCACTAACCCCCTAAAATGGGTGAGTTTTTTAAATGGTGTCGGAATTAGATGAAATTTGGACAGCTTGTAGAATTTGTCATTTGTAGGTGTCAATTGTTGTGTTTAACCCTGTAGCCCCAATATTACCTCTCTAGCCCCCTAAAATTGGTGAATGTTTTAAACAATGCCTGAATTGGATAAAATTTCAACAGTTTATAGAGTGTGCTATTTATAGTTGTCTATTGTTTTGTTCAACCCTTTGACACCAACATTTACCCCACTAGCCCCCAAAATGGGTCAATTTTTTAAACAATGTCTGAATTGAATAAAATTTAGACAGCTTCTGGAGTGTGCCACTTATGGGTGTCGATTGTTGTTTTACCCTGTAGCACTATCATTTACCCCACTACCCCCAACCATCAGGTGCAATTCACAATTAAACTATGAGAAAGTTTGCTGTTGTCAGATAAAACACAGTGACCGGTACCAAGCGTAAATAAATATGCTATTTGGATGAATGGAATGAAATTTGAATAGTTTGTAGTCCATGCAGCATATTTATTTATGTTCAGTACCAGTCACTGTATTTTACCTTACAACAACAAACTTTCTCATATTTATCTCTTGAAATGCATTATTTACAACTTTGCATGTGTGGGGACCCATGAGTTTCTGCTTGCAGAAACAACGAATGTTATAAAGACAGTAGATAATATGGGACCCATTATAAAATAAGTGTAGGAAATATACTAATGTTTTAAAGTAGGTTATAATGTATATGCAATGGCAATATGTGCTAAGCCACCCTTCTAGTTTTTATATATTTTTTAGTTTGTGTGTTGAACCCCATTAGTTACCCTACTAGCCCCCTAAAATGGGTCAGTTTTTTTAAACGTTAAATAGGACATACTTCAAACAATATCTGGGATCTAATTTTATAGCTTGTATTCTACATAGTATTATTATTTAAGCCCAGTGCCGATCACTGTGTTTTACCTTACAACACTCAACTTTCTCATGGTTATCTCTTGAATTGCATTATTTTCAACTTTGCATGTGTGGGGACCCATGAGTTTTTGCCTGCAGAAACGACTAAGGTTGTATAAGACGATGGCTAATATGGGACCCAATACAAAATAAGCATGGGAAATATATTAATGTTTTAAAATAGGTTATGGTGTAAATGCAACGACAAAATGTGCTAAGCCACCCTTCTAGTACTATGCTTTTTTTCTATTAATTACAAATAAACGAATTGTCACAAATTTCTGAACGGTGTGGCTAAAATGGAATATTTGCACCAAAATATGTAAAACTGTATATTTTTAGGCCCTTCATGGATTCATAGTAGTGGTTACACAAGATTTCAACATTTTCTATGTGACAGAAACAGTACAAGATTATCTTGGGTTTCCACAAGTATGTTATGCTATTAAAAAACGTTGTTTTTTGTCTGATGCTTTGAGATGTTTACGTAACAACATTTTCAAAGCCTTTCCCACAATGGATATAAAAGTTTGTTTTCAGTAATGCTGTGGTAAGGATAGAATATCTGGACATCATTGAAATCATTTTTACCAGATCCAATAGTTCACAAACTAAAAACTGCTACTAACAGTAAAATCTTTTCATGACATTTATAATTTTGTATAATTCTCTCTAGTTGGTGCTAACAGTCCAAACTACCTTTATTTTAGTGTGATGTCATGAACCAATCGATGCTGGACTTAATTCATGCGGAAGATCGTAAAATATTTTTACGGCACATGCAGCTTGATCCTAAACAGGCTCCATCAGAACCTCCACAAGAGGGTGACCCACCAACAATGCCAGAATATGCAAAATATGGCTTCACACCAGATATGTTCAGAGGTTAGTGATTGCTGTTGTTTAGAGTAACATCGCTTTCCTGTTTCTCAAAAGTTTGTCTAAAGAGCTGGTAAAAAACTTTGGCTTGTTAAAAAATCTTAATTTTTTAAATCAAATGTTTGTTGCAGAATTGACTCAAAAAGGCATGATGCACAGATCGTTCATCTGCAGATTGAGATGTCTTCTTGACAACTCATCTGGATTTTTGGTAATTAACCAAATTTTTGTTTTTAAGGTTTAAGAGCTTGCAGTTCAATCAAATTTATCTGTCAATGTAAAGCCTAGATAATATATTAAAAGGCCCAAGTTGCTCTATTAACAACATATTTTGTTTTCTGGTCCAATTGTTTATTACCACATTTTGTGAAATCTGACATTTTAGGGTTAAAGATTTAAAACAGTCTTTTTAGAAGTATACCAAATGTCCTGCAAAGGCTATGAGTCCAATGATTATACTTACTTATAGTTGGGTTGCCAAATAGTAGTTTTTGAAAAGAAATTAAGTTGTAATTTTGTACTAAAACCTCAACATGTTTGCTAAATCATGCTGGCACAAAATGTTTTAAATAACCTTTAACCCTTTTGGCAGTGGTTCTCAAACGGTGTGCCCGGGCGCACTGGTGCGCCCCAGAGGTTATCTAGGTGTGCCCAACAGCATTCCTAAAAAAGTATTCTAATAAGAAAAACAAAAAGAATAGTTACCATATTAGATCAATTTTCTTATCTGCTCCTTCCGTTTAACATCATTATTACGATAATTTCAGGCACGGTCGCAGACATTCGGTAAAACTTGTATTTCTATTGTTGCTCACAATAGCAATTGTCTATGTGTGTTTTTTACTGTTGGAGTAGATTCAGAATGTAATTGTAAAGCAGAAAGAAATTGCTAGTTGCTGAGTTAGTGTTCATAGAAAAGGTGGTAGAGGTGTTAATAGTAGTGTACTGTAGGTAGTCATTAATGAAGTATAGTAGTAAATAACTGTAATGCGGATTTTATAGTTAAGAATAAATTTCGTTGATGTAAATATCTTTTTTTTTAGAAAAATTTACTCTTACATATGGATAAGTTTCTTAAGAGAAAGCGTGACATTGATGAAGTTGACGCCGAAAGTGACCAAAATTTAAGCGTAAAAAAATGTACTAGTAAGAAAGCAAAACCACGACCGACTCGTAAATATGATGATAGCTATCTAAGTTTTGGGTTTTCCTGGATCGGAAGTCATGATAATCCTTTGCCTGTATGTTTAGTTTGCAGAATGAAGATGACCAATGAATCAATGGTCCCTAGTAAACTTGCTAAACATTTTAAAAATAAACACTTTGATCTACAAGATAAACCCAAGCTATTTTCAGAGAATGTCTGAGCAACAACAAAAAACAGCAAGTTCCTTTAAGAGTATAGTGACTGTTTCTGATAAAGCTCAAATTGCTTCTTACCAAGTCTCTGAACTGATTGCTCAAAATATGAAAGCTCATACTTTAGGTGAGTCAATTATTTTGCCTGCTTGCAAAAAGATTGTCAGTACAATGTTAGGAAACAAAGCAGCATTAAAAATAAGCAAGATACATCTGTCAGACGATACTGTTCGCAGGCGTATTCTGGAAATGTCTTCTGATATTGAGAAAAATGTAAGTGGTAATAAACTCCACTCTTCAGATTTTGCTCTGCAAGTTGATGAAACTACCGACATTACCAACAAGGCACAACTCATAGCATTCGTTCGTTTTATTAACGAAAACGAAATAACAAACCAGTTTCTTTTTTGCAAAGAATTAAGTGTGACTACTAAAGGTGAGGACGTTTTTAACATTCTGAATGACTACCTTGATAAGTGGCAGTTATCGTGGAAATCGTGTGTAGGCATTTGCACAGATGGAGCACCTTCTATGGTAGGTTGTATCAAGGGACTTGTATCTTTTATAAAGAAGAAAAACGAGAATGTTATTGTAACTCACTGCTTTCTGCATAGAGAGGCCTTGATGTCAAAAACCTTAGGAGAGAATTTAAGAGAGGTCTTAGATGAAGTTGTTAAGATGGTAAACTTTATAAAAGTAAGACCTGCAAAATCACGGCTATTTGAAAAAATCTGTACCAATATGGAATCTCAACACAAACGATTACTTTTACATACCGAGGTGAGGTGGCTATCAAGAGGCAAAGTGCTTACTCGTGTACACGAGTTAAGACAAGAACTTCTTGTATTTTTTGAAGCAATGAAGCAGTGACATTTTTGTGACCTGTTGCAGTGTAAATTTTGGATTGCTAAATTACAATATTTGGCAGATATATTTCAGCATCTCAATATTTTGAACACCAGTATACAAGAGAAAGCGCAAAACGTTCTTACATCCACTGACAAGATAAAAGCGTTTCAGAAAAAATTACACATTTGGAAAAGTGCAGCGATTAAAGGTAGTTTAAAAATGTTCCCATTGGTAACTAATACTTGCAAAACTGAAATCCTTCCACTTGTAATTGAACATTTATCAACTTTAGAAGAAAAAATGAATTTTTACTTTCCATCACTTAACACTGCGCAATATGACTGGATTAGAAATCCTTTTTTAGAAAGTACCTCTGAATATAGTTTAACACTGACAGAAGAAGAAGAACTGGCAGCTGTGTCCACAGATCGTGGATTGATGATGAAATACAAAGAGTGGTTTCTTGAAGCTTTTTGGATTTCTATCAGAAAAGAACATGTCGCGATATCTAAAAAAGCACTGACTGTTTTATTGCAATTTTCAACGTCATATTTATGTGAACTTGGCTTTTCTACCCTCGCCACAATTAAGTGTAAAAAGAGAGGAACTCTGGAATGCATCGATGAGGAAATGAGAGTTTGCCTCTCAAACATAAGACCGAACATTGAGAAAATCTCACAGGCTCATCAAGCACATGTTTCCCATTAATAAAAAGATAATTTCTTTATTTTTGAGTTTTATTTATTTGACTTAATTATGACATTTTAGTGCATTTTTATATAAAGTGTGCCCAGAATTATTTGTAGTATTGTAAGTGCGCTTAGACTGTAAAAAGTTTGAGAACCACTGCCTTATGGTTTTGCCAAAACACATGTTACATCAATTTCGAAAGAATTTGACACGATGACACTATAAAAATGATGGTTTTGCAGGCTTTGCATTTCACGGGACACCTTCGCCTTGTGCCTGGCCAAAATCGGCGAGGTGAAGGAAATTTACCACTTCCACCAGAGAATGCTCTCTTCCTCATTGCATCACCTCTCCAGACACCATCCATTCTAGAAATTAGGACAAAAAATTTTATATTTCGTACCAAGCATAGATTGGATTACACACCACTGGGAATTGATGCTAAGTAACCGACAATTTGGATAACAAATTTCCAATGCCAAATCATGTACTATTAAAGCATGTTTAAAGTAACCTTCACCTAAAATGATTAATACATAGTCTAAAGGTATTATGTACTTATAATCGTTTACCTGGTTGAAACAACCTTTTTTATGTAATTACCAAAGAGCATGTTGTTTCTAAGACGAATAAGTAAAGTATTAAACTTTTTAGGGGCAAACTGGTGCTTGGATACAGTGAACAACAGCTTCGAAAAAGATCAGGTTATGAATTTATTCATTCTGCTGATATGATGCATTGTGCAGATGCTCATACAAAATGTAGGTATCTTTTTGAGGGCAGTTTTTCCAACTTGCATTCCTTTCACAATTTTCTTTTCTGCTTGAAGTAATGAGAAAGGGAGAAAGTGGCCTGACAGTGTTTAGATTGCTCCATAAAAACAATCAATGGTTGTGGGTAACTGCTTCAGCTCGACTGGTGTTTAGAAATGGCCGTCCAGATTACATCATTTCAACACATCGACCGATTCCGTAAGTATCTTGCAAATTCTGCAGGGCATTTTTTCTCAGTACTCAATAGTTTTTTGTTTGTTTGTTTTTTGTAGGGACCAGGAGGGTGAGGATCACATGAAAAAGCGTAGCTCAGCTTTTCGATTTGATTTTACTGGACATGCTGTCCTGTATGGAGAGGTGAACCCCATTGGTACGCGGGGAGGGCCTGAAAAAAATCCTTTACATGAGGAAATGGAGCAGCCGGAAGGGCCATCTTCAAAAAAGATGAGAATGACAAATGGTTCTGAAGCAACATTTGAGGATGTTGACAGAAAAACCCTTTATGGTGCTTTGTCAATGCAGCAAATGGACATTTATGGGGGAAACTTGCCAAACCAAACTTCTGAGATATTCTCAAACCCTGCCATTCCAGCAACTTGTGAAGTTGGGGACATTACGAAAGTCAACCCATATGAAAACATATCACCTCCTTCTGACAATGGGCCAATGACAAATGATTCTGATGTATATTTTTATCCATTTGCTGATCCAAACCCCAATATGCATCCAAGTCCTGCCAACCTAATGAATGATGCAGCAGCCCCTGTTCAAATGCCCTGCACTGTACCACAGGCAATGATGCAACACAATGTTTACAATGCACCGATGAAAGACATAAACAGTGGTCTGGCTGGTCCAAGCTGCTCAAGTCAAGAGCCCCCACCATTGCATCATCAACCTATCAACAATGCTGCATCAGCAACCTATCAACACACTAACATGAATAGTGGAGGTTACCCCTCGCCAAATAATAGTTATACAGGACAAAAACGCCCATACCCATATACCAAAACTGAGAATAGCCCCATGCAAGTTTCATCATTGGGAAAGGCAATGCCAAAGTCAGAGAACGATGTCCAACAGCAGCCTTTTCCAACTTACACCAATGATGCAAACCATAACCAGGGCAACCAGCAACTTTCCAGTTCGCTGTATTTCTCACAGTCCGAAAATCAGAAATATTCTCAAGGTCACCCCTCAAACTACAATTTCCACCATAAAATGGAAGAAAATGTGGTTGCCAATAACAAATTTGTCAGCAATAACCCATCTGTTATTGAAGCTGTCACTATTAAGTCCACATTTACTGAACAGCAGTTTAATCCAAACATGGTAAGTTGTTTATAGTATTTTTTAAATACTGTGTAAATTACAAAAAATACTTTTAGGGCATTGGCCAAAATGCACACATGGACATAAACAATACTGGTTTTCCTAAAAATGCGCCCATGCCTTTAAACTGGAAAGGAGAAGATGCTGTCATTGGCCATCAAGAAAATCAAATTCAATTTGATTTAAACAAGATAGCCTCTGCTTACCAGGTATGTTTCACAAATTACAAAAAATGTGCAACACACATAGTGATCTGAAAACCTAAATGAATTACCTATTATTATTTGGTCATTTCTTAGGTTTGTCCCTTTTGGTAAAAGTGACATATGATGGTTTTGTCTGAATTATTTTCTCACCAATGTATTTCTGTCTAGACATCTATTCAAACTTGATGATCCATAATTTTGTCCTTGGTTAATCCACAGGCCCCCTAAAATGTAAAATTGTTATACCCTCTGAATTTTATGACCCATTCGTTTCAGACACTGTTGGTTGGTGCATTGCAAAGTATTATAAAGCATTTTTTACATCTTAGATGATTTTTCCCTTTAATATTTTATGTTTAGTGTAGAAATTTAATGCTTTATGTGCTAAAATGTTAAACAGTTGTGTATTTTTTGTTACTCTTAATGCTGTAAAAGATCATAAAAACATTTTGATAAAAATTTAGAGAACGTAAGTGTACTAAAACCAACAACTGACAGTGATAAAATGACATACTATGCCACAAAAGAGTTTTACAACACAGTAGAAATGTCCTGTTTTAGGTCATGGCATTTTTGTTTAACTAAATAATCAATCATACGACAAAAAATACTCAATTACTATATTTTTGCTAGACAACAAATCCATTGTCAAAAGTTCAAGCATATTTGCAAGACAATCCAGCCCAAGCCATGGCAATTGCAACGGGCCTGATTCCAGAAAAGAACATGAAAAATATCAATCCTGACAAAGTCAAAGGTAAATACAAAATTCAGTAAAAAGACATTTCAAATATATACAATGAACTATTGAGGTAATTTTGTTGTGTTGCAGCTTTCATGCCAAGTTGTCAATTTCAAGATGATATTGTCAGTCACAATCCCATTGATAGACAGGTTAGTTTTATGGACATGCAGGTTAACTAAACAAGCTAACCAAACAATCCTACCAATAGCCTTGAATTATTTGTCAATTTTGTATAAATCAACAGTTTGTTTCACCGCTTGATTATAGAATACAGAGAATAAAGTGTGGATTCATATATAGATTAATTTTGGAAAAAAATACCACAAAAACAATTTATGTAGAATCATTTTCTGTATTTGGTATATTTTGTGCTAGTAACCATTAAAATCCCTTTAATTTTTTAAAATATGTTTATGCTTAGCGAGAGCCAACAAGACACCAACCAATTTCTCAAAAAGATCTCTTTTATCATGATCATGTAAGTTGTTTTATAAAAAGTGACCAATTACTTCATATTCCATTTTAAATGCAATTATAGGTTCTATTTTGGAAGGGTTCAAATTGTTTGTTTTTATTTATTGATTTATTGGGAAGTATACATAACATTTCACAAATTTGATTTACTTCTGTCTCTGAGTTTTTTTCAAATATTATTGGTTTAAATGCCAAAAATCCAAAACATTTTACTTTTATTGGTACAGTGTGAAAACAACACAGTTTCTCCAAGCATGAGTGTGCAGTCGAACCAAACAATGAGTACAAACTTTGAAGGCGAACCAGAATTGCCAGTAAACAGTCCTGGGACTTTGTTAAATGAGCTTGGTAAGAGTGATATGTACTACTCTTTTTTGAAGACATTATGTCACTAAACCAGAGGCATTACCAGTCCTTTTCTATAAACTACAACTTATAAGATAAGGGATTCCTCATGACTATTTTACTTTTACTAGTGCTTAAACATCCATATTGCTGATTAACAAATAATTGTTATGCAGGGAATAGGGCTGTTATCAAATAAAGGTTTTTAATTTTTCAAATAATCAATTTTTTTTCCTTTCAAATGAAATAATCAAATAATTCAAATAATTTAGAACTCCTGATACACAAGGCCCGAGTTATTATTAAATAAGGATTAAAAATCCCAGCTAAAATTAGGACTAAACGAATTTTGTAAGCTCTTAGTCATTAAATCCAGGCTACATCTTTTTTCTGTTTAAAATAATAAATTAGTACAGAAAGACATGCTTCAGTTACTCTCCGTAATTTGGCAAAACCATATGTATTTTCATGTGTATTTTTTCTCTTTATTGCAATAGCTTTTTCTTGGATACTTGCTGAATTGAATTGTGATATATGTTTTATAACATTTTATTCACTTGCTTGAATAACTTTAATAATTCTGGGGGTAAGTAATACCGAAATAAACAGTAAACTCATGCTTTTTTGTCCAACACTTTTGGGGGAATGGGTTAATGAACATTAATATAAGGCTGAAAACACATATGTTGCAGTGGTTTGTGTAACCTCTATTTCATAAAAATGTCACCAATGTTTTCAAGTAAATTGATTTTGCACATATATCGAGGTTTACTGCATAGGAAAAAATTATTTGATTATTTGAAATTGTGTAAAAAATTATTTGATAAATTTTCAAACAATTAAAAGTTTCAAATAATCAAATTCTTATTTGTTTGATAACAGCCCTAGCAGGGAAGTGTACAAATGTTTAAGGTTAGGGCAGTGGTTCCCAAACATGCCACTTGGTTCACTTTGGTAGGCAATTTGTGACAGGGGAGATTTAGGGAGGAAAAGCTGTGGAATGAAAAAACTCACTTTTATGATTATAATGGTTATACACAGTGGTTCTCAAACTGGGGTTGGTTGTATCTTAGGGGTCCATGATGCAACTTTGCAGGGTCGCCAAGAGTTAGAAGTCATTATATAATCTAATACGCAAGGAAATGCTGCTGTTACTGCAGACAGTGTCTTTTATTTGATTTTTTATTTGGGTTGTAAGGGAGGAATGTGAAAAAGGGCTTTTTGATAAATCATGAAGTACATTTGTTTCTGTATGATGTTGGCCTGTGAGCTGACATAAAGACTATGGTGAGGTTTGTGGGTAATGTAGGGGAGACCCCTACATTGTATTATTACTTCTTTTTTATATTATTAATGTTTTACAGGATTCACTTGAACCCACAACAATGCGATTTGATCCAAACTTCGCTGTAAATGTTTGCATCAAACATGTCACAAAATTGTTAAACCTGATGAAAATATACTTCTAAAATATTTGTGACACATTATTTTAAAGTTTCTCAATCATTGATGCTGTGAGTTTTGTAGAGCGTTGGTGTTACTATATCTGCGTTTGTATGACCGTGTATTTGGTATCTGTAAATATTGTTTTAAAGCTGCTTGATTTTATTTTTGGTTTGTTTATCTGTGAAATTTGTACTGCATCAACTCAAATAGATTCAAATATGTAGCAATTTGATTGCATATTCCTTGTAAAATAAAAGTCAATGCCATTTACATTCAAGTTTTCAAACCATTCTTTCAAAATGGTAAACATTGTAGGAACTGCATGGATTTCTGGGAGTGTGCCTTATTTTCCAAATAAAAGTTGAGGTTTTCTAAATGTTGCCAATTTGTAACCTGCATATATTGCTTCAAAGAAAGTTAAATAACCATTTTGTTTTGAAATTAGAAATTAAAAAAGTGGCATATCCAAAATATGTTTATTGTACTTCAGTATTTGCAAATCTGGCCAATAATCTAATCTGTTGTTCTCGCATTCAAGCAAACGTTTTTGTGCTTAAGTTTTAGCTGTTTAAACTATATATACTACACTTAGTCACTCTAGTTTCTGATTTATTTTTTAGCAAGACAATACTAAAATTTACTTAAAAAGGAGACAGGGCAATTTAGTAAAAAAGGACTGAATGCAAATCCTGCATTTAACCAATTAGGACAATTTCATAGCAGTATGATTCACAAATTTATTTATACATGTTGTAGACTTTGAAAAATAGGTACTTTATTATTTCAATTTTCACTAACAAGAGGGCTTCAAAATTGTCAAGATGGCTGAGTGGTCAGCGCAAGCAGATTGTGTTTCCTGAGGTTGTGGGCTTTCCTTGAGCAAGAAACTTGAGTGATGTTTTTCCAACCAACAGGTTCCTGATGGGTTGGTCTAAATTGAAGTCACCGACTGCCAAATATAATGAAAATCAAATACAAAATGACTCAACAGACTTGTAGTAAAACAGGAAGTGTGACAGCGGACTCATTGTGAGCATAACATGTTCAGGTGTTGCCCGCCAACAGAGGAAAAAATGAAACAAACAGTTTACTGTTGTTGTTTTTTATTAAAGTTAATTTGGAAATTAGTTTCATCATTTATGTAATTTGAAAAAGTCCCAAGAAACATCATTTCTATTAGACGCTCCTCAGTTAAAGAGCACATCAAATATATGCATTACTCTTTGTTCATAGCCACATTTATCATATTGCCACTGGGTGGCATCTTAGGTCAATGACAATGTGGTCAATATGAGGGGCATATGACTTGACCCGCTCAATGTGAAGAATGTTGATCGACCATTGTGATTTAAAACCAGAATCTTTGCAGATATTTAAAATACTAAGCAGTTGGGTTGCAGTGAATATTGCCCAATCCATCCACTGTTGTTTAAGTATTTTATTGCATGTGGTTTCATTGCTAGAAATGTGAAGGGTTTCTTTAGGTGTTGGAAACACACTGTTTGCATGAGAAGATACATTTCCATGTATATGCATCACACCTCCTTCCAATTGATTAAGTGCCTGGCAGGCAGTTTTATAACTTGCTGCTGCAGATGGAATTAAACCAAGAATAATTCGATCGGCAATATCTGTAGGACATACCTAAAACAAAACCTGTCGTTAAAACAAGGACTACAATATTTGTCACATAAAAACAATATAGTCTATTTTTTTGATGAAATATGTAATGATTTTGCACATACATTATTTTGCTTTTACAATAGACGTACAGTTTTTATCAATCATCAAATAAGGCCTTAGTTTTACCGATATTTTATGACATGATTCTTATTTCTGGAAACAATAACTTACATAAGAAATATGAATGACAAAAAAATAAGCACAATTTTAAATGTTACATGCAACAATTGTCTTTAATACCTCCCTATTATCGCCTTGGTGAACCGTACAGCGTTCTGACACTTTGTTTATGATTAAGTTCTCTTTCAAAGCCTTTGCTGCATTTGGATTCCATTCACAGGCATAAACATATTTGGCTTTTCCGTGAACCAATAGTGGAAGAGTAAAATATCCTATTCCTAGTTATGAAACAATTTGATTAAAGGAGAAAATAGGATGGTGCATAAACAGCAAAATAAAACCGATGTTTTTTTAGGTTGCAAACAAGAACCCATGAAAATAGTTCTTTTTAAAAGGTTATCATCTAGTGATTGACTATTATTCATTGGATTTTATATTTACCAAAGGATATTGCGACATGTTAATAGACATAATAATATTTTGTTCACTACAACCTGCAAACATGTCCACAATTGTTTCATCTTTGCAACTTAGCTTGGACATTCGAATTTTTTCTGTAATATTTCCAGAAGAAAACATGCACTTGGTGACATCAAATTTGTATCTGAAATCACAACATAGATAATTCTGCATATTTTATAAAAATTACTGGTTAAACTGCAGATCTTGTTTTATGGCATCCCAAACTATTGCCTATGATAAGTTTTAAAAATACTTTTGTCAAATGTTATATTGATATTTTAAAAAATGGTTTATAACCAATATTTTAGTACCCACAAAGGAATAGAAAATTCTGACAAAAGAATAAACATAAAAAATGTGACATTGAACTTGATTACATGTCACAGTAAAAATAGTTAACATTCAAAAATCTTTCGGCTTTGTCAGTTAAATTTCATGCAAGATTTTTTTTTGCCCTAAAGTGATAATATCAGTACATATCTGGTAAAATATTCAAGATAAAGGAACATATTTTTTTATGGGAGAACTAGCAACAAAAAAGGTCAAAAAAATATGACATAAGAACCATAAAAACCACAAAAATGTTTAGATTGAAAACTTAATGAAAATCATCAGATTACTTAATTTTGTTGTCAATATGGGTGACCGTTGTACTTGTTCCCTTCAACATTACAACTTTTGGTGTTCGATAACCATCATCTGTTATTATAGTTTGTCTTGCCAGCCTTTTAACTTTGAGAGTATCAGCCACCAAATCCCACAGTTTAGACTGATCTAAGCACATATTGTTACTTTTCATAATCTTAAAGCAGTAAATGTAAAACAAGAGTCAAACACTAACCTAAGCTGTTCCATAACTCTGGATTAAAACAGGCCTGAGGCAACATAATCATATCCCCATGCTTTTCCCATCTTTTTGGCAGACTGCTGCTTAGCTCTTCAGAAAATATAAGTTGGTTTTCTGCACAAAATTTCTTTATTGCCCTGTTCAACTAAAAAAAAACAAATATGCCTACATTAAGCATCATGGAAAAATATATGTAGCCAAGCATTTGACATTGGTTTAAACGCCACATTATCAAAACATGTTTAAGTTTAACAGTTAACACATCATAAGCTTATTGATTCACAAGTATTACCTTTTCAGCAGACATTGCACCAGGCTGTAGATTTTGTCACTTTGCAATCAAACCACCCTTAAAATAGTAAAACCATTTCATGCCAATTGCCTGCTATTGCACAAATTTCGCGCTTAAATCGCGTTCCAGAGCATCTAGCCGTAAGTTCTCAAAGGTCACTGGTCAAAGACTTGAAACTTGGAATAGCTGCAACTTCACAATTTCTGAACAGGGGCAATCCCCAACATGTGAAGGAATTCTGCAATACACTTTCCCATAGATATCATAAAGTATCTATGTTAATTTATAGTGTCTATTATTTTACTCAACAAAGCATCACAGAAGTCTTTGATAGCATATAACAGACTTTTTAAGACACAGATCGACAAACTTGTTTACGTTTTGCAGACCAGTCTTCAAGAAAATCATTGTTCGAAGAATAAAAAACTTGAGACATGCAGTTAAAGACAGGGAGTCGAACCGGAACTGAACCCGAACCCGCGAACCGGTTTGAGCGGTTAATTTCATTAAACCCGAACCGAACCCGAACCGCTTATTACGATTTTCTAAAAACCCGAACCGGAGTTGAACCCCATATTTTGTTTGGCGTTGGACCCAAACCGGAACCGAACCAGTAAAAAATGCAGTCTGTTTTATATTTTGTGATTTTTTTCGAAACAGCGCACTGAAGGATACACGAGATAACACTTATAGGGCGTGTCAAAAATAACAGTACACTGGCAAAATTCTTTTGGAGTTTGATAAGGCCAGGTAGATGATGGGTAGAATTAAATTAAAACGAAGAAAATTTTGAACCGGTTTAAAAACCGCAAACCGGTTCGGACCGGATAATTTGCCCAAACCGGAACGAAACCCGAACCCGAAAATATACATTTTTAAAAACCTGAACCGAACCCGAACCCTTAAAAACAAAACCAAGTGAACCCGAACCGAACCTGAACCCACATGACAAGCGGTTCGACTCCCTGGTTAAAGATGTTTAATTTCCGATTTGGTTGGAACAGAGCTCATTTGCAATAATGTGGGCTTGGGCACTGAGGCAAGATGTAATTATGGAGTGTCGTATTGACGTCACAAACAACACACAAGAAAATGTATATGTTTGTGTGCATGTTACACGTGATTGTCTATTTGTGATATTATTCTCTTTATGTTTGTGTTTTCCACAACTTCTTGCTATATATTTGGTTTTAACTATATTTAAATCAGTCATTTTTTTAAAGTACAATTATCATTTCATCTTTTATTACGAAAATAACCTTGCAAAGAGTTTCCCAAGCATAAAAGTAGTATGTTAGTGTTTAAATGGTTGGAAAACACAGAATTAAAAGATACTTTTCCAACAGATCTTCGAAAATCCGGTTATCGAATGTGTGAAACACGAATCTAGATGTCAAAGAAGAAGTCTAGCCGCGTCGTGATAGCGTTACGCAAACAGACTTGGCTTGAAAGTGACTTGAAAAGCAAATGTTTGGAAAACTCTTGGCGGTAATTGTGTAGCAAATGTCGCGGACACTATGCTCTCGAAATAAATTAACAAAGGCATTTTACGGATTTTAGTATCATAAAATCATGTTTTTTTGCACAGGTTGGCAAAATTATTGATACAAAAGTGCAGTTTATGAGCATAAAAGTGATAAAATGTTTATTTTAGAATCCAGGAAGGCAGTCTACGACCCTGATACAACAAATGATGGACATATTCGTAAAGCGTTGCGAAGAGCTCTGCTTGACATCAATAACACAAAGTCAACACTTGAAATTAGGAATCAGATACAATCAAAGAAAAAACAGTCTTTAAAATCGTATCCAACCGGCTCGCTAGAAAACTTCCAGGCAGCTCGAATTGCCTGCAATGGATATGTTTTGTCAACATGCTCTGCATCATCCATAGCCTCAAGAGAAATTAAAGATTCTGTCGCACGAAGTAGACGTTGGTCAAGCGCTCAAGTAAAAAGGCAAAAAGTACATCCTACGTGCCGTAAACAAAAAGTTAACCTGCCGGAACCTCAATCTGTTGAATTTCATCGAACGTTGCTCGAATTGATGTCACACCATCAATCATTGTCCAGTTACAGTCACGTCGTAAAACATCTGCAGAGTGATGTTGGATCAGGCAAAGTTCCTGCAATAAAAAAACACCCAGAACATTTTCGTTCAAGCAAAGTTCCTAAAGGTCCAGACTTGAAAGAGATAGAAAATTCTGTCCAGCAGTGCTCTAAATCACGGGCGATGTCGGTGCAATTAGGAGTACCCAGTTACCCAACAAACAGTTTAAAAGATCTGACAGACTTATATCCCGCGGATATGAATCTTGTAAAAATGTGGGACATCTTGAATTTAACTCCTGAGAGGAATGCTTTACTGGCGAAAGCCAACCTTCTTAAAGCCATGAAGAAAAGAGAAATGGTTCATAGAACGTTGCAAATTCCCGATGTATCTAAACGTAGGAAGTATACAGTCACAGTAAAACTTCCAAGCGTGAACCCATCCACTCCAGTAGCACAACACGAAAAAGCACTTGATAATTGGCAACCACTACCCAAAGTAAAGCTGTATATGAGGTAAGAATCCTAGTTGTACAAAGATATAATCGTTGTTTAACATGTAATTTTGCCATCGAGACTTTGTGAACTACATTTACTGGAAGAGTGTGTTTATTTTCAACAGATCTGGAAACAAACCTGCGTCATGTTCGATGTTGAGCGACGTCGTGAAATCAAGTACGAAAATTTCTAAAACAACCCCCAAATCGCAATGACCAAGCTGCTGTTAGTTTTCGTAACGCCACAATGGATTTTTTTCCACAAGTTCTTATAAAGTGTGAATAGCGTTTCGTGGCTGTAAAAGAAAACTCTTTGATGTCAAGGTTCAAACTTTCATACATGTATTATGTAACTAACGAGCAGCAAACTATAAAAACTACATCAGTTTTTTTGCCACCGTAGAAAGTGTGTATCCTTTTGAAAGCGGAATTATTATTTACTCAAAGAGCGACACAGAAGTAAAAGCCAATTCACGTACTTTGTTGACACTGGCTGGGGAGTGTTGAATTTTAACACAATAGCTTTGTGTTCGATAATGGTCGCTTGTTTCCGTGTTAAATCAAGACGTCAGACGACTCCCATTGACATGGCTGACTAATCCTTGTTGAAAATGGCACTAAGGAACTTCGACAAAAATTCTGGTTAACATTTTTATCTTTAAAGAGGCCAATTATGAGAAATCGCCAACACCGCAAATTGAAAGCGTCCATGAAAAACCACCGAGTACCCTTAAAAGCCATTTCGGGGGCTTACAAATTTTACCGTGATGACGCACCTATAGGAGTAGCAAGTGGCAATACTTGTCGGTTTGGTGTTAATTAGTCATTCACTTGTACTTCAGCTAATTGCTGCTGACATTTTAGACAAAGGCCCTTGTGTGGCCCGATTAAAGAGCGAGCCAATCAGCCCTCAAGTTTACCATCTTTTACGGGCCTTGTATGATATTCTATGTGTTTGTTTCTTTTTTCGTTTCTGTTTCGGTTTTAAACTTCCAATAACTTACATATTTGCGTATACTGTTTGTATGCACAAAATTCTCTGGACGGGAACGTAGTTTTTTTGGTTATGAAAAGATAAATTTATCGTTGGATTTCCCGCTGATCTGACGAAATTGGTTTCGAAATGAATTTACCAAATCGGTTCGCTAAACAACACTACATGTGCTACAAAAAGCAAGCGTCATTTGTAACGAAAATATGTTTACCTCTAACGAAAAGATGTTTAACTTTTTCATACATCCATGTAAAAAGGATTTTACCTGCTTACACTGCAGTTTCCCTGGTAACTTCGTTACATCATTGCTATGAAGAATAATAAAGCAGAATAGTGCTTAACTAATGCTACGTAATGAAGTAGCATAACTGTTTGTTTGTTTTATATGAGATACCTGGCATGTTGAAGATAGACAGTAAGATGTACGCAGTATGATGAAACAGCAGCAAACTGTATTAACATTTGTTGCACTGACGATAGCAACGTCTGCAATAAATGTATTTACTTCAAACTCTCTGGCAGCTTTAGTTTAAGTTCAAGCTACTTTTCAAGTGTGTTGTTTTTTCAAGAACATTGCCTGCAAAGAGCATGCGACTTGTTTCACATTTTATTTGCTTTGAAGATAATTTGGACAAAAAGGAAAACGCTGAATGAGCACAAAATGGTTTTAGCCCCAAAACGTTTTTTGGAACCTAAAGGTTAACCAGTTAATGTTGATTGCAACGTGGCGAGACTAAAAAAAACAGGAACACTAATAGTTGCCCCTCCCTTTCAGGTATTAACCCTACCCTTTTTGTACTAAAGCACAGACCAACAAAGGACACACTAAAACGATACCTTAAAATGTGAAACCAGATACAATCACCACGCCGTGTTGTATGACAAACGCCCTGGACCGTTCTAAGCGAAATACGTTCCTATAGGATGTGTTTTCAATCAACAACATCGAAAAATTATTTGTTTACCTTTTTACCTAAGTAGTACTACGCGGTTGCAAAACACCATTAATCGTGTTTTTAGCCTCATGCAGTCGCATACGCAGTCCAACAGGGGTATAAATGTTGCAACTGAACAGGAAAGTCTACTGAAAGTGCCAGTTTCATTTCTGTCAACCATGGCAGTGATGCATATTGCAAGTTGGGCTTCCAGTGTTGTTCTAGGAATAGCTGCCGTATGGATAAGGTCGCAAGAAACACAATCAACCTCTTTTTTTGGTTTTCTGGGATTTTCAATTTGGATGTCTTTGCCGGTAATCCATAATTAGAACCACAAGGTTTTTGTTTTTATTTGGAAAAAAGCAAGCAATTGGTTAGCTTTCAGAAGGTTTTAGTATTTCAATGTATATGTAAAAAAGTGTGTGAGTGCGTGCTACAAAATTACACAAATATGGTAGGCTACATATAAAGTGGATGCTGGTGCCCAAAAAACATTCTCAATAAATATGTAAATTAAAGATTTTTTTCAGTTTCCGTTATGTGGTGCTTTGTCTGTAATTGCTGGGAAATCAAAAAGCGAAAGTATACTGAGATGGTTCATGCTAATTTCATTCATCAGCATCTTATCATCGCTTGCGATAGCAATTTATAGTGGCCTTGCGCTAGCAAATGAAGCAGCCAACTCAACAAACTCCCAACAAGTAAGTTTTATCACTGCATGGTTAGTTGTAACTTTAAGGTAGAGCTTAAATACATTGATTTTTTGCAGATTATTGTTGCTGGCATTACAGCTTTTGTTTCATTTCTAGAAATCATTTTGTCTTCGGTTTCTTTTATTGTTTGTTTTAACACGCTAGGCCTTGAAAAGTGCTTTTCTTCAAAGGTAAGCTAAAAGATATCGTTGTGCAAAATATTGTTGCTGTGTGCAGAAGCTTGTTTAAATTGTAAAACTTGCATATTAGAGTTTGTCGCGTTACAGCAACGTTAATTTTTTCTGCAAAAGCCTTTTAGCAAAAATCGACATTCAGCCAGAATTGGAATGATAGATGAAATGGAACCTGGCCATGTTGCAGTTATGGCTCTTCCCGCTCGGCAGGCAGCTGAACTGTTTCTTGCCATGTACAGGTACCATAAATGAGCTTCTATGTCATCACAACCAATTGCAGCCTTTTTATCCAAAATAATTTAGGCCAAATGGTAACGTCGCTTTTGTACCGCCTGGTTTTGAGGAAACACACTTCGGTGATTTGGTCCACCGACATGGTTTGCAAGGTAAAGTTTGGTGACTTGTGGACTCGTAAATCGACCTTCGAGAACTAAATGTTTAATTTAAATATGCAGATGAAAAAAGACGACATAGAAGGCGAACTCGTCGTTCACGAAGTCGGACTGAATCCCCTGGAATGGATTATGACATTGGTAAAAACCTTGAGTTATTACCATTGTAGGTTAGATCAGACAATACACCTGTACTGGATTTGTAAAATTTATAGATCTTGTTCTTTATCGGTACAGCTACTGACAACATAACTCACACCAGCCTAACATTTAGCTAAATTTCGATGGTTGGTCGCAAAGAACTGAATCATTATTTTAGCAGCTCAAAAGAGGGTGGGTTTGGGAAGTAAGTTTTTGAAAATTTCACATCAGGAACTAAGTTCTAAAGTTGGTTTCATTGCAATTTTAATGATAATACCTATAACCCCAACCCCAATAGCCCCAACCGTCAGCATTTTTGGAGACATAGCCTACCGTTTTAAATAGGTGTTATTGCTCTTTGTGCCACCTATCGAAATTTAGCTAAATGTGCGACTGAAGCATGGGTTATGGTGTTAGTATAGATTTTCTTTCTTTGCCAGATTTGCAAGATGATTAGTGGATCGATATTCCAAATTGCCTGTTTGTTTGTTAAAGTTTAAAAAAGTTGTACATTAACAAACATCCACCCATTATTCTTAAAACGTTTAGAATTCTACCATTGATAGGCTCAGCCACTTTTTTAATAATGTTTTTTGAGACCCTGTAAGTTTAAAACGAACTTTGACTTTGACACTCAGGGGACCTGAAGAGTATATAGCTTCTGAGCTACAAGATGACCACGTTTCATATTATCTGAATAACATTTTTTCCCTATTACTTGGTTTAACGTTTCTACTTTGATGTATAGCTCATTCATCAAGGCGATATGAGGAAACTGACAGCGATGAAGATCTGGGCCGACCTAAAAGTAGACAAACTAATCAACCTTACTATTCACATGGAAAAGGAAATGCTAAAAGGTCGTTGTGTGCTGAACAAACCAAGCCCAGTTTTGAATTTTCCTTTTGCATCAATTTGCAGATCACAGGATAATGAAGATGGGTTGGATTCTGGTAACATCCAACCAACTACAGCAGCTCCCGAATTGGGCAACACCAATGGATCCTCAAAAAAATAATGTGAAAAATTCCTTTTTCGATTTTCTAACTACACACGCTGTCCTCGCCTAGTTTGTGAAAACGAATCTTGTCTTTAGTTCTGAGCAAAAGTCGGATTCCTTATGTTCACTCTTGCAAGATCAAATGTGGGTAATGTATTTTCAAACACAGTTACACGGTACATGTCAATTACTGTCGCATTTTCACAAAATTACAAAACATTGAAACAAACACGTATGATTTAAATGATTATGGCACCGAATCCAACTCTACTCTTTTATAAGAGCCAGGAGCATTCTTTTGTAATCCCCAGAGCAATCGTCGGAAATGTCATTCCACAGACTCTTGTCAAACATGGCTATATACTTGTCTTTAATATCAGCAAGGTCAATCTAAAAACATCAAAAATTTCCAACATTGCTGTTTGCTTGTTCTCAAATGCGTTAGACAGGTTCACTCGTTTGTATTTTTGTCAAATTATTTGGTTTCCTGCTTTTCCGAAATGTACACAGTTTAAAAATTGTTTTAAGTTTATTGTAATTATTATATTTACTTAGTTTGTTTAAACCAGTGGTTCGTTAAAAACAAGCAGGCTATGTAGTTTAATATTTCAATTTATTACTGCTTATTTTATGGAATATAGCTATTGACACAATAACTAACGTCCGTCCAAAATTTAGCTCAATGTCGATAGGTGGCGCAAAGAGCTAAAGTAAAAATTTCGCAGCTAAAGAGGTGTAGCGTTAGGCTATCTTTGAAAATTTGACATTAGGGTCTGTTGCACAATCCAACAAGGTGTGATGTGGCGAAATTTAACATAGTGTGATATTGCGATATCCAACATGGTGTGATGGCAACACAGACTGAGACTCATTTCCGTTTCCTTTGAAATGTGATCAAGTTTCAAATTGCTGATTGATGCATATTTTCTCGTAACTCTTGTAACTTTTATCCGCATGTATTTTTTTGGAGTGTGAAAAGAAACCTACGTGCTCTTTGCGCCACCTATCGAAAATTATGTAAATGTGTTGCTGACGTGAGTTATGGTGCTACTAGTTACTAGATCTTCCTTATTTTATTACCTCTGATCTGCCGACTATGTGCCGAATCAGTGCGTCGTCGTCTGTTCCAATGCCCCTCATGGAATCGTACAACTTCTGTGCGTAGTAAGCCTGGTGGTCTCTCGCTATTGCCACAATTGCTTTGTAAGCTGCACAAAGATTTCCAGATGTTTCCGATTCGATTGCGTCATCAAAAGAATTACCAGCAACCTGCAAAAAGGCATTGCAAAAATAAGAGTGTGAATCGCTGTTTTTATTCTGGGTCAATATTTTGAAAACCACTATATGTAATTGCACAAGAACCGTATTTTTAAACAAAGTCTTATCGATGTTAGCACATTGGTTGCCGAGTGTCGTAGGGAGATGAAGTAGCTGTAGTGTGATTACCTCTTCGTATTTTTCAAAAATTAACCGAAGTTGAAGGTAGCTCCTGGTAGCCAAAATCTTCGTAAATTCGTCTTCATCGGTTCCAAACCATCGATTTTCACCAGCCTTACAAAAAACATATGTTTTGCAATCTCGAGTGTTGTGGAAAAAGTGTAACCCCTTGCAAGAATAACCTACTTCAAAAATAGCAGTAGCATCTGCAACAGCTTGATCTTCATCAATTTCAAAAAGTTCGTCGCGCTCCGCCAATATCATGGCCATCAGTAAGTGTTTAAAATCACCAGAAGTTTCGTCACGCACATCGTCAGCCAAACCGCGATCAAATATTTCTGCATAGGCCACCTGCAATTTATCGTACAAACATTCTGTGTATAACTTAAGAGAACGTTTATTACAACAACTGGTCAAACTATTGTTTTGATTCAGCATGGGTCATCATGGCAGCGATTAAAACTAGAGATGTACCGAATAGTCCGTTTGCCGAATTTATTCAGCCGAATCGATCATTTTTGCAAAGATTCGGTTTCGGCCGAATAATTTGTTGCGATTCGGCCGAAACCGAATCTTTTACGAACACAAATTTAAAGCGTTAAACGTGTCTTTTCTGCTTATTAAGGTCCAGGCAATCTTTCAAAAGCCCAAACATAACGAAAATTGCGTCAATGTTTATCTTTTTCAACACATTATCGTTTTTCCCACGGTAGTCAAAAAAATTAGTAATTCATTGGCAGGTTGCCAATCATGCTTAAGGCAATTTTAAACCCCACAGAACTGAAATAAGGACGAAACACAACTATTTTGCACTGGCTGCCTGGTAGATAAACTTTTTTTCACGTCAAACGCGTAGCGTACGACTTCGCGTGACGTCATAAATGATTTGGTTGATTCGGCCGAATTTATTCGGCAAAACCGCCGAATATTCGGTTTCGGCCGAATCGAAATTTAGCCGATTCGGTACATCACTAATTAAAACAAAACAATAACTATCAAAATTTAAAGGTAAAATGCCTACAAAATTGCACTTAACTATCAAAATTTAACGGTAAAATGCCTACAAATTGTTTTCGACGCCTACCCGAATCCGATTAAGTTGTTCGTTTGGTCTGGTGCACAAGACTTCGATAAGAATTTCGTCATTGGTACCGGGACCTCGCATTGCCTTGCGCAGTTGTTTTGCATCGTACACTGCTCTTGGCTAAATGTTAACAAAAGGTGTTGTCAAAAAGTTACTTATTTCAAAAGAAACGCTTAACATACATCCATCACAGCAGTAACCGTTTCCTCGAAGTCGCCGCTCAATTCTGACCTCAAGCGGTCAACCAAATCTTCCCCAAAATTTTCTTGAAAACGCTCTTTTAGCACTTGGCGCTGCAGAGAAGATCTAAATACAGGCCAATAAGTTGTAGACCACTAGGATGCAATATGGTAGGTGACTATTGGTTCACAAGTCTCATTGTAAGAGCTCTGAACAAATGTGTTTTTTTTATAGAAGAAGGCATACCAAATCTTGGGAATAACGTCCATTTTCCCTCACAATACTTTAATATCAATAAATTTCACTTTACAAAAAGAAACAGCCCAATGACTTTGTATTGTATTTCTTTACGTTACATTAATAACGCATATATTATTTATGCAAAGCACTTAGCATTGAAAATAAACTGGACAGGGTTGTACCCGTCGGGAACAAGTATTTTCTATACACAATTTCGCTATGATAATCTTAGCACGTTCCATATGTTCGATCGAAACATGTTTTCAATGTTTGGTCTGCTAGTGTCAGACAGCGAACGTGCTCAGTGTTACTGTTGGCGTGGTAAATAAAACCATAAACCCGTCAATCATTAACCGGTGGGCGCTTGTCGTCTGTTTCTCAGACAAACTGTAAATCAATTTTCAAAAGCAAACATTTCGCAGTAAGCCTGCTTGGTAAATTTCCATTACTTGAAAAAGAAACTACATGAAGAGAGCAAACATAGCTTTCAAAAAAACCTGTTGAACGTTGAACATTTTTTTCAAGGGTCGGTACAGTGTCTATAGACGTATACGTGGGTCATTTATATTTCTATTTTAGACGATCAAACGCAACGAGTTTTAAACAAAAAAATAATTTCAAGATCCCAAAGGCAAAAAGACCTACACGTCTGAATTGGCCTTGTAAAGTTAAAACACATATGTACGTTCCATTTTGTGCCTTTTAATTTACCTGTTTGCAAGAATTCGAATTATGATACGTTCACTCGTACCAGCACCATCCATGGCCTCATTTAATCGGTTGCAGTCCCGATCTGGATCAAAATCCTCATCAGCAGTTACGGTTGGCTGTGAAACAGTTGTAAATTCTATTGGTATGGTCATGAAAAATGTTTAATGAGGCACTGGCAAATGCCACCGGCCTATACTATTTTTTAGTCGTTGGTTTTTTTTTACAAAACTCAGACTTTTTACAAGAATGCGTCTTTCATGACATACCAACACCTTCAGTGTCTTAGTCCTATTCGAATATGTATTATACGAGATATAAAAGTACAGTATACAGTTAAGTGGCTAGTTTGAAATAGTTCCTAAACAGTTAAAATATTTTTGCTATGTTAAATTATGCAGTCTAAAACACTTACTGTGGCTTCCAAATTTCCCATCGCTTTTGTCGTAGTTTGCAAAAATCGTGTTGACTAGGTATCCAAGTGAAACTGACTGACTTCGATCTTATCGATGTTAGGATATTCACCACAACGGCGCGACACGCCCAAACACCGGTTATTACGTCATTGTGTAATCATGACACACGTCTACATTTTGTTTGAACAACAAGTAGATAAGCACAGTTTCAAATTCCATTGTAAGCTTATTATGACACACATCCTTAGTAACTTAAAAGAGCAAAATGTGGTATAAATGTGTTTAACCTCCCTTTGAATTGGCGTAAAGCCTATATGTCGCAAAAACAGTAAAAATGTTGTAAAACAAACTTTCATCAAAATTACGAGCCGACTTATTTCTAAAACATACAGATTTAAAGCCGAGAAAGAAACAAAAACGTGCTAAAATAAGTACAAAACTGTAACGGAGTTTCTCGATCGGACAATTTAGGAATATTTTCAAGTTAAATGAAGCCGATGTATTTCCGTAGTGTTGCGGTAAATATACAACCCCAAATTATTCGTCGTTTGGCAATATTACGTTTGTTTAATAAAATTCACTATGCGGCACATTAGCCTATATAGCATTCCAATGGACGAAACAAAATGTTGTAAGTTTTTCGCATTGTTACACCAGGAATGGGTACCACGCTGACGAAAATCTCGGATGCATCTTAGTGAAATGTGTTTTACTAATTCTGTTCGATCGGACTAAAGGCCGTGGTAAAGAGATAATTAACAGTTTGTCAGAAGAGATCAAAGAAATTAGACTCAACAAACAGGAAAAGTTTAGCGACAAAATACATTTGAATTGTCGAGTGAAGAGTTTTTATTTGCAGTTTTGGGAAATTTAACAACTTGAAAACGCATTATAACGCCTCTTGGTTAGATTTTCCAGAGATATAAAACACAAGTTCATGGTCCAACTACTGCAAGTGGCTATAGTGGTTCTTAAAATATTTTTGCCATGTTAAAACTTGAAAATGCCTTAACGTCGCTTGGATGGATTTTCCAGCAGTAACATACGTAACTTACATTAGAAATTGTTGGGAAATTAGCTTTACCGCAGGGGCGCACAACTTGCTGCTTGAGTACACAACTTGCTTTGGCCGAATGGTCCAGCGCGCCTGACCCATATAAAAAACTGATCGGGATTCGTCCCCGGGAGGTTCCTGGGTTCAAACCCCGTGAAAAAAAATCAAGGCCACCAGCGACTTTTGTTTGTTAAATAGGCCCACGGAAGAAATGTGATCTATCTAAGAATATCCCAGTTACTAGATTTAAAACGGCTATTTTATTCATAGATATAAAAAATGGGATTGTTCTAGTTCTAGTGTTTATGGCGTGTTCAGACTCAATCACCTGATAGTTTGCTTAGATCAGGGGTTCCAAAACTTTTTTGGTCTGTGGTCCAAATGTCTATTTAATAGCGATTCGTGGCCCACCACGTGCTGTAAATTTGGGCACAAACAAAAAAATAACTCAAAAACAGGCGAAATGGTTTTTAGCAATTTATTTTCAATGAGATACATGCTTCTGAAATTTGGCTACAAGATTCGGAATTCTTTGCAAAAATTACGTTTTTCAAAACAAAGCGCATAATATCTACAGTATAACAAAACAGTAGAATCTATTCAAATGGCTCTGTTGCCCATTGAAAATGTCTTGGTGGCCTAGTACTGGGCCATGACCCACAGTTTGGGAACCACTGGCTTAAATCAAAGTCTATATAAAACACAAGTTGTCCAACCCATTGTTACACAATAAAGCCTACGAGCCATTTTGTGTCCAAAATGATACTGTGGGTAGAGGAAAAATAACACATAATTGTTTGATTTTCACAAACTGGTGAGCTTAAACGCTAATTTGATTCGCCAAATTGAATAAAAATTTCAATTTCTAATATTTAAACGTAATATTACAAGCTAAATTGCTTTTTTTCATATAAATTTGGCCGCTTATTTTTCATGTAAATTTGCAACATTGGAATTTAGCGTACATTATCACGCTCAAATGTTAGAACCCAAAAGTAGTATTCGATTGGCCCATCAAATTCGCGTTAAAGCCTACCAGTTTGTAAAAATCAGACAATTTATGTGTTTTTCCCTATTCCTGCTGTATTAATTTGTACACAAAACGGCGTTCATGAGGCTCTATCGCGTAACAATGGGTTGGACTACTTGTGTTTTATATATACTTGGTTTAGATCACTTTAGTGGAGGTTTATGGCGTCACAATCTGCATTGTGTCGCCTGTTAGTTTTTTTGTGGAGCATTGTTCCAGGGTTGGGTAACGAGTCCTATCAGTCGAGTCTCAAGTCAAGTCAAGTCAGTAGGGGTTCGAGTCTCAAGTCAAGTCGAGTCACAAGGGGTTCGAGTCTCAAGTCGAGTCACAAGGGGTTCGAGTCAAGTCATTAGCGGTTCGAGTCAAGGCAAGTCCCAAAAAGTTTTTTCAAGGAAAGGATGGTTTAAATGAATGGAATGGTCTATTATTTGAATGGTCCATCGCGCTTTTTTACCTCAAAAACGGACACCGCTTTATTACAGTGAACATATTGCATCAACGTCCCTTTCTTAGAGAAGGGTCAACTTTAATGAAACACGTTAATTGACACTCATTAAACAGCGTGGAAAAGAACGTCAATCTGTTCAAAGAAGTTTTTCAAAACCAAAAATTCATATTTTACTGCATGCGCTAGACCGTTTGTTCAATGATATAAGCGCTTATAAAAGCGAATACTTGGCCTTGACATGTACTGCAGTCGATTACCTTAACCCAGGGGTGGGCAAACTACGACCCGCGGGCCGCATGCGGCCCGCCAAATGTTAGTAAATTTTAAAGAGAATGTTAGTAACGCTAAATAGTATTATGAGCACAGCCGCAGAGTTTTAAAAAATACCGGGGGTGCGAATTGCTGATACCTGTACCATGTGCAGTATCTGTACCCGTACCATACTTACTTAGGAACTAAACACAGATACTTTTTACGTGCTTTAGTCTGTTGTTTCTGCCACGTTATTTTGTAAATCGTCACAAACGGACATTAAACACGGCTTTAGAATCGCTAACACAGACCAGCACAACACCTAAAAATGGATACTAAAAGCGGCTCGCTTTGTTTAATGTTGGCGCAATAATTTATTGACAAAAATACCTATGTTGCAACAAATGCTTGTTTATTTTGAAACAATTGCAATTGTGGCGTTTCAACCAATGTTTGTCCAATAATTTCAGTGACAACAAACGTATTTGCACATAGCTGAAAATATTTTCCGATTTCGAGAGACTGGAAAAAAAGATTACCAGCCTAGTAACCATATGCGCCAGGCTTTTTATCCGCTTATTGTGTGCAAACAATGCGAAAGAACAGGCACCGCAATCGTCACAATCACAGATGACGTCATAAATAGTTATCTCCGTTTAGCTAAACTTATGCGCCACGTAAGAAATTTTTAATCTGAGCATTTTAGGCGGCTTTAAATGGTATATATAGGATGTAAACCTAATTCTTTACACCAGTTATTTTTTTAAAAAAAACAAGCAAGCAATTGGCGGCCGTTGGTGAAATACTATGCGGCCCCTTGAGATTAAAAACTTTTGAATGCGGCCCTTGCACTGAAAAGTTTGCCCACCCCTGCCTTAACCCAAGCAATAAGTACAACGCGTAATGCCAATGTAAGAAAGTTTGTGCATGTAGCAACGTTAATATTAAGCAAAAATAATTTCGCATAGCACAGCAAATTGCTGCTGTTGTTTGGTTGAAGCCAACTGAACAGGTTATTATTTATAGGAAATTTCCGTTTTGTTGGTGAAATAACTAGTCCGAGTCGAGTCTCTACTAAGACGAGTCCAAGTCGAGTCTTTTCACAACTGAGACTCGAGTCAAGTCAAGTCTTTTAAAAAGGTGACTCGAGTCGATTCACTGACTCGAGTCTCCCCATCACTGCATTGTTCACACACAATAAAGCACACGAAAAATCTAGTACTTCGCCATGGCTATTTGGTCTGTTATTGTCTATTTGAAGTTAGACTCAACAGAAGATTTGCCTGAATTAAACGTGTCCGTTTCTTGTATTAAACTTTTGCGTTTTCCCAACAGGCACAACCTTTTAAATTCTAAGATTTCTATAGATCAGCATGTCCCAAAATCCACACACCGTTTTCTCTTTCAACTTGCAATATACCTACTTTACAGCAAGGGTACTGTTTTTCTGCCTTGCGCGGTCAAAGGCATGGATATAGCATTTCTTGGAACTGGATCTGGATATCCTACACCCAATAGAGGTTGTCTGCAAAACTAACATAAACTAAAAAATAAATACATAACAAAAGACCCTTTAATATGACATATATTTAATATGCGAAAGCATTCTTTCTTTTGAAATATTAACGTTTTTAATGCAGGTGCATCTGCTATTGCTTTTCGATATGAAGGTGATGTTTGGTTGGTAGACTGTGGTGAGGGAACTCAAACTCAAATCATGAAATTTAAAGTTATTAAACCTGGAAACATCTCGAAAATATTTATTACTCACTTACATGGAGACCATATGTTCGGGCTTCCAGGTAACCAACCTTGGAAAGCATTTTTATTTGTGTGTGAGACGTTTAAATTAATCTTGACATACTTTTATTAAGGAAGGTTTGCTGTGTACAATTTCAATGGCATTCAATCCTATAGACTGTGACACAGATGTATGTGAATTAGCAGCTACACCAAACACAATAGAAATATTTGGACCTCTTGGTTTAAGAAGGTATTACATGTATTTGCAGGGTTGGTAATGTAAGCCTTACATGTGGTTAAATGAATTTCAAAAAAATTCCAGTTAAGATCAAGTGTGTATGTATCTTTAGTTGCTTGGCCAAAACTTTTCTGCTCGTCAATTTTTTTAAAAAATAGATGAAAGAGACTCACCAGAAACAAACAACAAAGCATATTGGTGTAAAACATAACGTTTCGACAGCAACTTGTGTCATTCTCAAAAGGAGAACATTAAAATAAACTTCAGGCATTCTGACTTGATTTATGAAATTAGCTCCAGCAATAAATAAAAAATTGAGGCAAATATTTGAACCAGGAGGAAATAATATATTGAATACATGCCTATTTTAACATAGACCCCGATGTAATGTGACATACTGAAAGCTACCAGTACTGCCATGTTTTTAGATTTCTAAGAGAAGCACTCAACCTTTCTCGTTCAGTTTTGGTATTCAAGTATGTTGTGCATGAACTGATACCAGTGCAACCTCAATATAGGGGTAGCAAACATGAAGATATGGATTGGAATGTTTGGAATCCTGACCACATAGCAAAAGGTACCAACTAACATTTAGAAAATTGGTTCCCATGTGAGGGAAACACCAGGCAAAATAGATTTTAGGGCATTGTTTTATAAAACAGACTGTCTTGTTCACTTTTTTTTATTGTCATATTCTTTGAAAGTCTTTTTAAACTAAAGTTTTTTTGTTTTAAAAGTGTTAACATTTTCCAATATTAAGATTCATATATCACTGCATGGTGTTGGTAGGCGTTTAGATTTTTGGGTGATTCGGGATGCAGGGTCCAGGCAATTGAAAGTAAATGATGGTTTACATTTTGTAGGTCCACCACATCCATCAGAAATGGAAAATGGAAGAGCTATATTTCAGGACAAAGTAACTGGCCAGTGGCCATTATGCTGTACAAACCACATAACAGCAACAGCTGGAATGCTAAAGCACAGAATACCCAGTTTTGGGTATGTATTTTCAGAGGCACCAAAAGCTGGAAAGTTGAATAGCGAAAAACTTATCAAGTTTGGTGTTCCAAAAGGTGAGGTGTAATAAATTTTAGAGATTTGTGGATTTAAAGTTGTAATCCAGTTGTTTTTAGGCCCCTTGTTTGGCAAAATTAAGAATGGAGAGCAAGTGACATTAAGTGATGGTAGAAGAGTAAATCCATCAGATTTTATTGGGCCTACTCAACCTGGAAGAAAGGTTGCACTTAAAACTGTAAAAGAAAAACACAAACATATTGTGGGTGAATATTCGGACTTGCCTTTCAGATTGCAATACTTCAAGACACATGTGATTCATGGTCTATGCAAGATGCATGTTACCGGTGTGACATTCTTATACATGAAGCCACAAATGAAAATTCACATGAAGAGAAGTGTGTTGCAAATGGACACTCCACCCCGAGAATGGCTGCAGAGTTTGCATCAGCAGTACAAGCACAAATGTTAATTCAAAGTCACTGCAGTCAGCGGTAACCCAGTAGTCTTAACAAATCTTATAAGCCACAAGCAATTATTTTAATTTGTGCAGATACAAAGACCCTAAACAACATGCTGTTAGTGAAGGTGATGCCACTGTTGAAACACTTACACAAGAAGCTCAATTGAAATATGACGGACCTGTTGTAACTGCCTATGACGGCCTTGTCATGAATGTCAAAAGAAAGATAGTGGACACCTAATTAAAATGTATTGAAGGCTCAAAATCACAGAACGCTTATATTTTTTGTAGAAATAAGATAATCTCATGGCAAGTAAGTGCAACTATAACTTTGTCATTGGTTCCCACTTAACTTCTCAAATTGTTCTACCCAAGTTTTGGTTAAATCCAGATAAAGGTTAGGGTCATTACCATAACTTAGGTATAAAAATGTCCCTCTTTGACGCTTTCCATGCAAAAACTCAACACTGACAGTTTTTTGTGACAATGCTGGTTCAATTTGTGTTCCTTCATGCCACTCATTGAAGGAAGTTATGGAAACAAAATTTGGTTGAACTTGCAAAGCAGATTGCCACTCGTTTTCATAATATGCCCCATTATCTCGATGCTTTGTGTTTCCTCCATTCCAAGGCCTTTGAGTCAACATATCACACATTACTTATCAAGCTTTAACACAGTCTTGTTGCATCACAATATCTTTACCTCACATTAGTATCTATGTAACCGGGACCAACACTGGGTATAAATAACAATTGATGTTGAGTTGCGAAGGCATTTAAATCCCTCCAATGCATAAGATTACTTCCATAACTAAAGCCACTTGATGCAAAGTATGTGTAAAATCCATCAAATCCTCCAGTCAATATATCTTCACTGAATTAAGGTTATTTCAGAAACCAACCTGTTGTTTATTCATTTATCCACAATATGTGTTACCTGTGCTTTTTCTCCACCAACAGTCCAATAACTATTGCATCATTTTTTGTGCCTCTAATTGATGTTGAACCATCTTCTCCCAAAAGTATCTTCCAGTCATCAGGCAATATCTGATATGAGTCATAAATATATATCAACGGAAGATTGCTTTTGTCAGGCTTATGTGGGTGATTGGTTTTGTAAAATGCAGGATGGTTTCCATACCTAAAAGTTTTGTGTAATGACTTGATTCAACGAGAAAATATAATGCCTTGCTACTTGTTTCATACTTGTTATTAATGTACTTTATGTCATCTCCCACTGATTGTGCTGTCCTTCCTTTATATGGTTCAATGTGAAAGCAAATCTGTTTAAAAACGTGTTTTAATGGAAGGCATAACTAAAGACATCAAATGTAAATATTTGTACTCAATTCACAACAACTTGAAGGTCAGGTTTAAAAAAAATTCCTCTTTTGTTAGTAGCTGTTAACTTCAACAAGCACAGTATTTCTATTTACAAAATGTTACCTTAATGTTATGTTCAGCAGCTTTGGAAAGAAGAATTGAAACATACTGATCTGCTGGTTTACCCTCGTCATCTGCTTTTTGAGCTGGATACCATGACAATGCTAGAACCCCTGACACCAATATAATAAAATACCTTCCTACATTATTTTGTCACTGATATGATTAACCTGGCATTTCATACCTATTCCGGATTGTTTTATTTGATGCATGTGTGTAGTGATGACCTCTGGGTCAAGAGAGCTGTATGCACCCAGAACTGGATAAAAGTTGGCACCTGCAAAGTTTGTATTCATTAAAATAATAAACGCAATATAGGCTATTACCATCACATGTACTAAAATCAAATCTGATTGTTGCACCAGTTTAAAGTTTGTTTCTGCAAAATATCAATTTCACAAAAGGGCACACACAGCTTTTTGAACTCTGCTGATGAATGTTGTGTGACAAATGCCGTCCATGGAGGGTGTTTACTGCTATGCAAGTTTAAAAAAAACGTACCTATGTCGTCCGGAGGTTGGTGCCTTTGTCCAGTTGCATACATGTTTGACACTCGTTTTTCCCAATGTGGTAGGAGCCGATGATTCCAGTGAAGGTATTTTCCGTCATTTTTTGGGTTACCATACCAGGTATAGTAAAACGCATGTACGTTGTAGTTGACACTTGGGTTCGATTTTTTAAAAGGATTTGGTGGAACCTGCACACAAAAATAAAACCCTGTAATGAATATTACTACTTTTGCAAAACTCCCTACTGTTTGCATTGGAATTCTTTGATCTCTTTTCTGGTCTCCAACATGTGAAACATTTGACGCTGAAATTAATTCTTTTTCGACATATTTTGTTAGAGGAATAATGTTTTGCGCCGACTCTTTTACCTGAATTCGTTGTTTAAAACTGTGGTAGTATAGTGCAAAACCAAAACATACAATAGTTAAAGCCAATGCACAAATCCTTCGCCTTCTTATAAACATTCGAAACATTACTAGTGCTCTGCTCTACATACATCACAATTTGCAAATCACAACCTAGAAACAAAAGCAAATCGTGGCAAGTTTTCTGGTCAAAAAAGTCAACACATGTTTTGAAAGGTACGACAGTCAAAACGTTATTCTTGGCTTAACATACAATTCGATTCCGTGGGTTTTGATCGCCTTTTGCCTTCCTTTGTGCATTTGTCTGTAAATTTTAAATGCTTTTTTTTATGAAGTTAGTTCAGTTCTTTTGGATTGATGGTCACTATTTTGAAACTTTACCTTAAAACTCAGGAAATTTTGTTCCAGTTTTTTTACCAAGGGAAATATCCGCCAGACGTTTGCATTTTGCACTTTGCAGATTGCAACTTTGCAAGCGAAGTATCTTCCTAAAATTTTCGACGAATTTTACCAATTAGCTGTTTACCACATACTGGATGTACAGCACGTTTTTGTCGTGACTACAAATTTTTGTATCTGCGAAACACCTTTACCGAAAATCAACGAAATACACAAATCAGGTTGCTTGAAGTAACAACAACACGTTTTATAAATTTCGGCAATAACAATACCTGTTTAAAAATAAATAAATCAGAATTCTCTAGCTGTTGAATGTGTTTTAAGTTTCAAGTTTGTAGAGCTCTTCTGGCCTTGATTTTATGCCTGGCAGCGATAGCTTATATAGTAGTTTACATTTATTTAAATGAGCCCATTTTAGTGGGTTATTTTAACTTAGCATGTCAAAATTACGTTGCGGCCCCGAGGGTTAGATTTGGCCCGTGGTAACATTAAAACACGTTTGTCTGTTAAATAGATAGAATACAGAGACAAAGTAGAGATTTTTTTCTTGCGGCAAACCGAGCTGAACAACCAACATGTGGTAAATGTCATTGGAGACAAATTTCCCCCACATACTGGTTCTAATTCGGCAAAATAACACAGGTCCGGGTTCCACTTTTTTTCTACGTTAAAAGTCTGCTGCAAATTTCAGTTCAGTTTGAACACCATTTGTTAAAACCAGAGCCACTATATTGACAATATAGTGGCTCTGTTAAAACCAAAGTATATATAAAACACAAGTAGTCCAAGCCATTGTTACGCGATAGAGCCTCATAGACGCCATTTTGTGTCCAAATTAATGCAGCCGGTATAGGGTGTAACGGTTGTTGCAACATTATTGCGCAATGTTTATGAAAACTATTGCATGCTATTTCGCAATAGTGTTTCGCAGTACGTTTACCCTCAATTCTGGAAAGACTAATGTTTATATTTCCGTTTCTATGGTAGTCATAAGCTATTTCTAGCCATTTTTCGGGTTCCAGAAAGATCTAACAGTAAACATAGTGTTTGTTCCATTGTGACACATGTTTCCGTCGATATTTGCAATGTTTCCGCAGAGTGTTTCGTGTTAGAACGCGTCGTTTCCACCCTATGAAAAAGCATATGATGTTCACTAAAAGGCGCTATGGCACTATAAATTACATGGCTACCTTAAAATAAATAATATAAATAAATTGAGAAAAAGTATCCGTACACCGGCCCATGTTTCGCATTGTTATATAAGCGTGGACTTTGATGTTTTCGCTGTTCTATTTGTGGATGCTAAATTTGGTTTTATCTCACTGCTGTGATTAGCTGGCCAAGAGCTAATCAACGATATCGCTTAAAGCAAATAATCAAGAATACAGAGTGTTAATCAACTCTGTGTGTGCCTAATATTTGAGGTAGTGATGAATCGATCGAGTTTAAGAGGCTCATTCCGACGTAGAAGCATCAGATTTGCAAGACTTTCTAATTGTTCCAGACAGAACAGACATTCCAGGAACCGTGAAGAAGAAGAGGAACAAATAAATCGTGTACGCAATAACACATTGCAACTTTCTACTGAAGCTAAGCGTGAGATAAATCGTTTAACTGTGGTTCAGAACGCAGTTCCAACCTTTGTTTGGAATTCTAACCATAGAGAGTTTGATTTGAAGTTCAAGCCTTGTTCTTTGGAGGAAGAAATCTCTTTAGTCGAATTCACTAGTTATCGAGATCAATATCTGGCTGAAGGCATACGACGACGTTTGCAGGAGATAAGGTGTGAAATCTTCCAAGGTTTAATTGCAAGCACAGATCTTGAACAAACTAGTTTCGGCAACAACCCAGACGAAATAAGTAAAGCAGTGAGACTCTATCAACGGGTTAATCGTGAGCAACTTGAGTGGATCACACTAACGCACGCCGCACCTGCAAGGCCATTGTGGTCGCGTCCTATCGGAGAAGAATCTTGTGTTATCAATCTATCCATTCCCTTGAGACACCATACCTGCCGCCCAACAGGCTCTAAGGAGGCTGGTGTTACAAACTGGTGCCCCTATCCCAGAGGTTCGAACTTGCCAAGCTCGTTTCCCGAGCAAGCCGACGTTTTGGTCATCTACCACGCTGCTGAGTCATCGTGGGAAACGGAAGACGAAGTTCCAGAGCATCTGGAATACCTGGTACAATCCATTCACATCTACGCATTCGCGTCATCGGATTTCATAACCCTTGCTTAAGTAAGTGTGCGCATCATTTTCTGCACTTGAATCCTAACGATTTTCAGACATATTAAACGTTGTGTGATAAAATTGATTTTGATTGAAGCTTTGTTCAAGCAATAATTTTTTGTGCATATATATTCATTCCAATTCAATTATAAATCTTAAAGTAAAGGAACTTGTGTCAAGTAAACAATCACATAGTGCATGCAATACAGCCTGTGTGTTTTCTGATTACATTTAATTTCACGTTTCACAAGAGCGGCTTTGTCTAAGCCGGAAACGTTTTTCTGTTCTGCATTACTAACATTTGTTGCTATTATATATATTGGTTTGGTCTGGTTTCAGCCGTCTCTATAGGGACTAAAACGTTTTCCCACACTAAGTTAAAAACACAACATTCACACTGTCAAAAATAGTTCGCTCAGTCACGCTAGGTAAGGGTTCAAAGGCCAAATCAAAGGGCAAATCAACGCCTGAACATAAAAAGTTAGCCCACGTGTATAATACTCGAAGCAAATCTAACATGGCAAACGCCAGTACGTCTGATGAATCTGCCAGTATTTTTGAAGCAAGTCAACAACAACAGCTGTCAGGAAATGACTTAACTAGTGACGACATAGCACCAACACAGTCTGACCGCGCATCTCAGAATTTAAGCGGACCAGCATTATGCGGTTCTGCAAAATTTGTTGTTCCAGTTACTAATATGTCTACTAACATTCTACACCAAGAATTAGACACAATGCGTATGTCTGTGTTGAAAATCCCACCATTATGGTCTCATAAAAAAGATATTAAAACTTACTTCAAGGTTTTAGATAACTTCTTTGACACAAACAAGGTCATAGATGATAACGCACGCTTTTCGCTGTTGATAACCAGTTTCAATGACAAACAGACAGACAAGTTTCGTTCTGCTATTGTTCAAGCCTCAGACTCTGAGAAACCTTATGATTCAATTAAAGACTTAATGATTTCACAGCTGCAAAGTGGTGGAAAATCTTCTTGGATCCAGTTAATGAATGATATAACTTTCGACCCCAACAATGAATCAGCCTTTGAGTTGCTACAAAAATTATTATCTGTTTGTCCCAGAAAAGTGTCAGATGACCCAACCATAAAAGAACTAGTGGAAAACACATTCTTAAATCTACTTCCCACTCATGTCAGACCGCTAATAAGAGCTACGAAATTTGACACTCTTATGGACATGGCAAAATACTATGACCGTTATGTTGCCGGCGATTTCAGCGATAATAAGCCAACACAAGATGGAAAAAACTCTGAAGTAACACAACTTTCAGCAAAATTAGATGAAGTCTTAACACATATGTCCAGGGGACAGCAACCTTTCCGTCAGCAACGCTACTCAAACCAGCGATTTCAAAATGACAATAGACGACCAAATTTTCAACAAAACAATCAATTTCCACCGCGTTTTCAAGGAAATTATAGCCGTCAAAACTATTACAACCAGCAGCAATTCCAGCGAAACCAACAATTCAATCAACCGCGTTTCTGGGGACCCCCTAAACAGCAGCAAAGGCCAGAATACATTCCAACAGACACTCGTCCACAGCATGAAAGAAACCCTCAATTCACTCAAGCGAACCAGGAATACCGCCCTGGACGTCAAAATCCTAATCCGCCAAACCTTTGCTACATACATGAACGCTACAAGGACAAAGCTTTCAAATGTTATGGTCCTCCATGCCCAAAATATCATGAAGGGTTACAGATTGCAATACCAAGACAAACTCTGAATGCTATTCAAACAATAGACAAGAACTTACCTCGTGTCAAAGATGTGCTTTCTAATACGGAGTTTTTGATTGACAGCGGCAGCGCAGGAAGCTTTATCCCAGCCAAAGCAGGTCTGAAACCACAAAAGGAGATGAGCAAATATACTACAGTATCTGGTCAGCCTATACAGTGTTTTGGAAAGTCATTACAGACGGTCGATATTGGTTTTGGTCCTGTTGAAGTAGAATTTGATCAAGTTGAAATCTCCTATCCTATTTTAGGTTTTGACTTTTTACAGGCACAAAATCTAAGTTTGAATCCACAAGGCGGGTTTTTGAAATGCAACACTACTGGAAAGCAGGTTAGCATAAGCCCAAAAGACAACCAATTGCTGCTTCAAGCCCCAGTCCTGCACAACAAAAAATATACTGACCTGTTAGCGAAATTTCCCGAGATAACTGCTGTCCCAAATTATAACCGTGAGCCCAAGCATCCGATAGTGGCCAGAATTCCGCTTCACCGGATGCCAGCAGTACAAAAGGCTAGGCGAGTCCGCCCGGAATATTTTGAGCGCATGAAGAAGCAACTTGAAGATATGTGTAGACGAGGAATTATCCGCCGAGCGCAGTCTCAATTCGGGATGCCCGTCCATTTAGTGGCTAAAAAAGGCACAGATGATTTGCGAATTGTCTCAGATGCCCGTGTCTTGAACAGCTGCACGGAAAAGACAAAATATCCAATGCCTCGCCTAAGTCAATCATTTATTGCTCTACATGGATGCAAAATATTCAGTAAAATCGATTTGAAGGAAGCTTTTTATCAGATTAAAATCGCGGAGGAACATCAACCCAGAACAGCAATTCGGACCCCTGTTGGTTGTTTCGTGTACCAGAGGTTACCGATGGGTTTAGTGAATAGCGCGAGTTTCATGTCCCAATTACTCGATATGGCTCTGGAAGGTTTAACTAATGTAACTGGATATGTTGACGATTTATTAATCTACTCAAAGAATGAGGAAGAACATTTAGAGCATCTTAAACAGGTTTTCCAGCGCCTCAGTGATTTTGGCTTGTACATAAACCCTGCAAAATGCCAATTTGGCCGTGCGCAGTTAACATTCCTGGGCCACCTCATAGCGCCAACTGGGATCAGACCTGTCCCATCAAAGGTACAAGCTATAACGGATTTTCAAAGACCAACTACAGTTAAACAAGTCCGTCGGTTTTGTGGAATGATAAACTTTTATGCGGCACATTTACCTAACATATCAGGCGTGTTAGCTCCCATATATGACCTATTAAAAGGCAACAGACGGAACAATAGCAGAGTCAATTGGCCACCAGAGGCACAAAAAGCATTTGAACGAGCAAAAGAACTTCTTATCCAACAAACTGAATTAGCTTTTCCTAACGCAAAAGCACAACTCTCACTTACCACAGATGCTTCGGATGTGGCCATGGGTGCAGTGTTGCATCAATCTTTTGAAGGAAAGGTGCAGCCTTTAGCTTTCTTTTCCAAAACGTTCTCAAAAACTGAAAAAAAGTACAGTACATTCGACCGGGAGCTTTTGGCAATAGTAAATGCACTCAAACATTTTAGGCACTACTTAGAAGGATGCAATTTCAAGATTTACACCGACCATCGCCCCTTATGTTCTGCTATAATAACAGGAAGGGATATCGCTAACAGACGACAAGCTCGTGCTCTTGCTTTTATTTCAGAGTTCACTTCTGACATTGAATATTTGCCAGGCGCTAAAAATACAGTAGCTGATTGCTTATCAAGGTCGAGTATTAATGCTATTTACCACCATGCAAACAAGCTAGACTATGAGACGATAGCTAAGGCTCAGGCCAATGACAGTGACTTGCAAGCCTTTTGCAATTCTACTGAACATTCTTTAAACTTAAAATTACACAACTTACCAAACAGCAACCTCAAGCTTATTTGTGATGAGAGCATTCCAGGGTCTCCTCGCCCTCTTCTTCCGCCAGGTTACAGGAAGCTCGCCTATGACTTGATCCACAACTTGAGCCATCCTGGAGTAAAACCAACAGTCAAATTAGTGGCTAAACGTTTTGTCTGGCCGGGATTAAAACGCGATGTAGTCACGTGGTCACGTTCATGCCAGGTTTGCCAGCGTACTAAAGTAATTCGTCATGTGAAGACGCCCTTTGTACATTATCCTCCCGTAAGTCAGAAAGGCCAGCACATTAACATTGATCTAATTGGAAAGTTGAATGATTCTAACGGCCATTGTCACATATTGGTCATGGTTGACCGGTTCACAAGACATATTGTGGCGGTACCATTAAAAGATGCTAAAACTTCTACCATAATAAATGCGTTTCTATACAATTACGTGAGTGTTTATGGGACACCTTCCTATCTATCATCAGACAGAGGCTCCTCGTTCACTAATGAGGAATGGCAACAGGCCATGAAATTCTTGAATATTCAACATTTCACTACGTCAGCTTACTGCGCCAACGCGAATGGCGCAGTCGAGAGAAAGAATAGAAACATAAAACGTGCCTTACGCAGCCTAACAGAAAAAGGTGATTGGTACTACGCCCTACCTTTAGCCGTCCTGGCATTAAACGCAACACACAATGACGACTTGGGGGCATCCAGCTCCGAAATCATGTGGGGACAACAAATGAGGTTGCCTGGAACTTGTATAAATCCTCCTGATCCATCTAGTGCCTCTCCTTCGGGTGAATTTCTGCAAGCACAAAGAAGATATTTCAACCAATTCAAGTATACACCAACACGGCTCCCTCACAACCAAGAGACCTTCATGGACCCGCGACTATACAGTTGCAGCCATGTGTTTATGCGAACAGATGCTAGAAAAGCTCCTTTAGACGGTGCCTATACCGGCCCCTTTCAGGTCTTGCAACGCAGAGCTAAATACTATACAATAATGCGTCACGGCAAACCTTACGTTGTTTCTTTAAATCGTTTGAAACCTGCAGAGCGTTTACTTGATTTTGTTCCAGATTTTTTAGAATCGCCAGATTCTCTAGCTCAGCCACTAACAAGCTGCACTAAAGCGACTAATGAGCAACAGCAGTTAGATAACAATAACCCAACTTCTTTAGAGACAGAAGAACAGACAGACCAACCACTCACCGAAAATGAGACGATCTCCCACTCCAGTCCGGAACAAGAAACGCCATCCTGCCCCTTTGATCTCCCGCAACCGCTTACAGATGACAACATCTCTCCAGTCTATGACAATCAAACTCCAACAACGGAAATCAGCCAACCGAATCTCGATTTGGCACAATCTCACGACGAAATCAGTTATCCAGAACCCGATTTGGCAGAATCTAACGATGAAATCAGTCATCCAGAACTCGACTGGGCAGAACCACAAAGCGAAATCACTCATCCAGAACGAGACTTCCAAACCGCAGACCAGCTACCTGAGCAATCAGAGGAAAGTCAGACAGACACAAGCGTTGAAGTCTTACCCAATGAAGCCCAAGCAGCCCCAGCTCGCCCAAGACGGCATACACAGCGCCCAAGCAGATATGACGACTACCTTGTTGAATCTGATTAGTCTTCTACGGTTCAACAAATTGTACATATGTATATACATATTGTTTTCAGTTGTGCAATGCGTAAACCCATCCCTAGTCTACGATATGAATGTATGTTCCCACCATCAAACCATCAACAAGTATGATATTCAACGACCGCAACCCTGTGTCCACCATGATGCACATTTCGTTGAGACATGTGCTGTCAAGGTCTTTAAACCCGATAATCATCTACGTCACATTCCTGCTATTACGTGTGAATTACTTCAAACTGACGGAGTCTGCACTTACTACTTTTTCGGGTCCAGGACCCATGATCAATCTGTCCGTTACATCTCTCCGCCGTCAGCTCATGACTGTGTGCAATGGAATAAAACCCTCCAAGCCCCGGGTGCCGGTGCTCTGCGAAAACACGGTCAACAAGTTTTCAAGACGTCAAACAAGTATATACCAGAATACAAGTGGCCTGTGACCACCAAAGCAACTATTCTAAATGCAGTTCTAACAAGATTTGATCTCCTATACGATCCTATCCAAAATCGTATAACAACTCCCTTTCAGCCGATGTCTGGATGCGATATACATTCTGGACAATGCACTGTCGGTTTCAAACGCTATGTTTGGTCGCCACCGGCAAACTTGGATTGTCCTCAGATTAAATATATTATGAATACGTCTATGAAAATTCATTATTCCAAGCAACATGTGCCAATCAGGCTTCAAATACCTGCACTTGCGTTCTCCATCCATCACTGGGACAAATGTAAACGTACAAAATGTTTGCCTCGTGATTCTATCTGTGCCTTACATGGTTACGTCATACAGGCACACCATTGTTTAAAATCGAAGATCCAACCTCTAAAGAAGAATTCTAACGTCTCTTTCGACGTCTCACCCGTATTGGGTTTCCTAAATAACATAATAGATACTGTAAACGACGAATTTAGAAGACAGCTGTCAGATATCTTATACTTTCAATGCCAGTCTACACAAATAACGGCATTACTGGCTGGGGCCAGTGTACACATTTCCCCAAGCCAGATATTATCCTACTTGAAAGGGAAGCCCACAGCAGCGATAACGCACGGCGACATACTCTTAGAGACCGCTTGTACTACATCAAAAATGCGTTTGTTGCGAAGTCTGCGAATAAAGAATAGCAATTACTATGCTACAAGGCCTCTTTTCGTAAAAGTTCATGATGGCCACGTGAACAACGACGAAAAGACCTACCAACTTTATGACCAGAGTAATGTTTTCCCAGACCTAGTTTACAAGGAAACATTTCGGCCCAACCGAATGTTCACTTTCAAAGTTCATAATACTTATTACTTATTCGTCAATTATACTCTTGCAAGAGTCGAAACCAATATCCAACTACTTTCTCCTATTATCAAGATGATAAATGAATCTTTTCAATCTTATGATTTCGTTGAAGCGGCCCAGCTTCTCAAATATATACCTAGCGAAAATCGCGCATTATCGGACGTTCTAGCCGTCCTCTCAAGCACTCAACTAAACAACGAACGAATGAATGTTTTCTTCGACTCACAAACTAACCTTTCCACAGAAGGGGGAATTGATGACAAGGTTCTACCGCAAAATCTTCTCAAGTCAGCTTTCATCACCCTTTTATCTTCTGTGACCAGTCCTGCTGCAAATGCATTCCTCTCCTTCCTCGTTATCCAAGCTTTGTTCTGGGGAATAGCCTTGTCCCTGTTGACATTAAAGCATCTTTTTCAACGTATTCATCCAATAGCAAGACCAAAGATCAACCAGGCAGTGGCAGAATTACAACGCCGCTGGAATTTACGTCATCAACAACAAAACAATGATGACGACACAAATGCACAGTCTCAGGAAGCGATTAACACAGAACCAGAAGCCTGAAATACTGTTCCCAGACTAGTTGCTGAGCGAACAGCATATGTTACACTATACTATATTAAACATTTCACACATTCAGATAAGCCTGAACGAAATTTAACTCTAGCCGTTTGGCATATTATAACACAACACAGTAACTTTAATGTTTCACGTTTGTCATTATGCTAAAATAGTCAAACAAATTTTGCTTAGGGAAACCAATATATATATCTAATCCGTGAAGATATTACTAACCTTGTTTCTGCATGACAATTTCTTTGTGTATATATAAATATTTCTTTGTTTCCTCCTTTCTCATTCAAGTGCAGAAACCCCTTATTGTGTCTCCACTACAAAAATATATAATCAATGTTTTGCAAATAAGGTTAAAAATTCAAAATTCGAAACTTGTGGAGAATACAATAGCACACATTACTTTGTCATATGATATTTGCATCGCATTATTCCGCCGTTCCTTTTTACATGAATGAAAAAGTAAATATTTATACAAGAAACGCATATACTCATAAATCTAAAAAAAAAAAAAAAAAAAAAAAAAATAATAAACAAATAAATATATATCAAAGCTATTAAGCCGCATTATAATCGATAAAACATTCTTGTGTGCAATTTTGTCAACTTTTTGTCGCCAGTCTAAACTCACATATATATTCTTTACTTTCGCCCTTGTTTTCACAATGTTAATCGTTTTTCCTAATGATATTTAATCTAAGAGCTGAAGAGTCATTCCCTTATTGACAAGATATATAATTGTTGTGTTCATTTTCCATCTTGAATTGTGCATATTTTTCCCAACGTATAACTCCCCACGTGACAGCGCCTACCCCCATCTATTGACCAATATCTCTTGTCGCTTGTCGCTAACGAACATTAATATGGATAAAATGTGTTTTTCATTCAAACACATTGTGCAAGCATTTTAGGGGGGAGCTTTTGTAACGGTTGTTGCAACATTATTGCGCAATGTTTATGAAAACTATTGCATGCTATTTCGCAATAGTGTTTCGCAGTACGTTTACCCTCAATTCTGGAAAGACTAATGTTTATATTTCCGTTTCTATGGTAGTCATAAGCTATTTCTAGCCATTTTTCGGGTTCCAGAAAGATCTAACAGTAAACATAGTGTTTGTTCCATTGTGACACATGTTTCCGTCGATATTTGCAATGTTTCCGCAGAGTGTTTCGTGTTAGAACGCGTCGTTTCCACCCTATGAAAAAGCATATGATGTTCACTAAAAGGCGCTATGGCACTATAAATTACATGGCTACCTTAAAATAAATAATATAAATAAATTGAGAAAAAGTATCCGTACACCGGCCCATGTTTCGCATTGTTATATAAGCGTGGACTTTGATGTTTTCGCTGTTCTATTTGTGGATGCTAAATTTGGTTTTATCTCACTGCTGTGATTAGCTGGCCAAGAGCTAATCAACGATATCGCTTAAAGCAAATAATCAAGAATACAGAGTGTTAATCAACTCTGTGTGTGCCTAATATTTGAGGTAGTGATGAATCGATCGAGTTTAAGAGGCTCATTCCGACGTAGAAGCATCAGATTTGCAAGACTTTCTAATTGTTCCAGACAGAACAGACATTCCAGGAACCGTGAAGAAGAAGAGGAACAAATAAATCGTGTACGCAATAACACATTGCAACTTTCTACTGAAGCTAAGCGTGAGATAAATCGTTTAACTGTGGTTCAGAACGCAGTTCCAACCTTTGTTTGGAATTCTAACCATAGAGAGTTTGATTTGAAGTTCAAGCCTTGTTCTTTGGAGGAAGAAATCTCTTTAGTCGAATTCACTAGTTATCGAGATCAATATCTGGCTGAAGGCATACGACGACGTTTGCAGGAGATAAGGTGTGAAATCTTCCAAGGTTTAATTGCAAGCACAGATCTTGAACAAACTAGTTTCGGCAACAACCCAGACGAAATAAGTAAAGCAGTGAGACTCTATCAACGGGTTAATCGTGAGCAACTTGAGTGGATCACACTAACGCACGCCGCACCTGCAAGGCCATTGTGGTCGCGTCCTATCGGAGAAGAATCTTGTGTTATCAATCTATCCATTCCCTTGAGACACCATACCTGCCGCCCAACAGGCTCTAAGGAGGCTGGTGTTACAAGGGAAAAACACCACCGTCATTCTGGCAGAATTTTAGCTAGACCAGCGGTTCTCAACCGGTGGGCCATGGCCCACTGGTGGGCCATGGAAGCATTTTGATTGGGCCACAGACCAATCAAATAGAAAGCTTGTTTTAAGAATTTTCATTTGTGTCACTACACTCAATTTTACAAGAATAATGGCTTGGGGAGGAATTAAGAAGGAATGTAAATTAATTTTGAATTATTCTATTTCAGTATAAAGTTACTTTGAGTTTCTGCAACCCCGTATGTTTATGATGTAATACACTACTTTGTGATTACAATAAAGCCAGATAATAGCAGCACATCAATTGTACAATTATTCGGCCATAACTGAAAGTGCTTGATTAAAGAAGGGAAAGCGCTGTTTTATGATTTTTTGCATTAAATTATTTTAAACTTATTATCTGTTTGAAATATGTCCTGCAGTTTTTTTTGTTCTGAACCTACTTTATAGTTGTTTCTTTCTTTCATATAAATTTACTGGGCCACAGAATTTTTGTGCAATGAAAGTGGGCCACGAAAGAAAAAAGGTTGAGAACCACTGAGCTAGACCATACCAAAATAGTTTTAAAGTGGCAGGTACGATACCCAAATAGATTAAACATATTTTTTTAAGCACACCAAATTTTACAAAAATGTGTACACTTACACAGAAAAGAAACAAATAAATTGAACAATTAATCATAGTATAAATATAATTAACATTAAAAAAAATCAAAACAGTACACAAAAAAACATCAATCAGTGAAACACAAAACCAAAAAACACATCAACCTTTAACAACCACTCAAAGTATTTTGCTATCATTTGCCAAATTTCTCCCAACGGAGATTGATATCACTGGATAGAGAATTGTATTCTCTACAAGAATCTGTTAATCCTCAACAATATCATCTGCGGAGGTTGACCAAATCGACCCTTGAACATCGCCCGAATTTGACCGTTTACGTCATATGCGTAAAAGCCAAAATTCAAAGTATTTTGCTATCATTTTGCTAAATTTCTCCCAACGGAAATTAATATCACTGGATAGGGCATTTCATTCTCTACAAGAATCTGTTAATCTTTAACCAATATCAACTGCGGAGGTTGACCAATTCGACGCTTGAACATGGCCCGAATTTGACCGTTTACGTCATTTGCGTAAAAGCCAAAATTGAAAGTATTGTGCTATCATTTTGCCAAATTTTTCACAACGGAAATTGATATCACTGGATAGGGAATTTCATTCTCTACAAGAATCTGTTAATTAATCTTTAAACAATATCATCTGCGGAGGTAGACCAAATCGATCCTTGAACATTTTTTTTTATTTAATTATATACGTATAAGACACAAAAATAGAAAGACGGCAAGAATAAAAATAGCACCAATCAAAAAGCGACTAGATGGGCTAAAGGGCCGCCCACTTTACCTTAAAGGATCGACCCTTGAACATTTTTTTTTTTATTGATAAATAATAAAAAAGAGCGAAAAACGGTAACAAATTACATCACACTTCAGTACATAACAGGCGACACCACTTTTTGCGGTAAGCAAGAAAGTTTCCACGTTTTTTTGATACATGACATTCTGATACACGCACTAAATTAAGGAAGTGTACAAATCTAGATACCGTCGGTTTATTTTCACTAAATTTGCATTGATAAATTACATATCTGGCACATAATAACATACAGTTCACCAATTTATCGCCGGATCCACCATTGTGGACACCAAAAAGTAAGTTCACGGGAGGTAACGTCAGTGGGACTCGGGTTCTAGCACTAATCCATGCACAAACGTTTTCCCAATACAGTCTAGTTACATGACAAGAATAAAAAACATGGTAAACGTTTTCTGTAGCATTTTTACAGAATGTGCACAAGTCGGAGTCAATTTTCCCAAAGGAGTGCAATATTTGGTTGCACACGATGGCATTCAGATTTAATTTAATTTGAAAACTTCTCAACCTATTTTCAATAGTGGAATTAAAGTTGTTAATATATACTTCTCGCCACGGTATCTCAAAATTTATGTAAAGCTTGTTTTTCCAAAATTCTTGGGACTTAACTAGCACGCGAGCCACGCTGTCTTGTAGCTTGGTGTAAATTGTTTTGACGCTGTTTGTGTCTTTAATAAGATTTAATATATGTTCTGACTGAGTTATTTGTGGGTCGATATAGTTTTCTGAGTCCCATTGCTCAGGCAGACTTGAAACAAGTTTTATAAATTGAATGAACTCTGCGTTATTAGCCTGAAAATTAAATTTTAACTCGACCCTTGAACATGGCTCAAATTTATCAACACCCCTAAAATGACGCCATCTAGTGAGCTCAACCTTTTTCCCCACTAAGCACAAAAAGGATATAAATACAGTTATAATTTGTTTGGTTTATGTTATCTCGAAAATGGTAGATGTTCCATCTAAATTTCATATGAGTTACAAATATTTTTTTCTGTACACATCTTCATATTTCCACCTTTCTATACATTCTAACAACAGAATTGTTAACAACAACTTCATATCGCGGGAGATTAGGATCAAAAGAGGTGTAAGACAGGGCGATCCGCTGTCTCCAACACTTTTTTGTTGTGCATAGAATTTTTGGCTGCGGCCCTGCGCAATGATTCCTATAGAGGAATACGACTAAACAATAGCGAATTTAAAGTTTCACTTCTTGCTGATGATACACTAATTTTTTTTAAGAGGAGAACCATCCGAACTCGACAAAATATTTCGCGTATTATGTTTTCAGGGATGTCCGGCTGCACGATTAACATGGAAAAATCGCTAGCGTTCTATTTAGGATCAAAGCGCTTTTCCAATCAAAAACCCTACGCAGACAAAGGACTCTCATGGCCTCAAGAGTCCTTTCGATATCTTGGCATTGAAATTCCCATTAATGACCTCAAACAGCTGTTTTCCTTAAACTTTGGGAAAGTAATCGACAACATCATCACAATTTTAAATATTTGGTCCTCACGTTGTTGGACCCTCTTGGGCCGCAACTGTATTTTAAAAACTATAATAATTAGTGATGTACCGAATCGGCGAAATTTCGATTTGGCTGAAACCGAATATTCGGTGGATTTGTCGAATAAATTCGGCCGAATTAACCGAATCATTTATGACGTCACGCGAAGGCGTACGCTACGCGTTTGACATGAAAATATAAGTTTATCTACCAGGCAATTAGTGCAGAATGGTTGTGTTTTGTCCCTATTTTATTTCTGTGGGGTTTAACATTGCCTCAAGCATGATTGCAAACCCGACAATGAATGACTGATTAGTTGTCTGCAGTGGGAAAAACGATAATGTGTTAAAAAATATAATGATTGACGCGATTTTCGTTGGTACTAAGCAGAAAAGACACGTTTAACGCTTTAAATATGTGTTCGTAAAAGATTCGAATAATTTGTTGCGATTCGGCCGAAACCGAATCTTTGCAAAAGTGGCCGATTCGGCCGAATAAATTCGGCAAACCGAATATTCGGTACATCTCTAATAATAATCCCCATATTGATTTATAAAGTTAGTGTGCTCCCCACCAACCTACCGAGCGCGATTTTACGCAAACTAAAAACTAAACTGTTTCAGTTTGTGTGGGGATCAAAATGGGAACGAGTTAAACGAAATACGCTTATCACAAACCTATGACAGGGAGGGGCAAATATGTTAGATACTTACATATTGGTCTTAAATCTCAAATAGGGATCAAAATATTTCGACAAAAACTATAGCGCCCCTTGGAAACACTTGGAAACAAGTGTCATATCTAAAATAAAGTTAGAATGTTGGTTTCGAGGCAATCTACCTACAACATCAAAAGGGGATTATTCCCCTTCGAACAGTTAGAAAAACCATTACTGATTGCAGAGAGCTAATGCAAATAATGGAAACCCTACCAAACCCTACACACTCGCTGTTGATCAGCAAAACCGTTGCTCTCAAATCTGGAACGTTTTATGTAAAATCGCTCATTAACGCCGGAATTCTGGATCACTCAAACTTATTAGATAATGCCGGAGAATATCTGTCATATATGATAAACTGGCGATACAATTTAATTTCACCCCGAACAATCACGACTTTAAAAACTTTATTAAAATGATAGCGGCTCTGCCACCGTATTGGGATCGAACATGACAACTCCGGCGAAAAAAACAAGTTTGGTAAATTTGTGCAACGAATTCTTTCAAACATTTGACTCTCCTAAAGGTTTATAGCAAAATTATAAACTACACGACGATTCTACCTGAAAAACAAAAACGCAGCTGGGAACGGGAGTTGGGTATTGCGTCACATACAACCCAGTGGGAAAAAAACTGTACCAAATCAACTACAACTCGACTATGGAAACCAAATTGCGCTCCCTTCAGAGAAAACTGAATTTATGTGCCGTTGTGACCAACGATGTTTTGTATTCAGTTGGGGTTACAGATACAGACCAATGTGTTTTCTGTGAAAGTGAAACTGAAACGATGAGCTATATGTTTAGTAAGTGTAATCATGTGCAGAGTTATTGGGAAGAGGTCTTTGCATGGATTTTCGCGAAATTTTTAATTCCCCTTAAAGTTGATCCTGTATACCAGGGCTACTCAATTAGTTTTGTGAAAGGTCCAGATAGAAAAGGTAAAAATACCAAAGCTCCAGACACATCTGTAAATAATGCAACATGTCTTAGCCAACTTTGGTTATAGGTAGGGTTGCCATATTTTATGATACACAATCCCTGACAAAACTAATTTAGGTTGCGTTAACCCAGTTTTTCTCAAACTTTTCTGAATGTGTAAATAGAAAAACGAAAGTTCATTGCAGGATTTTAGCTAGTTATGCAAAATTGCGCATAACAAGGATCCAAATCTGACATCACAGACAAGCCAAAAAAACATTACGATTGTGCGCAAACAATTGCATTTTTGTTAGTTTTCATACAATAAAGGCCATTGTTTAGCAATGGAGACAGTCGATTCTCAATTTTACTTTGATTTAAACTTATTCAGTGGCACAAACTGACGCCAAATAAGAATAAAGAATTACTTACATCTTTTCGCGGTTCCCGCAAAATGCCCTAAAGGACCGCGGACCCCAGTTTGAGAACCGCTGCGTTAACCATTTTTGCGATCTAAACACTTCTATTCCGGAATAAATTTGGAATATTCGGAAATAACACGGATGGCGACACTAGAAAACGTTAGATACGATACTCTGATCCTTGTCACTTAAGTTTCTGCGTACACTTCTGTTTAGTTAAGTTTATTAGGCTAAGCTCACTAATCTTACTATCCTTGAAACAATAAGCACATATATAAGGGGTCGCCAACCTTAACCACTCTAAAAACCATTCGGACCAATTTCACACAGAAAAAAAACAAAGAAAGGGAGCCACAAAGACCCTCTTAAATTTGAAATAAAATCCCACTGTAAAAACGTTTTTATGTCTCACGACATTCGACTTTTTGTTGTTAGTTGGTTCCTTGCATATTTATAGGTACACAGTTAAAGCAAATGAAATTTTCCACGTTCCCACGTAGAATTGAATGCTGTGTTTTCTTGAGACGCAGATTTTTATTTCTATATTTGGTATAGAAGTGGTTGTAGCTAACTACTGGAAACTTTCTCAGTTAGTACATTAATCTAAAATATGTAAATATATTTTCTTAAATTCCGGACTTTTAGGTACATTTTAACATTTCTCCCTGACGCAGATTTAAACACTAAATTCCCTGACATGTCAGGGAAAATCCGGACGTATGGCAACCCTAGTTACAGGTAATGAGGAAAATAGTGGTACAAAATTAACACATTTCTTCAAGCCAAATGTTTCTGTCAGCAAAACAAAAGCTTGAATTGGGCACTGACCATAAATTAAGTTTTGGCACGACGACATACAAAATACAGTTTATCTAGTTTTGCAGGATTACTTCCTAAGCCCTAAGGTAGTAATTCAAAATTCTGTTATTGCGTCATAGATACAATTGTGCGGAAACAATCGCCGTTTCGTTAATAGTCTATTGGAGTTTGGAAATACTTCATGCTCCTAGCAGTACTCCGAGAATCGCTATACGGACTCGAGTTAACTGTCGCTACATAGCAACGATCAAGAAAGTAACACACAATATAGCGTATGTGGCCGCAATCAAAAGACCGTCGGGGTCCAAATCCAATGCCCCAAAGGGCCGGATTTGGACCGCGGGCCGCCATTTGAGTAGCCCTGCTGTATACGCTTTATTTGGTATATTTAACGAATCTAATTTATTGAACTGTTCACTATTGTGTGTACGGTTTGTAATTTACCGCTGTAAGTACGCGAAAACACGTTCTAGACTTTCGTTGTTCCCCCAACACCCTGTGAAATCAGTCAAGAAATCTGAACACATTGCGGCTTTAAATAACAAGAACCTTCAGATGTATAAAGCAAAATGGGCAGGTCTTTAATTTTTCGTCGCTACTTATCTATAGTCTAAGTGCTATTTATTTTATCGCTCGTTTACCCTTCCTAATGTGTATGTTTTTTTCCTTGCTAACAAAAGCTCATAAATATTAAAAAATGTTCAAGTTGATATTGGTTAAAGATTAACAGATTCTTGTAGAGAATGAAATTCCCTACCCAGCGATATCAATTTCCGTTGGGAGAAATTTGGCAAAATGAAAGCAAAATACTTTGAATTTTGACTTTTACGCAAATAACTTGAACGGTCAAATCCGGGCCATGTTCAAAGGTCGATTTGGTCAACCTCCGCAGATGATATTGATTAAAGATTAACAGATTCTTGTAGAGAATGAAATGCCCTATCCAGTGATATCAATTTCCGTTGGGAGAAATTTGGCAAAATGATGGCAAAATACTTTCAATTTTGACTTTTACTCATATGACGCAAACGGTCAAATTCGGGCCATGTTCAAAGGTCGATTTGGTCAACCTCCGCAGAAGATATTGGTTAAAGATTAACAGATTCTTGTAGAGAATGAAATGCCCTATCTAGTGATATCAATTTCCGTTGGGAGAAATTTGGCAAAATGATAGCACAATAGTTTGAATTTTGACTTTTACGCAAATAACTTGAACGGTCAAATTCGGGCCATGTTCAAAGGTCGATTTGGTCAACCTCCGCAGAAGATATTGGTTAAAGATTAACAGATTCTTGTAGAGAATGAAATGCCCTATCCAGTGATATAAATTTCCGTTGGGAGAAATTTGGCAAAATGATAGCAAAATACTTTGAATTTTGGCTTTTACGCATATGACGTAAACGGTCAAATTCGGGCCATGTTCAAAAGTCGATTTGGTCAACCTCTGCAGATGATATTGTTTAAAGATTAACAGATTTTTGTAAAGAATAAAATTCTCTATCCAGTAATATCAATCTCCGTTGGGAGAAATTTGGCAAAATAATAACACAATAGTTTGAATATTGGCTTTTACGCAAATAACTTAAACGGTCAAATTCGGGCCAGCATGTTCAAGCGTCGAATTGGTCAACCTCCGCAGTTGATATTGGTTAAAGATTAACAGATTCTTGTAGAGAATGAAATGCTCTATCCAGTGATATCAATTTCCGTTGGGAGAAATTGGGCAAAATGATAGCAAAATACTTTGAATTTTGACTTTTACGCATATGACGTAAACGGTCAAATTCGGGCCATGTTCAAGGGTCGATTTGGTGAACTTCCGCAGATGATATTATTTAAAGATTAACAGATTCTTGTAGAGAATAAAATTCTCTATCCAATGATATCAATCTTCGTTGGGAGAAATTTGGCAAAATGATAGCAAAATACTTTGAATTTTGACTTTTACGCATATGACGTAAACGGTCAAATTCGGGCCATGTTCAAGGGTCGATTTGGTGAACTTCCGCAGATGATATTATTTAAAGATTAACAGATTCTTGTAGAGAATAAAATTCTCTATCCAGTGATATCAATCTTCGTTGGGAGAAATTTGGCAAAATGATAGCAAAATACTTTGAATTTTGACTTTTACGCATATGACGTAAACGCTCAAATTCGGGCCATGTTTAAGGGTCGATTTGGTCAACGTCCGCAGATGATTTTGATTAAAGATTAACAGATTCTTGTAGAGAATAAAATTCTCTATACCGGATATCAATCTCAGTTGGGAGAAATTTGGCAAAATGATAGCAAAATAGGCCTACTTTGAATTTTGACTTTTACGCAAATTGCGTAAACCAGGGGTGTCCAACTCGAACACACCGCCGTGCCAATTTCGGTTTCAAAATATACTCGCGTGCCAGCCTTTGGTACGTTTTCCAAATCATGTCTCAAACGTCTTAACGGCACGGGCTCAATCCAAATATTTGGCCAATATGTAGAACCCTACTAAACGGTTAGAAAAAAATGGGGCACTGGAGTACTTTGTGTGCGTCAAAAACTTATCTTTGTTCAAGTTACGTCGGTTTAAAATGTTTTCCAACTAAACAACTAAACACAAATGCTTTTGTAGTCACGTAATTAATTGAACAGACATCGGTTGAAACGAAACAATAAACGGGCATTTTATTGCGATATAAACATGGCACGTTCACTAACGTTTTAGTATTATGTGGCGCAATAACTTTCTGAAATAAAAATTATTATAAATTTTTTGTTAATAAATTCCATGCCAACATTAAACAATGCAAGGGGTTTATAGCCGCTTTTAGATGTTGTTATGTACGTTTGCATTACCGATTCCTTAGCCGTGTTAACTGTCCGTTTGCCAAGCACTGCAACGGCCCAACCTTGATCCAAGATGACCTAAGTTTCGGTCAGCTATATTTGAAACGTGAATTGGTTTTACTTTTATTTCCTGCGTAACAAGTTCTTTAAAAACTAAATCGTTGTTAAAATGATTCGGCAAATCCTTTCGGTATGTGCATACGTTATTGGACGCACAGCAAACACCCCAACCACACAAAGAAATGTATCAAGTGACTATTTACAATATAATGTGACAGAAACTACAGGCTAAAACACAGAAGGTATCGGCGCTATTGATCAAAAGTCGCACCCCTGGCATTTTTTTGAAGCTCTACGCCTATGGCAAGGAGGCTTTAAATTTTGTCAAAAACGAACAATTTAATCTTTACAGAGGTTAGAATAAAGGCCAAGAAGAATCAATAGAAACAAATTTAATTGCGTGACAAATGTTTACTACCTGAATGTGCAAAAGCTCGCGTGCCATTTGTAAATGCTCTGCGTGCCACTTTTGGCACGCGTGCCACGTGTTGGACACCCCTGGCGTAAACGGTCAAAGTGGTTGTTAAAGGTTGATGTGTTTTTTGGTTTTGTGTTTCACTGATTGATGTTTTTTTTGTGTACTGTTTTGATTTTTTTAATGTTAATCATAGTCATACTATGATTAATTATTCAATTTATTTGTTTCTTTTCTGTGTAAGTGTACACATTTTTGTAAAATTTGGTGTGCTTAAAAAAATATGTTCAATCTATTTGGGTATCGTACCTGCCACTTTAAAACTATTTTGGTATGGTCTAGTTAAAATTCTGCCAGAATGACGGTGGTGGAAAAACACATAAATTGTCTGATTTTTACAAACTGGTGGGCTTTAACGCGAAATTGATAGGCAAAATCGAATAAAACTTTTGGGTTCTAACATTTGAGCGTGATAATGCACGCTGAATGCAAAAATTTAAAGTTTACATGAAAAATAAGCTGCAAAATTTACATGAAAAAAAGCAATTGAAGTGTTAGAACCCGAAATTTTCATTCAATTTGGCGAATCGAATTCGCGTTTAGGCTCTCCAGTTTGTAAATAGCAGACAATTTATGTGTTATTTTCCTCTACCCACCATATCATTTTGGACACAAAATGGCTCCATAGGCTTTATTGCGTAACAATAGGTTGGACAACTTGTGTTTTATATAGACTTTGGTTAAAACGTGAAACTGTAACTGGTGGAACAAACAATGCTGAAAACTGCATTGTGTCGCACTTGGTTAAGTTCTAAAACGTCTTTCAATACGTTTGGAAGAAGATGTTTTGGTCATGGAAATGTTTCAGTTGATCTTCAATCAGATACAGGTAAATTTGAATTTGAAATATATTTAAAGTTCAAATCAATTTGTCATTAATAATGTTGCATGGCATGTAGGTATTGCCACAGTCACCCTTTCTGAACCACCAGTTAACAGTCTGAGTGGAGAATTTTTAACAAGTATCTCCAAAACTATGAAGGAGCTTTCAGCTGATTCCTCTGTTTCTGGCTTGTTAATCACCTCAAAGTTTCATGGAAAAGTATTTTCTGCTGGACTTAATATTTTGGAAATGTACAACAAGTAGGAAATTTCGCTTTTATTTAAGTATTCTTACAACATAAGTGTTTGTTTTTAGATTTTTTTGTAATTTTAGGGTTAGCCTTTAAATGCATGGGGTTGTTATTTTGCTGTTGTTTAATGTGAGTGGTTAATACCTTTTTGTGATTGCAGATCAGATTCATATCTGGGAGAGTTTTGGAGAAGTGTTCAAGAATGGTACATTGACACATACAACTTTCCTAAACCAGTAGTAGCTGCTATTAATGGACATGCTCCAGCGGGTGGCTGTGCATTTGCACTTATGTGTGATTATAGGTAAAATGCTTACCTGTAGTTTAAACATAACTTTTTACATTTGCTTATCCTTGGAGCAACTAAAGTATATAATTTAGGCTAATATTGGAACATTTTTTTATGTATATATATCAGTAATGCAAAATAAAATATGTGCTAGTACCTTGGTGCATTGTGACCATGACTTGTATTAGCGATTAACATAAAAAAGACATTAATTAAAATTTATGCAAAATTTTGTACCTAATCGATATCTTGCAGCAAAAGCGTATCATTTAATTTTGCAAAAAGAAGATGTATTAATGGATAATTTGGAAGGTTGAAACTATTACAATTTTATCTTCTTATTGCACAAAACAGGAACTTTTTTGCAGAGTATTGCTTGATGGAAAAACAATTGGCCTAAATGAAACTCAACTTGGTATTGCTGCCCCATTTTTTTTCACATATCTTATGTCATCAACAATAGGCATTCGGCAAGCAGAATTAGCACTAGCAAATGGAACGATGTTTAGCTCCGATCAGGCATTGCAAGCTAGTAAGTCAAATGTTTAAGTTGACAAAGGTGGTAAAGTTGATTTAAGCTTTTCTGCAAACTATTAACAATATGATTCTATATTCAACATTTTGGCTCGGTGCATTATGCTACATGTATAATTAAGAACAGCACATAATTAAGACAAGATAACCATTTTCCTTCTCTTGTGACCATTTTAATATTGCATTTAAAAACCTAAAATTACATGTGCTAGGTGGTTCATAAACAAACTTTTCATGTAGATCTGGTTGATGAGGTTGTTCCACTTGACCTTGTTATTCCAAATGCAATGAATCAACTGCAAAAAATGATAAAAATTCCACAACCTGCATTTTCATTATCCAAAGGACAATTTCGTGGACCAAATGTGAAAAAATTACTTGGTGAAAGGGAAGAAGATATTGCAACGTTTGTGGGATTGTTGCAAAAGCCATATGTGCAAAAGGTTCTCGGGAAGTACTTGGAAAACCTCAAGAACAGAAAAAAGTAGAAAATGTTTTTCTCAGGCAAACTCAAATTTGTAATTCGCACTTTTTACGTTGAATCGCACTTTTTACGTTGAATAGCACTTTTTACGTTGAATAGCACTTTTTACGTTGCACGGTAAAACCTAATGACCCACAGGGTACGACTGAAGAAATCATATCTAACCATGCAAACCACCTCAATTGGAAATTTTGCGCTGAATGAGCAGTGTAGAATGATTTGCGTGGATTGTGAATTCTATTATGCATGATTATGACCGAATAAACAAGTTGATTGAATAAATGAACAACGCAAGCATATTGCATAATACGTGCAATTTTAAACAGCCTACTGCTAACGTAAACTGCATGTTCAAAATTAAAGTGGATTACTTGGATATTGGAGATGAAACATCGTAAGTTACTTTTGACCTAAAATAGACATCGTATACGAGTAGAATCATGTAGAATCATCGGTTATTTTGTGTGGAAGGGCAGAATGCAATTTGTAACTTCAGCGCAAGTCTCTGTCGAACATTTTGCAACCGCCGGATAGCGTAAGCAATGTTAGGATTAGGACATATGATTTGTTGTAGATCACACAATCCGAAACCACCTTCACAAAATATTAGTTTACGAACAAGGCAATGTTTCTCAAATTGTACTTTGAGCTAGCGCGATTAACTTAACATTCAAGTATGACGCACCAACATCAACATTTACTTGCAACACCAAACTCGTTTAAACGTAACTTAAATGAGTGGATCCCAACCTTTAGTTGCAACAGAACACATTAGTGAAGTCTACACAACACCAAGGGTGCAAATGAAACGTTCCTGAAGCCTGTTTGTCGTAAAAAGTCTTATTTCTCGTGTAACAAAATATGGGCTAGTACAGTAGTTCCCAAACTGTGGGTCATGGCCCAGTACTAGGCCACCAAGACATTTTCAATGGGCCACAGAGCCATTTGAACAGATTCTACTGTTTTGTTATACTGTAGATATTATGCGCTTTGTTTTGAAAAACGTAATTTTAGCAAAGAATCCGAATCTTGTAGCCAAATTTCAGGAGCATGTATCTCATTAAAAATAAATAGCTAGAAACCATTTCGCCTGTTTTTGAGTTATTTGTGTGTGTGTGTGTGTGTGTGTGCCCAAATATATAGCACATGGTGGGCCACGAATCGCTATTAAATAAACATTTAGGCCACAGACCAAAAAAGTTGGGACCCCCTGGTCCAGTATAATGATAGCCACAGAAAACAATTTTAGGGTTGTCATATCAGAGTTGCAAGTCGGGCCGGGTTCGGGCTTAGGTATTTGTGAGAAAACGGGCCTGACTTTACGTTCCGTGTCCGCCATTTTTATTTAATAAAATCAATCAGCTACGTAACAATTCTCTGGCTTTGGCCTAATGCCCACCCTCCTCTAAAACGTATTGTTTACCCCATTGTCTACTATTGTTCATTGTGTTTGTTGTCTTTCTCTTTTTTCTTTCTCATCCTTTGTTGCAAGGCTTTCTTGGATAGGCCTGTCAATCAAAATTTCGGGCCTAAACGGGCTTTGCAAAAACGTTTCGGGTTCGGGCCGGGCTTCGGGCTTATACTTTCGAGTTCGGGCCGGGTTCGGGCTCAGATTTCGGGCCCGCTTGCAACTCTGTTAGGTCTTCTGTACCTAACATGTACGTAGCGACTCCCTGATGTGTCGTTTAAATTTTCCCACGGCGTCGCACAATAATTTCCTTTCGTAAGTCAGAGCAGTTTTCTAGTTCAAGTTATTGTTACGAAATAGCGGTGTAAAAAAGAACTGTCGGAGTCAGAACTATTAAAAATTAGACCAAAATGCAGAGTTATTAGAATGCGTTAAAATCGATCGGGCACTAAACGTGAAAATGATTCAGAGTTTTATACTTCGTAAACAACGAAAGTAAACCAAACGGGGCAAAAAGTAGACATATTAATTTCTTGTGTACATTGCTGGTTGTGACGAAGGGTTTCAAGCAACTTACTGGGTTGGTAAGGCTTGCAAACACTAAATTTATGAAGCACAGTTACGCAAATCTCTTAAAAACTGATTAGCAAAAAGAATTTTAGTTGGAAGCAATAATAAGTGAAATTTAGACGTATTCAATGAATACGTTCTAAAAATCCCAAGATAGCAGATTGCTCAGTAAAGCTTTTCCTCACAACTTTATAATTTTACGCTGTTAAACTATCTGACTTTCGATGAGATTTGTAGAACAGGCATCGGCAATTAATCCACGCGCGCGGGTATGTATGCTTTCTGCTGCTATTCAATCATCTGGCACAAAAGTACAATTACACACAAACATGTTTTCATTGCAATATGGACAGAAGAAGTAAATTAACAGGTGGCGTGAAAAAAATTGCCGACACTTGTTAAAAAAACAGTAAAAAAGTCCATAATTAAGTTAGTGAAAACAGTTTGTGACCCATGATCTGTTTTAAAGCATAATTGCACTGGTTAAACAGAATTGAGATTTTGAGACAATTCAACAATTTCACAGGTCGCAAAAGGTTGAAAATAATGGCTGGGCGAAATTTTCCCACCAATCCATTATTCGGTCATACTTCACTAAACTGTAATGGAGGCGTCCCGCTGGTAACGGAAACCTTTCCACTGTTTGATATCGCCAAGTCACTTAACTCACGTCAAACAATCTTTGTAGCCTACTCCCTTCTCGTCCAGATGTCTGATTTTATAATCAGTTAGTGCTAGAACATGGGAATGTTGTTGGGTAAAAGAACTTTCAATAAAACATTGCAAAAGTGCACTGTGACTGTACAACGCGTAACACAAAATGTGCACCGGACAACTAATTCGCTTTAAGTCACAATAAACAAATTTATTTTGTTTTATCTTACAGATTAGGCTACTACTACACTGTATTCAAAATCAAGGTTAGCATTCTTAGCTATGAGTCAAATCGGTGGTAAATCGTGTTTCGTAAACGAAAAGCCGTTGAAGAAAACTACAGAAGAAGCAAAAGACGGCCAAAAGACAGTACTGCCTTTAACTCGCGCTGAGACAATACAAAGGTGTGCAATTTAGCCTACATGTCACTTCTTTTAAAATAAGATGTCGTTGTATTATTGCGTAGAAAAAGTTTAAAGAGACCCCTGGCACCGGAGAAGTGCACACAGTCTCTGTGCAGATTGGTCAACGACCAGTTTTGCTTAATATGGGCTGAACTGGAAAAGATCGATTACAAACTGGACAAAATACTGGAAATAATTTATGATAAAGCAACATGTAACAAAGAGCGGTGGATACCAGTTCCTGCCGACAACGAAAATGATCTAATACGTATTATAAACCAGGTTAATGTAAGTCTTCGCAAATACTTACGTTGTTGCATGTTTAGCAAACATTTGTGGTTCACTGCTTTTCTAACGATTGAAGTAGAATTAAATTTAACTATGTTTTTTCCGTATATTATATGTTTTTTTCCTTTTCTTTCTTTTTTCTGTCTAACGCTGGTTTGTTCCAAGCGTTTGGTCAAGAAAAAGTGCTTGTTCAAATTTTTACACTCATGCTGGTTATTTCTTCACAGCCCAATAACGTCACGAATTTGCAGACTACATGTGTCGGGGAACCCAATCGTTTCTGCCCGCAAAACTTACTACGTTTTTTGTACCAATAGGAACACAAATATAAATTGACAATATAAACTATAAATACATAGGAAAGTCATCGTTCCAGTTCCAGTTATTAAATCGGAAATGTTTATTGCCACCTTTTATTATTTTTTTAAACTGAACTTTGTTAAGCTAAGTATTTGTTCTCATGTGTTTTAGGATAAAGTCAGGTTGGCCAAGATCATTGAAATGGATGGTCTACGTGCAACTTTTCGGAATTTTGTAAAAATCTTTATGACAAAAAACTTGGCCCTACAATTTTCTTGGAGTGGTTTGGGACAAGGCAGACAGCAAACGAAAAAATGTTTTAAAGATCATGCAGTATTCACTTTCCTTCTAGGTAAGTAACGCATGCCTTCTTATTTGTTGTGGCTTTTGGCTTGTGTCCTTTCAAAGGTTTGGCTTATAAAACAGTATCCTATGCATTTAGGCAGAAAAGGTACGTTTTGCGCCGATATGCCAAAGATCGTTCTCAGTAATAACAAAAAAAATAGGGCCCGGACGCTTTTGTTGATGGTCCAGACCAGAACTCTTTTGCGTGTGCGACTAAACCGAGGCTTAAGTATACACCACTGCAGTTGCATGTTAGCGTGTTTTGTTGTTTAGAAGTTTAGTCCGCGGGATCATATTGGAATGATTCACACAGGTTTACAATTTTGGCGATGGTAAAAACACCTCTGTTCTACTTGATGATGTGTGTTAAGTTATCATTTCGGTTTTCGGTTACTGTAATTAATGTCGCATTTCATTTGTCAGTGACGATAATCTTATACGCGTTTTTCCTGCAAAAAACTTGGACAATCTAGTGATTAAATTTTATCAGAGAAATTGTGTAGTTTATCTAACTACTTGATGTAATATATTCTAATGTTCAAGGATTAAAGTACGATATTTTTTTCACGGGGCTTCTTGGTACTTGTTGATAAGATTTTATATTAACTTAGATTCATGATAGGCTACATGGCGTTACTCACGACACCTTTAGTGTGGGACGTTTAGCTTATGTTGTAAAACACTTGGTAAAATAAGTACCTTAATCAAAATTTAGTAACAAATGCAACTTATATCTATTGGAATTATAGTAAACAATGTTTGTAATAAATCCTTTAATATGACGTACCAACAAAATTTTGGTGCAATATCTAGATAAAATCAGTAAGGCATTTCAATTGCGATAAAATGGAAATGTTTTTTTTATTATTATTTCCTTAGATGTTCTACAATTCACGCATCACGATAAAGCAACTCGGGATGAAATAGGTTTAGCAGTAAAAAAAGTTTTCAACAACGTGAGTGACTGGGAAGGTGGTCGTGCACTCAGAGGAAAGCCTTTGAAATGTAATAAGCCGACACCAGAAGCAAATTGCAATGAAAAATACGCTACTTCAAAAGATTCCTGCTGTGTGTCTGACGTTGAGTAAGCGTTTGTGATGTGTTTGTTTTTCTTTTTTCTTTTTTTCGTTTTGTGTTGTCTGCCGCGAGTTTGTTTTACACGATTGGCCAAGGGATGTAAACTTTACGCACGTGATTGGCATTTATCTATGTGTTGATCCTTCTTTAACCCCGTTTAACTGCGCAGTTCACCCAGAATGGTCATTGTTTTGACAAATGCCAAGTAAAAATAGGGACCTAATAATGTATCCGTTGTACGTAAATAGTGTTTGTGGATAACTATTAAAAACCATGTAAACTATAGCAGTGGTTCTCAACCTTTTAAGTTTGCGGACCGGTAAACTTTCAAAAATAATTTTGCGGACCGGTGGACTTTCAAAATCAACCCAAAATGTCATCACGACAAAAATATGCAGATCAAAAAAGTATGAAAAATTCAATTAAATGGGAAGTTTACTGCTGTCTGTTTGATATCATGCGTGTTAAACGCGGTTCTAATGAAGTTTCTACAAGGCGAAGTAGAGCGTTGACTTCCACACGATTTCTCTGCCTTCAACATCTTGCATTTTGCAAATGAGATATAAAATTGTAATATATTTGGCGGACCGGCCGAAACGTTGACGCGGACCGGTGCCGGTCCGCGGACCGGCGGTTGAGAACCACTGAACTATAGAAATTGGTAATATGTTGAAAAGCCATCTTTCTAGTTTGACCTGTCATTTGTTTCACTTTCTTGCTATAACATGCTGGACATGTCCGATCCAATCTGTGGTATAAAGTTGGACCAAACGTAATTTTGACGTGCGCCCCCCTTAATATTTAAGTCCAATAGCCTATTTTGTCGTTTGGTGTACTTAAAGCCTTGGTTTTCAAACTAAAAACATATTTGTATGTAGGACTGCAACCATCTGTGAGATTGAAGACTCTGCTTTTAATAAAATGCAAACATCTACGATGCCATTGATTCGGACTTCACCTACAGGACTTTTAGATCCAATGTGGACACTTGAAAGACAGTCCCTTTTCAATTGGAAAGCGCAAAACATGAAAGAAACAGATGTGTGATTTGAGACTAAGCTTCAATCTTGGCCAAAGCGACACGCAAGAAACAAATCGAAATATTTCACTCTTATTAACAGTGCTAGGTTTTTCGCAAATTAAAAGGCATAACAGATGCGTGAAAAAATGGCATAGTTTATAAGCTTATATTGTGTAATAAAAAGTTGTTTTTCTAATCCCAAACCAACAAACATCTACGAGGGCGGCTTAAAACCATGAAAAGAAGCACCTTGATTTGCTTCGTGTCCAATATCGACCTTATGTTTGTTACATATCTGACTTTACTAGTGCCATTTGGCATCACGATACATCGGTAGATTTGTTTCGCTGTTTTATTCCATAAAATTGTATAATTCTAATGTCGCTCGCCGTGGATTTCGTTGATGTTCGAATTCTTCGCTTAAATTCAATAATAATAAAATGATGCTTACAAAATTGCTGGTTTGTTTCTTCACAATCAACGCCAATTTAATGTTGCCAATGGGCCATGCATAGCTGTTGGCGTAAGAAATTAGAGTCAGTTGCTATACAGCATGCTGCTCAAACGTTTGAAGTGAGCTGGGTTATCTGACCGCTTGTTACGTTTCCTTAAGTACTTTAAAAGTATTGAGGTGTTTTTTTGTTTATTTCGCCTAAATATAAACCACATCGTATTGCATGTGTAGTTAACACGACGATCGCATGCTCTAATTCAGCGTTTCTCAAACTGGGTCCCGCGATCTCTTATGTGTGCATGGGGTATGCACCAACACCAAAATGTAAAGATTGTGGTTAATAAGGGCGACTGTCATGTTGTTTTGTATCGGTTGGAAAGCGGCGTTTTAACTTACATTGAGCAAGAACCACGTTAACTGGTCTGCAAAAAAGAGTATTAGCAATCGCTTTTCCACAGAGCCCATCATCAAACTATGGGAAGTGTTGTTATTTGATCACGTCCGATCAGGCTAATTATAGGCCTGTTTGGAATTTGACTGCTCCAACTTATGCCATATGTTTTATTGTGAATAAATGCTTCAAAAAGGCTGCTGTGGTGAAAAGCCTACTATGGGAAGTAGGTTTATGCTTGTTGGAGTATGAGTTCGTTACTAGTCGCGTGTGGCCGTAATTGCAATCAAGCATAATACGGTAACGAAATTAGGCATATGGTGTAGAATTGATTACTGTCAACATCAACTAGTGTCATTGCTTTTGCGCAGGGTTGGGTAACGAATCCTATATTAGTCGAGTCTCAAGTCAAGTCAGTAGGGGTTCGAGTCCCAAGTCAAGTTAAATGATGTTCGGCCGTCTCAAGTCAAGTCATTAAAGGGGTTCGAGTCAGAAAAAGTCTTGAAAGGAAGTTTTCAGCGGTTTGGTTAGTTATTGTTTTAGAACGGGTTATCGCGACTTGCTAACCATAAAACGGACGCTACTTCATTATAGCTAACATAACCCATCAACAGCGTTCCTTTCTTAAAGTAAAGTCAACTTTAATAAAACACTTCATTTGACACTCGTTAAAAAAAGTCAAATTAAGTCCCATGGTGTGACGAGTCCAAAGTCAAGTCAAGTTAAGTCAAGTCTTTGAAAAAGGTAATTCAAATCGAGCCACTGCTATTGTTCGAAAGATCTGTAGGCTATTTAGAGGCATAGGCTCGTACCAAAACCGAATATTCAGTAGGTTTGCCGAATAAGTCCACTGAATCACTTGAGACGTCACGCAAAGACAAACGTTACACGCTTTTAACAAAAAAGATAAGTTCAACTGCCAGGCAAACAGTGGTGTCACTATAATAAAATAATATTATTGCATTATGATCTTGGTTTTGGGGTTGCTTTGGCCGTCGTTGTCAGTCTGCGGATTATTTAGGTTCGGCTACTGATCTTTTGTCGGGAGTGGACATAACGACAAACGCTTTGAAAATAAAACTATTTAATGCGTTAGTTTTTGCGCAGCACTATTTGTTGACTGATTCTGACTACAGTAGGAACCACTGTTGCTTCATTAACTATTCCTGGATACTTACACATATAGTTAGTGGTTGCGTAAAAGATCCTGTAAATACACACAAAATGCCATTATTTTTTTAATTTATTGCTAGACACAGATTCTTCGCCGAAATTCTGGACGTCTTGTAAGAACCCGATTTACACAACTTTCGAGTTTGTGCCCCACTAAAATCGTAAACTATTTTATGTTTACACGTGTCTTTTTCGTTCCGCATCAGTAGACAACCGTTGCCTTTGCAACGAAGTGTGACTGACAATGTTTGCAGCGTTATCATATTGTTTTTTTAAATCTTTTTTCCAAAAGTGATCAATATTACGTAACATTTTTGATATCCTAGGTGTTCCACCAATTAAAATGCTAAGAAAACTGTCGTTAGCTGTTCTCCTCTTTGTATTTTCCTTCACAAACTGCCAGGAAAATCCCAGTCAGTTTCCTGGCGGTGTGTTTTGGCCAAGCTACACAAGCCATTTGTTGCAGTCAACGAAAGCTCAAAGTAAGATAAATGTTGTTTTTGTTTTGTCATTCAGAGAATTATCCAAATTTTTTGTGCGTGTTTGTATACTTTAAAGTAATAGCAAGTTTACCACTTTCATTCAGTTTTGTATTTTGTTGCATTTTGTGTATACACGTTGATGACTAAAAAGGTAGCTAAAGCAATTTTAATACTGGCAGTGGCTCAGTCTGTAGAATATGTTAGTTACCAACCAGATCTCTGTAGTAAAAATAGTACAAAAGACTTGCCTATGCAAATTCCTTACCCTGCAGACTGAGCAGTAGCAAAGTGCAAAACAAGAACCTTTTCAGTGCAAAGGAAACTAAAAGATTTTTGTTTCAGTGAACACATAATGTCAGTTTGTTGTTTCCGTGCTTTACTAGTTAAATCGTTTTTACGGCAAAAAATCATATATTAGTTGATTATATTTTTCAGGTATCACCAAACATGCAGAAGGTCAGTTAGCTTGTTAATTAGTACAAAGTTAGTTTTATGCAGAGAGAAAAAAGAAGTCAAAAGATGATTGTGTCTTGTTTGTTTAATGATTTTTTTCATAATAAAAGTTCTAATATCATCTTGTATTTCACTGTAGTTTCAAAACCTGCTCCAGACTGGGAAACATCAGCTGTTGAAAATGGCGAAGTTACCAATATCAAACTGAGTGATTACAAGGGAAAATATGTGGTACTTTTCTTTTATCCACTGGATTTGTAAGTACTCACATACACATAAAGACAAAATTCTAAATAGATGCTCTGTGTAGTACCTTTGTTTGTCCAACGGAAATTATTGCATTTTCTGACCGTGTTGAAGAGTTCAAGAAGATCAACACAGAAGTTATTGCAGCATCTGTGGACTCTCACTTTACTCATCTTGCCTGGTAGACTTCATTTTGTAGTTGTAGGAGATTGCAGAATGTTAATTAACATCCGTGTGTTTTTTAGGATTAACACCCCACGATCTGAAGGTGGACTTGGTAAAATGAACATTCCAATTCTGTCTGATCTGACTCATAAAATATCTCGGGATTATGGAGTTTTGCTTGAAGATTTAGGTCATACTCTCAGGTTGGAAACAGATCACTGAGTACTGTGCAATACAGATATTATAAAACTAAGTCCAAAGCTACAGACAAATACTGAAATACTTATTTCAGGTTCAAAGTCTCTCCTTGATTTTTTAGTTGCCTATGCAGGCAAAATGAAAGTTTCCTTAGATTTTTAATTTACCTGTAACTTGTTAAACATGCACTGATCCTTGTGTCAGAAAATAAATGTGTTACAAATTACAATCACCCACTAAAATTAGCATCTATAAATTGCCATCTGTAAATACTCACTTCTCCAGTAACTATCCGAAAGCCAAGTGTACTTTAGTATTATGACTTATAACTACTGCCACCCTTTGACACACTTTGGAAATGCAGAGGCCTGTTTATCATTGATGCCAAAGGAATCCTGAGGCAAATAACAATGAACGACCTGCCAGTTGGAAGATCGGTTGATGAAACTCTTCGCTTGGTCCAAGCTTTCCAATACACAGATCAACATGGTGAAGTCTGCCCAGCTAATTGGCAGCCAGGAAAGGATACTGTAAGTCAACAGTTGGTGCCACATTATTGTTGAAAGTTGATGTTAGGAAATTGACAATAAGTCGAAAAAGAGATGGCAAAGATTGGTAATATCATGTAAGAACACATTTCCTTTCGGAAAATATTTTAGCTTTCAATTGACAGCTTGGTGTGCCATTTGTTAACTGGCCGTTAAGCCTGTTTGGTTGCACGTAAAACTTTTTAAGTTGACAAAATGTGTGAAACTTCACAAAAACACATTAGTTTGGGTCATTGAAATCTAGTTGGAGAGTTTTTTTAGATGTACATTCATTGAAAAACACCGTATTTAAAAATGTATATGACAAATATGTATACAAGGGAAAGGAACCCATTTATTCCTGCTTGCAAGAACAATACTATCACAATTTGGTAAAATAGAAGACCAAGTGTTATGTAACAATTGCTACTAAAGGATGAAGCCATGTCCAACAAAAAAAATAATACCCGCAAACTATTTACGAAATAAATTGGATTTTTGTTTTGCAGATTATTCCTGATCCCAAAGACAAGCTTAAATATTTCCACAAAACATCCGAAGCAAAGGGAGAGCTTTAGGTTACATCCAAGAAAGAAGTGTGGTGCAATGTTGTGTTTGGAGTGTCTGTAGAGTTCATTTTTCCTACTGTTACTTTGAATCCATTTGGTTGTAAGGAATCGAAGCAATAAACATGAACAAGTTTCTGAAAATTTTGTTTTGATTATCCTTCTTTTTGGTTTCACCATCACTAACCTGAAGTAACCCAACATTTCTGTCAAAAAGATATGTTTAGGTCTGTCAAGTGAATATTCTCTCGCAGGACCACATAAAAGTCGGAAGGTAAGGCAGCATGGTCGTTAACACAGCATTTAATAACATGCTTTAACAGTTGGAGATTTCTCAAATTGACCTGTTACTCTGGGTTTGTTAACCGAAACCAACAGGTTACCCGGCTGTATCTATTTGTGAAAATAGAAATTTTGGCTACTGTGGCTAGATTTTGTGTTTTGGATCAAAAGGAAATGTAAGTTTCCATCTTGTAAATTCCGTTTCCAGCTCACTTTGTAAGCGTTCTCAGTCGATAATTCTAGGACAGGGGTGCATAACCTGCGGCCGTGAATATGTTCATTAAAATATATGTACCGGCGGTCGTGACGTAAACTCTCAGCTCAATATTTTGATTTTCAAACAGATTTTGTGGGGGTGAAGAGTTTTACCTGCCAAGTATCCGTCAGGCTTTTTGTACGCCTATTGTGTGCAAACAATGCGAAAAACAGGTACCACAAAATGTCACAATATAGATTATGACGTCATAAACAGTTAAGACGTATCGTCAGACCGTTCAGTTTAATCCAGTGATTCTCAAACGCGGTTCTCGGGTAGGGTTGCCATATTTTATGATACAAAATCCCTGACAAAATTTATCTCGGTTGCGTTAACCCAGTTTTTCTCAAACTTTTTCGGTATTTTTTATAAACTGTCCCTTTGCCATTATTTGGAGAGCTCGCTGTACGTACGCCTGAATGTGTATTTTAGAAAAATTAAAGTTGATTGCAGGATTTTAGCTAGTTATGCAAAATTGCGCATAACAATGATCCAAATCTGACATCACTGGCAAGACAAAAACATTACAATTGTGCACGAAGAATTGCATTTTTGTTAGTTGTCATGCAATAAAGCCTATTGTTTAGCAATGGAGACTGACGATTATCACTTTCACTTTCACTTTAAAACTTATTCAGTGGCACAAACTGACGCCAAATAAGAATATAGAATTATTTCCACCTTTCCGCGGTTCCCGCAAAATGCCCCAATAAAGGACCGCGGACCCCAGTTTGAGAACCGCTGCGTTAACCTTTTTGCGATCCACACACTTCTATTCCGGAATACATTTAGAATATTTGGAAGTCACATGGATGGCGACACTAGAAAAAGTTAGATAGGATATACTGATCCTGGTCAATTAACTTTCTGCGTATAGGCTTCTGTTTGGTTAAAGTTTATTAGGCTAAGCTCACTACTCTTACTATCCTTGAAACAATAAGCACATATATCAGTGGTCACCAACCTTTACTACTCTATGACCATTCGGACCAATTTCACACAGAACAAAAAAAAACAATGGTAGTCACAAAGACCTTTTCAAATTTAAAATAAAATGCCACTGTAAAAACGTTTTTATGTCTCACGACATTCGACTTTTTGTTGTTAGTTGGTTCCTTGCACATAAGGTAAACAGTTTAAGTAAATGAAACTTCCCACATTCCAACAGAACATTGAATGCTGTGTTTTCTTGAGACGCGGATTTTTATTTGTGTATTTAACGCGTATTGTCACACAACTAGTAACAAACAGGTATTGTTAAGCGCGAACACACACTGCAAAACGAAACAGTAACTTGTTTGTTAACCTGCGCGACGCCAGTTTACCTCTTTACGTTTCATGGTATAGTTTAGGGTTGCCATACGTCAGGATTTTCCCTGACATGTCAGGGAATTTAGTGTTTAAATCTGCGTCAGGGAGAAATGTTAAAATGTACTTAAAAGTCAGGAATTTAAGGGGGAAAAAATATATACTATGAAATTAATGTACCAACGGAGAAAGTTTCTAGTAATTAGCTACAACCGCTTCTATACCATGAAACTTAAAGAGGTAAACTGGCGCCGCGCAAGTTAACGCACAAAGTTACTGTTTCGTTTTGCATTGTGTGTGCGCGCGTAACAGTACCTGCATGCATGTTACTAGTTGTCTAACTCTAACACAGGGGTTCTTAAACTGGGGGGCGCGCCCCCTTAGGGGGGCGTGAGGGGTTCGCAAGGGGGGCGCAGCACAATCTGGCTGCAATGTTTTCACCTGCAAACAATTGTAAATGAATGCTTAGGAATAATGTCGGCGCTGATTTCGAACTTATTGTTTGGAAATTAAAGTAAACTCTTCATTACTGTGAAATGGATGTCCAGCCCACGAGGCGATTTTTATATCGGCGCCAAGATATGGTCGTTCTAAAAATCCATTTAAAATCTGTTAAATTGTATAGTTAGTCTCATCTTATTACGTCACAAGTAACAAAATAAGGCAGTTGTTTGCGCACAATAAACACTTTCTGCCTTATCTGTGACGTGATAAAACTGGCTTTGGATCAATCCTGGGGGTTGCAATCCCATGAAAGTAGGTACGGTAATATTAATTCTACATGTCGTAATAGTAAACTTTCGTACGGAGCAGATTAATTTTTGAATGTAACAAAGTTATCAATACGATTTGGCAAACCAAAAATTGGGTCGCGAACCGGATGAAATGACCTCGCGGGGCATAGTTTGGTGACCCCTGTGCTATATAGTCGGCGGTACATTTTTTATTTGTTCCTAATTTCGCATCAGAGATTGCCTTGACTTGCATCAACAATTTCTGGGCGACATATGCGTAGTTTACAAGAATACTGGCAACGTGGCTCTGTGCGCGAAAAAGCCTTCTTTTTCGTAACTTATCAGTGTTGAAGTGGCTTTTTCCAACGTTCGGAACTAACTTGACAGTAGCTTAAAGCGGACTTACGATGTATGTTGTTTCCGAAAAACAAGGCAAACATCATAAGTGCTAATATTTATTAAGGGGGGCGTGAGATTAAATAAATAGTGTCAAGTGGGGCACGACCGCAAAAGTTTAAGAACCCCTGCTCTAACAGTACCCGTTAAATACACAAATAAAAATCCGCGTTTCAAGAAAACACAGCATTCGATGCTACGTGGGAACGTGGGAAATTTCATTTGCTTTAATTAACTATGTACCTAATATGCAAGGAAGTAACTAACAACGAAAAGTCGAATGTCGTGAGACATAAAAACGTTTTTTCAGTGGCATTTTATTTCAAATTTAAAAAGGTTTGGGGCTCCCGTTGTTAGTTTTTGTGTGTGCTAAATTGGCCCGAATGGTTTTTAGATTGGTAAAGGTTGGAGACCCCTGATATATGTGCTTATTGTTTAAACTTTAAAGGATAGTAAGAGTAGTGAGCTTAGCCTAATAAACTTAACTAAACGGAAGCCTACACAGAAAGTTTATTGACAAGGATCAGAGCACCGTATCTAACGTTTTCTCGTGTCGCTGTCCGTGTGACTTCCGAATATTCCAAATTTATTCGGGAATATTGGATCGCAAAATTGGTTAACGCAGCAGTTCTCAAACTGGGATCCGCAGTCCTTTAGGGCAGTGGTCGGCAACCACTGGTTCGCGGCCCTGTGCCGGTCCGTGAGGAGTGTGTTACCGGCCCGCATAAAACTTGCTCAAGGTTCACTTTGAATCAAAGTTGTAATAATTGTCATTAGTTTTCAGTACTGATTATTTGTGGTTTTTAAAGGCCGGTTAGTATCATAAAATTTGAGTTTCAAACCAGTCAGCAGTGCCGACCCCTGCTTTAGGGTGTTTTGCGGGGACCGCAAAAAGGTGGAAGTAATTCTATATTTATATTTGGCGTCGGTTTGTGCAACTGAAGAAGTTTAAAAAAAAAATAAATTTTGTCAGGGATTGTGTATCATAAAATATGGCAACCCTAGTATAGTTAGATACGGTTGTAGCTAACTACTAGAAATTTTCTCCGTTGATACATTAATTTCATAGTATCTATGTTTTGTTCTTAAATTCCTGACTTTCAAGTACATTTTAACATTTCTCCCTGACGCAGATTTAAACACTAAATTCCCTGTCATGTCTGGGAAAATCCCGACGTACGGCAACCCCATTCTCGGGGCCGCATGCGGCTCCCAACTACTTATTTTGCGGCTCGCACCAGACCTCAGAAAACCATCAAAGATTGCTATTTTAGCTTTCAAGGTGATAATCTTTAGTGATTTACTGAGGTCTCGTTTTTGCGGCTCCTTATATATGTAGAGTTTCGAGATGCGGCCGTCGTAGCAAAAAGGTTGTGCACCCTGGTCTAGGAGATATATAGAAACTCTGAAAAAACTTTTCAGCCCTACTTTTTTCAGCATTACATGTTTGCAGGTAAAAAAGACCACCAAGCAGGAACTATTGCGAACAATTGACAGTTGTAGGGGACCGGGGTTCATGTTAAGATAAATACCACGACCTTGGGAAATATCGCATTTAGGAGGTTGACAGGATCACGTCTGCAGGAGTAAAAAGACAAAGAATTTTAGTTTACAAAAAGGAATAGACTAGCCAATATAAAGATAGCAAGTAGGCTACATTGCTACTTTGAGTTTACCATATCTGAGTGGAACAAAGTCCGAGTAATTTCAATAAATCCCTTTCTCGAAATCAAAATGGCGCAAAATTGCGTTTCATGGAACCGTGTAATCAAAAACCGCGCAGACAACAGAAAACGTAAACCGCTTTTAACAAATTGTTTGTTCAAATAGGAAAGAAACCAAAGCAGTCGGTTTTTACATTTAATCGTAATCAGGCTTTTGCCCCAAAGCTCGAATCACCCCAGCAAGGCAATTTCGGCCACTTTGAGAAGTTATGTAGGGCAGGGGTCGGCAACCTTTATTGCACCGCGGACCGTTTTTAAAAGTGAAATTTTATCGCGGACCGGTCTTCAAAAAACTACAAATATTTAGCAATAAAAACACCTAAATTAGTTTATCATTCCCGGGATACATGGGCAAAATGTTTTAAACCGTTCCACAGGAAAAGTTATACGGCCCGGTAACGAACTCCTTGCGGACCGGTTGCCGACCACTGATGTAGGCTACGGGATACCGAATTCCGGACATCATGGTAGTGTATGACCAAGTATTGCTCATCCAGCAGTTTTATTGTAAACAATCGACGTTTCGACGTCCTATACAAGACGCCTTCATCAGGATAATGACATAACTTGCAAGACAAATTTCTTTTAAAGCGACAAAATGCAAAACACACACATGTAAAACAGCGATAACCAGATCGCGCGGCTGCAAACTCGCACCACCGTAGCGATAAAACAAGCTCAGTATTGCTTATTTCATGGTAGTGTATATTTAAAATTATTTCCAGATTTTACGCCTGCATTTCGGAGACGTGCGGGAAATCATTGTCGTCTGCTGACCCTAAACAAAACAATGCATGGTATTGCATGTTAATTGCAAAATGTGCAGATCAAGAATGTCAAGGTGGTTGCGTTCGAAACAATTCAAAGTGAACAAAAATGAAGAAGCATGGCAACAGAGCAGTTTCAAGCAACTGTGCTATATTTACACCACTATTCTACATTGGTTTCAAGCCAAAAGTGACCTGTTTTGTTTGGGACTTTATTGATTTGATGGGACCGACATCATTTTCACCTATTTTCGGAAAAAAATGTCTTTAAACCAAAAAAGAATTTGCAGATATGCAACAAATACCAAAAATGTGGTCAGTTTTCAAAAATTCGTCAAGCTATACCTATGCATGCATAGGCACATAGAAAATAAACTACGGAGCATTATCGTAAATTTCCACGCTCCGCTAAACATCACGCCATGTGTTGCGTAAGTTTGGTGTTCTCTCTCTTTTGCGATTGACCGGCGACCAAGCAGCAGCACAATGGTAAGTTGGTTGTATCCTTGGCAATCTTGCGCCTGGTTAGCGCGATTGATTCTAAATTAAAAGCTATTAAAGAACACATATTTTTCCAGCCGAAAGGAAAGAAATCCCGAGGAAAGCGCGTAGCGCCAGCCCCTTTGTTGGCCCGAAAGGCCCAGGCCAAAAAAGTTGTCAATCCTTTGTTTGAGAAGAGGCCCAAGAACTTTGGAATTGGTAAGTATTGTGAAAGATAGAAAAATAAGCATGTTTTTAAGTGAAGTCCATGATGACAAAATAATTCTGCCATTATTATGCATTCAAACGCATGCAAGTGATATCAACAACCGTTCTACCTGAGACTATCACAGATAGTGGAAGTTTTGCAATCATTTAATGTACCTTTTATGCTGAAACCGCGCTAAATTTTAAGGTCAGGATATCCAGCCAAAGAGGGATTTGACTCACTTTGTGCGTTGGCCAAAGTACATTCGCCTCCAGCGTCAAAAAGTTGTGCTACAACGGCGATTGAAAGTTCCACCAGCAATCAATCAGTTCTCAAATACTCTTGATAAACAGACAGGTATTTCTATTGTCTTGCCACAATTGTTTGCTATTGCAATTATGATGACCATTGTGTTGTCTGATTTAAGTGAAGACAATCCCTTACCTAATCTGAAACTTGATATAATTTTTAACTAGTTTTTTTAAGTAAACCTTTTTAACAAGAACTTGCATGCAGATTATCTATAATTGCTGTCCCTTGCATTGGCTTAACCACCATGCAAGTTGGTCATATATTACACAAAAGTGTTTTGTATCGACCCGCCCAATGCCAATGTGTTGCTGATAAAATGTGGATGTAGTGTTCACTGCAACATATTGTGCATTGGTGCATATTGCTGTTACCATCCAGCTGCTTCCCTGTTCCGACTTGCCAAGAAGTACCAGCCCGAAACCAAATTGGACAAAAGGAATCGTTTGAGACAGCGTGCTGAGGAGAGGTATAATTAATTAACTTACCTAAATGATTTTACCAGCATCCTGCAATTAATGCCAAATTTTGATATAGGGCTGCTGGCAAACAAGATACTCCAACAAGAAGGCCATTGGTTCTTGCAAGTGGTGTCAACACTGTTACAAACCTGATTGAAAGGAAGAAGGCTCAGCTTGTGGTGATAGCTCATGATGTTGATCCTGTTGAGGTACCCAAAAAAACTTTATTTTAAAATCTCTTGTAAAAAAACTTTATTTTTAACACAGATTGTGCTTTATATGCCTGCCCTTTGTCGCAAGATGAATGTTCCCTACTGCATTATAAAAGGCAAATCTAGACTGGGTCGTCTGGTTCACAGGAAGACCTGCACATGTGTGGCTATCAGCGATGTGAACAAGTCAGTTTTTTTTTGTTTTTTTGCCTCTTATAATCTGGTTTTTGGTCAATGATGATTGACAATATTTGCTATCTTGAAACATAATGATTACATTTTGTCCACCAAGATCTCTGAGACCATGTCTGTGCATAAGAAATAATATTCATTCAATGAATCTTTTAAATTCTTAACATTGTACATGTTTTTTTTGCAGTGAAGACAAAGGCACCCTCAGCAAATTAGTTGAGAGTGTGAGGACCAACTACAACGACAGATTTGATGAGGTAAAAATTAACTATGAATTGTTGTTTTAACTGTTCCTGGCTGTGATGCATGAATTTCTTCGACTGAACAATTTGATGTTGTGACATGACAAAACTGAGCTCATAAACGATTTAGCCTGTTTAGTTTGTTTGGTTTTAAAATACTCTAATTTTCTATTTATTGCAGATCCGTCGTCATTGGGGTGGTGGAATAATGGGCAACAAATCTGTTGCCAAACTTGTGAAGTTAGAAAAAATACGGGCACGAGATGCTGCTCAAAAAGCCAACTTGTGAACTGCTTCACAACAATAAACTCACTCATTTAAAAAAGTGTATTATGGATTTGAAATGAAAGATAATGCAAAGAAATTAAAACAGTTTTTTAAGAACAATGTTTGGTAGGAGATTGAAGAACCTTTCTGCACGTTCGTTGTAAATTCTTAAGCTCTGTTGCACAACCTGAAAAATGAACACATCTTCAAGAGTAGATTGAAGACTATTTATTTTATTGAATTAAATCAAATTTGGAATTTTTTAAGAGCAAAAAATCTGGGTTAAATATCAGTTGATACTAAAGACATTTCTTAGGAACTACGACAATCCTATTTTTCTTTTACAAAATGTTGTCTATCAAAATAGAGAAAAATATGTTGGTATGACAAGTCTGTAAGAGTAGCAAAGACAGTTTCAGGACTCTGACGAATTGATTTACTCCTTGTTTAGAAACAAACATGTTAAAATCTCCCAATTAAAAGTAAAAACATAAGTTTGTGGCAACTGGTAAATACCTTTGGTACTAGTTTCACTTGATATGGACTTTATTGGGGTAATAACTTTCACAACATCAGCAAGACCAAAAAATCGATTCATTGACTCTTCATGCCTTGTCCATGACAATGAACCACATGATGTGTTGGATGGTTCAACTGTAGGAAAATACATCTTGTCAGAAATATGCCAAAAATTTAACTAGTATACACAAGTTTAACAAAAAAATTTTTGATGTAGGCAATATGACACTGAAAATGTTACAGTATGCAACACAATTGATAGTTTGGATTTGGAAAAACACTTAAGGAAGCCACTGACAAATATGGTCTCGTGTATCAACAGGAATTTAGTTCAAATCAAACTACGTAAGTCTACAAAATCATTTGAGCAAAAAGAAAAATCATCCACTAGTTAAAATGACAAAACATCACACTCAAATTCTGGCAAGCGAAATATTTGCTATTGAAAAAATTTACAGTCACCATAACTTAGTAATGGTCTGATATAATGAGCTCCTCTGCAGTTTTCGCATCCCTGAGCATGTTTATCACCAATGTCAGAGTTTTCAGATCAGGTGTCAGCAAACCACAGCCCGTTGTTGAATTGGTTTAATGAAGTGTAAATAACAACGCTTGTGTCGATGTGCTGATTGCTATGTACTTTACATGTCTTATCAATGAATATGTCATATTTTTCAAGAGCTGACTTTGGGGGGTCGTAAAAACTTAACATCAGGAACGATTTAGCTTTTAAACAAGTGTGCTGGCGAAAAAGCAACAAAACACGCCCTAAAACTGCAACCTGTTTTGGTTAGTGTGTTGTTCATGTCGTTAAACACACAATTGTTGCCAATGAATGTGTACAATTAGAAAATAACCCATTTTAGGGGGCTAGCAGGGTAAATACTGGGGTTATCAACAAAAACAAAGTAGGATGCACATCTACATAACTTTATCTACCATCTGTGTAAATTTCATCCAAATCCATCTAACATTTGATGGAAAAACGAGTCGGACAAACTTTGGGAAAAAAATACCCATTTTAGGGGGCTAGCGGGGTAAATACTGGGGTTATCAACAAAAACAAAGTGGGATGCACATCTACATAACTATATCTACTATCTGTGAAAGTTTCATCCAAATCCACCAAACATTTCATGGCAAAATGGGGTGGACAAACTTCAGGGAAGAAAAAAAGAAAAGAAATCGAGTAAAATCAAAATGTGTCCCCTTCAGGGAAGGGATACAAAGCAACAACAACATAACTAAACATTTTTAAATATTGCTAAACCAATCTTAAACGTTACAACAGTGTGTTCCAAACTAAATAACTTTTTTTCTTCTAATTTTGACGAATTATGGGAAGTTTGTTGGGCTTTGAGTTTGAGTTCTTGTGGTTGCTCGCATTAGTGACGTCATACTTTACGTCTGCCACCTTGCATTTCTGTAAAACTCGAGCATCTATGGTTGCTGGAATACGGCCAGATTTTGTTACAATACCAAAGCTTTTGATTTATGGGTTACAGTTGTGGCTTATAAGTTTTCCAAACATTTTTGTCATAAAGTGTGGAAGAATTAGGTGGAACATAAAATGTAATTCTGCACATCAGTTGCATGCATACTTCTTGTGATTTCTGCAGATTGTGACAATTCTGTTGGTATTTCAGTGTGAGTTTCTTCTTCATCAGATTTTTCAGACATCCATCTACTTCTTAGCTTCCTTCTTTGCTGACATTCTTCCAAACTAGCCAGCCACATTGCTCGTGACTTGGTTGGTGTCGGACCTAAAACATATTTTATGTGATCATGGCAATTCCATTCAAACAAAACGTCATTGCACTTGTATATTACCAGGACTTTTGATTTTATCCTCATTTTGTGATGAATCTTTGACTTTTTGTTCACCTGAAATTTTATTTAAATTGACATGATTTGGTTGCATAAAACATGTTGGTATTAATGCATCATTGTTGCCAACAGTCAGTGATTAAAATAACTTACTTTTTTTCAGAGACAACTTTTTTCTTGCTAAATGTAGAAGGCAGTGCAAAGATGCATTTCGGTAATAATGCATAAAACTTTCACCAATGCTTTTATCATTTGAGGTTGAGTCTAAAAAATATTTTTTAAACAAATATTTTTTAAAACAATATCAACCCAATGCTATGCAAAAAAGAAATTACTGTTTTGTTTGCTATTTTTTCCAACTGATAGTTCCTTTTCCTCCACATTTTCTTTGTTGCCAGAATGAGGTGTTTGAAGTTTTACTGATGGTGTATTTGTAGAACTACGGGTCAATGACTCTGCACTGCTTGCTGCTGTAGGAACAGTGGATTGCAAAACATTATGTGGCGACTTTAACTGCTTAGATAGCAGGCAGACACTTTTATTAGTAGGTTTTTGTTTGCTTTTTTGATCACTGTTATGTGCTGCCATACTAGATGGTTCCAAATGAATAGCAGATTTGGGGGAAGTGTTTGAAGGTAAGGTACAGGTTTTAAAGTTTCCTTCTAAAACACTTTTCTCATGTACAACCATATTCCTTTCAGTTATTACAGAGGATTTTGCGGAAATGTCTCCAGATTTTTTATTACTGGATGCTTTGTCCACCAGTTTGAGTTTCTTACAATGTTGTGATGGTTTGTCAGATTTTGGGTCTGATGGCTTATCATTTGAACCAGTCTTATCAGTGTCATTTTTATTTGGCTGTTTGAAGAGACTTTTGCTGCCATTTTCAAAGTTTGCAGAAAGAGAATCTTCGTTAAAGTCTAGCTGGTCATAAATGTCCAGATTTGGTATGTCAAACTTGGCTGAATCATTTAAATTTGCTGTAGTGGGGGGAATTGATGACTGACTCTTCTTTGAAACTGAGCTATCATGTTTTTCTGTTCCAGGTTGTGTTTGATGCTTGCTTGTTTTCAGTTCTTTTTTGTTTGTAGGTGATATCTCTTTATTTTCAAGTTGTTTGTGCTGAAATATATTTGTTTTCTTTGCCACTTCACTTTTAGAAGATATTCCTTTCTTTACTGATAATTCATCTTTTTCCTGGTAAACGTTTTCTGCTTGCTTTGTGGTGGTATGGTTTGACATGCCAGTACTTGAAAGAGACCGTTTCTTTTTTCGATCTGTGTTTTTATCTGTGATCAACGAAAAGTGTGAAGTTTCTTGAATCTTACCCAGAACTGGAATTTGATTCAGCTCCTTTTCAGTTGTCAAAAGGTTTGTTTTGTCACTCTTTGAATCAGTGGATGAATCTGCTTTACGTTTTAGTGGTTCAACAACACGTATCACTTCAGATTCTTTCGATGAAGAAGTAGTTTCATTAGGATGAGATCTTCTTTCTGGTTTTGTTTGATGTTTTGAAAGTTTTTTGTTGGAGTCTTTGCATATTATTTTACCCTGGTTTGAAATATTCCGTTGCCTGGATGGATTTAAATGTTCCTTACATTTTTCAGTGCTTTGCGCCTGTGCTACCAGTTTGCGACGCAAGTCTGAAGAGCGATCATCTCTGTTTCTTCTGGGGTCCCTTTTTACCTCAAGTTTTTGTAATTTTTCTTTGCTTGTCCTGTCAGGTGATCGATGTTTTATTCGTGATGAATTTTGAGAATCAGTTCGACTGCTGTATGAATCTCTTCTAGAATCAGACTCTCTGGTTCCTCTTTTGTTTCTTCTTTCCAGTGACCGGTCTCTAGAATCTTTTCTGCTACTTCTACTATCCCTGGAAAAAGACTCTTCTCGTGATTTGATATGAGGATCTTTCAATTTTCTGTAACTTTCCGTTGTGTTATTTTCTTTTGATCGCTTTACAACAGGTAGTTCGTCCGGGCTATGCTTTCTTTTCAAATTGTTGGTTTCAGGATTATTTTTTTCTAACCTCTCCCTATTAGGTGGGACAAGCTTTTCTGGAAAAAGTTGCATACCACTGTCACCAGTATGTGAAGGTTTAGGAACAGTTGTGGTTTTGTTTCTCTGACTTTCAACTGCCATATGTGCTGTGAAACAAAAATGTGTTTAAAAAAAGTATAGATTTATAATTATAAGTTTATATGTACTGTACTTTTTGCAGTAGATTTGTCATCATCGATTCTTCTACCCTTCAGTGACAAAACATTTTGTCCAGTAGTCTTGACAACTTGGCGTTGATGATTGCTTTTCATACAAAAAAACATGTTTAACTTAAGCACAAACATTCAGATTTTTAAACATTTTTTTTTGGTAAGGGGTATCAGGTATACAGGTGCAAAAAAATCATATCCTATGTCCTGTCCAACAATTTACCAGATATTATACACCACTTGCCATGCTGTGGAAAAGGTGTAACAATTCATTCTTAATTGTAAAGTTGACAATTTCCATTAAATTAACTTATAACTTGGTGACATTCATTTCACATGCTTAACAACAAGTTTGTTGAATGTATATGAAATCCATATAAAACATAAAATCCTTTAACTTTGTCACATTGGGGTTTGTATATTTAACTCTAAAGGGATTGTGAACTTTAAAACAATTGGACTTACACTGTTAGCTAAGGTAAACAGGGCATAATTCTATAATAATATGAAAGAACATGATATGGTACTAGGGCTGTTATCAAACAAATAATGATTTGATTATTTGAAATTTTTAATTATTTAAAAATTTATCAAATAATTTTTTACTCATTTCAAATAATCAAATAATTTTTTCCTATGCAGTACACCTCGATATATGTACAAAATCAATTTATTTGAACACATTGGGGACTTTTGTATGAAATTGCGGGTACACAGAAGCACTTAAACATATGTTTTCAGCCTTATATTAATGTTCATTACCCAAGCCCCCAAAAATGTTAGACAAAAAAGCATGATAATTTTTTGTTCATTCCGGTATTAGTTACACCCAGGAATAATTGAAGTTTTTCAAGCAAGTGATTAAAATGGTATAGATCACTACTCAATTCAGCCAGTATCCCAGAAAAAGATGTTGTAATAGCGTAAAATACACACGGAATATGTACAGATGGTTTTGCCAAATTACGGAGGATAATTGAAGTTTGTCCCTATCTGTACTAATTTATTATTTTAAACAGAAAAAAAGATGTAGCCTAGATTTAATGACTAAGAGCTTACAAAATTCGTTTAGTAGTTTTAACTATCCTTATTTAATAATGACTCTGGGACTTACATATCCGGTATTGTAAATTATTTGAATTACGGTATTTGATTTGAAAGGAAAAAAATTATTTGATTATTTGAAAAATTAAAAACCTTTATTTGATAACAGCCCTATATGGTACTGTTTAATATTCCATATTTAGAAACTAACGGGTTCCCACACAGGTCAAGTAGGTAAATATGCATTTTACTAAATACCCAAGCAGAAGCTTCATGATTTGACGTCAAACATAGATATAAATGTACAAGACTTAAAAATCTTACACATTTTAGGAGGTTAGTGGAGTAAGTAAAACACAACAATTGACCCCCCCACCATGGCATCAGGCAAGGGGATCTGTAATTGCTTACAAACACATACCGAGGTTCTGTTACTCCAGACAAGCGAGCAATCACTTTGTTTTTTCTCTCCAGTTCTGTTTTTGCAGTTTCAAGTAAGCATGCAAAGTTTTGCTTCAAAGCATTGTTTTGCTCTGTGATACTTTTCAACTAAAAACAGCATGATTACAAAATTAAAAACCTGTTTTCCACTGTTACCTGGTCTGTCAATGAAATCCTGATTAGGCAGCAGAAAATGTATACACATAATTTGCATCTTTGAAATATATACTGGATTTAATTAAATAGTATGGTATTCAGTTTGGTTTTCAGTTGATGATATGATAGATACATTAACTTCAATGCAGTATTCCACTTTTCAACTGCATGTTTATGTTTCAATCAAAACAATTGTAATTGCATTTTATTTTATTCATGCATATATAATAATAACAAAATCTTTACATTGATTTCGATGCCGACTATTTAAAAATATATTCAGTTCAATTTTCATGTTAACTTTAACAAATAAGACAATATTTATGTTTATTGATATAATAATTGTTTTAAATGCAATGTTTAATATAAATTCAGATTGCATTTGTGCACTTTTAACAAAATTAAAACAAATTTCGACATAACAATGCAAATTCAAATGTAAATATTCCCATGACCCAGATATATACAGGTTTGCAAGCACCAGTTACTTCTAAAAAAAACTTACATTAGCTGTGGCTTTAGAAAGCTGCTGCAAAAGAAGTTGATTTTGTTCTTCAAGTTGACGCCTTTCAATGTTAACCTAAAGACAAGATAAAGAAGCACTCAATTCAAATTTGTTGCACGAGATATTTTTATCACTTTTCTTTTGTACACTTGGTCAATAAACCCACCTCTGTAACAGTTAATGCAGTTCCTTTATCATTGTCAGTACAAAGTAGGTCTTCATACAAATCCAGTGCACTAACTCTGCTCGTTTCATCCAAGTACAAATTAAAATCTTCATTCTGTTGCATTTGATTAGTCATAGTCCTTAAACTGGTATAAAACTTAAAAGCATTGAAAACCCTAAAATCTAAAATAGATGCAATAATGCACATGTTGTTAGTTAACCTTTCCATTTATGGTGCAGTAAAATTACAGAAAAGAGATAAACAAGTCAGGTCTTTCACATGCACAATTTGTTTAAAACAGGCTGGAGGTGATAAATATAGACTCCAGTATGGTCAATAAACAGTTTTTTTTAAAAAACGTTTTACTGTGCTTTGCCATTTTTTAAGCTAAGGCAGAAAACAGAAGATAAGAAGATTGGAGCAAAACGACCATCAAGAAACATTCATTTGGGGCACAAAATATATTTGATTATTTGCTGTAGTCTAAGTCTGCGACTCTGCCTTAGTCAAAAAACCTGTCTATTTTAATTTTTCCGTTTGCATTTTATGCACGACAGCGACAGTCACAATTTAAATTTTCCCACAATAACAAACAACTGTGTCATCAAAACTTCACAATCACAAGCTTATTTACAACATTTAGATATTTTTACGAAACAAGCCAAGCGCGTCAAACTTACAAACGTCACGCTTGATTTAGCATTTTCCAAACTTGAATATTTTTTATAAACGGTTGCGATAACATTTATCTGTGAGAATCAGAGTGAACTTACAGGTTAAAGTGCGTTCAAAAATTTTAAAATAGTTAAATCTACATGTAAAACAAGCGTTCATCTTCACAAAAAGCTCGCCCTAATCTGACAAACGGAGAAATATCGATTGTCACTTTTTTGACGAGGTTAGCGCTTTTTTGTGGGGTTTTATATCTGTCGCCTAACCATATATGCGAGTTCCAAACCCGATCTACTCAGTAGGATTACCCTTTACCCGAGCAAATCTTATGTCAGGTAACTCATGCGAGGGCTACGATGGCTAAGGTTATACCTATGAAGTAACTCACTGAGAGAAAAGTGGTTTGCGCATGAAGGCGGAATAGGTTGGGAAAAAAATATTTCAAGAAAAATACAAAAAAAACAAGTAGCATACGTAATTAGCTATGCTTTTTGTTCTGGTGTTTTGTTCCCAGGCCACACACAATATTTTGTCAAGCTGGACACAAGGAACACATTGCGAACGTATCACCCATAGGCCTATATATGTCACTTTAGGCTAGGCCAGGGGTCCGCAAATACTTTTTGGCGCGACCCTAAAAAATTGCTCTAAATTATCGCGACCCAAGCATTTTGTTAGCATGTAAGTTTGTGGAAAATTATGCTTTTGTCAGTTGCTGTTTTCTTGCACAAAATTAAGCGAAACTCAGCACATAAAACAGTAGGTAAACGAACGTATTTATTCAGCAAAATGGTAACAGAAAAGCCTGACTGCTTACGCAGGTACGCATAACTTATTGCATTGTTACATAGCCTGTATGTAACTGTTACGTAGTCTTATGTAACAATGCAATAATAATTAGGTTGAAAAGCTGAAAGTTAATTAATACTACAGATTCGATGCTTATATTCATGGAAAATTTAAAATATTTTGCGACCCAGACTGGAAGGTCTCGCGACCCAAATTTGGGTCGCGACCCACTATTTGCGGACCCCTGGGCTAGGCTACTGCGACCAAAAAAGTGATAAGCTATGGTTGCCTCTTATTAGCAACAATCATTAACCCGTGTTTAAACTCAACTGTAATATCAACGATGGTTGTAAAAGGTTTCGCGGATAGAACCTAATCAGGCTAGATTACAATTAACTGACATCGCGTATTTTTGGAATGAAGGCTATTCGTGACAAGTTATAGGCTATAATTTTAGTTGTTAATTTCTGCACACGAGAAATATAGGCTAATATTTTCAAATAGGTAGCCAAAATCTGTGAAACTTTTAGTGGCAAATTCACTCCAGGTTAATTTTGCGTTGTTGGCAGAATAAATGGGCCACTGATGTTTTAAATGCGTTTGTCCCCGACATCGTATCACTCGTCCTTGATTAGGCCACATAGGGTGCGATCGGTTCGTCTTTTTTGCAGTTTCTTACACTTTTTTACCCCAGGGCACACCTTTGCAACATTTTGGGGCGCATTATTGATGTAATATGTGAACATCAGTCATTTCTCTTCAAGGATAATATCACATAAATTACCTTTGTCAAATTGGGTCGCACTCGCCCCAGAACCTTTCGGGGCACACCACCGTTTGAGAACTATAAGTAGCCTACTCCTCAAGTGTATGACCGGTCGCCAACACTCACGGTCCTGTGGCGTTGGCCTAACTTTTACTGAATTTATTTTGAATGCAAAATGCCTCATTGTATATAGATCTATCAGTCTCTGTCCTATTATTCTCGGGATAAAAAATATTTACTTAACAACTCTTTCGCTGCACGTATTTTATCTGCTTAATTGTATTTTGTGCAACTATTAGAGCAGCTAGGTTGGCTCGATCATGAGTTTGTAAAAAAAAGATTCTTATGGCAAGTAAACGATAACAAAGATCACGATAACAGGTTGCATCGATACCTTATCTGAACCGATAGTAACACTGATAGACGTTAGCGCCCTTACAAGATTTGATCCAAACTTTAAAATTCGAACAAACACCAGTGGTGAAAGTACCCATGAACTCCGTTTCGGTCAAATAAGTAGCCTATTGCTAGATGTTTAGCTGGAGCAGGGGTCACTTATCTATACGGCCCGGATCCCAGGTCATTTTTGGGCCCCCTATAAAAATCGTCCAGGGGGGGGGGGGGGTAAGTTTGAAAATACGGCGCTGGAGTAAGTAAACTATGCGGCCCGTGCGAATTATTGTCAAACTTACCCGGCCCGCAGTGAAAAAAGTTTGGTGACCCCTGAGTTAGAGTCTCAGCGTAAAGGTGTCACAATTATAGGCTATCATAAATCCCCTGAATAATCTTAACAGCATTTTGGGACGGAATACCAGACGGTTCCTTGGCCTACTACTGAAAGTCATTCTACTTTTTTCACTGCTTTACACTTAATAGTGAACCAAATACGGTATTTACTGCGGGTTAAGGTTGTATGAACACCTCTGGCTGAAACTTATGAGGGAGGCCATTCCATACAAACCCGGTCGAAAGTTGGACTGGGACAGCCTGTTTAGCCCATATTACGACGCACTGGACGCAGAGCACTCCTTTATGGCTACTCGACTATTACACTGTTGCTGCTTGTGGAGACGAGACAAATGACACTGTACACTGGTAAACAAAGCCGCTCGCAATTGCAACAGGGCAAAAAACGGCTTTAAATCTCCAAAGCCTAAACCAGCGGTCGTCAACCTATGGGTCGCGACCCCAAGTGGGGTCGCCTAAACTTTTTCTGGGGTCGCAATAAGTCGCCGAATTTAATTTATAGCATTTTAAAATTGATTACAGAAAATGAAACTAATATTATGTTCTTTTAGATCGCAACTTTTGCTCTTGTTTTGTAGTACAGCTTGCCACCTCCTGTTGCAATTAAATCGTGGTAGTGGAAAAACAGAAAATGCCTTTATCGCGTAACAATGGGTTTCGACAACGTGTATTATGACTCAACACTATTAGTTTGTATTATTTAAAGTGACACCAGAACAAGTGAATAGTTATTTATGCAGCGTACCCAATATGCCAAATTTTTCTAATCCCGTTTTCAACCACGTGGCTGTGTGAAGCAGGATTTAGTGCAATGAGTGTATTAAAAACGAAACATCGTAATCGATTGGAAGTGGAGCATGACATGCGGTTAAGCTTGTGCAAAGTCAAGCCGTGGCTTCAAAAACTTGTGGATAGTATACAGGCGCAACCATCTCACTAACAGTGCAAACTAAATGTTGAACAATTTGACAAGTTTGTGTTCCTAAAATTGGGTTTATGTCTTAAATGAAACGCCTTAAAAACTTTTTTCTTATACTTTTGTATAGCCATTTTTTCGTAATACTTTTGTATCGCCATATTTGTTTGTTATTATGTACAGTTTGTGTAATTGTTCTTTCGGTTCAGCTTTACTTTTTTCTCAGTGTTGAAAAAAATGGGGTCGCATGTAAATTCTGATTTCATTTTCCCTTAAACTGGGGTCGCCTATAAAAAAGGTTGAAGACCACTGGCCTAAACGACACGTTATTTAAATGGACATGACAATAAAACACTGTGCTTGGGTAGGAGTTTTCTTTGGTCGCCTATTAAATGTTTATCAACATTTATTGGGGAAAAAACATTTTTGATGAAAAAGCGGTTCTACAGGTACAAAGATAATCAGAATAATGTGTTAAACGTGGTTCCTATCACGTACTTGAACAAAACGCGGTATAGCTGTTTCGCCTTACAACGTTTTTATCTATCATTTTTGCCCACAACTTTGTCACGGTGTAAGGTCTCAGCGTTGCATTGCGATTTGTTTTACTGTACGAAACTTGTTAATACAGCAAACCTAATTGATTGTTAAAAATTTTTTACAGCAATTCTCACAAGCAACAAGAGTTTGGATTTTGCAAAGCCGTTTCGGAAAAAAAAGGTTCCATCACAAATTGCGCAACCTTTCCGTATTCTGGTCAATGAGATTTTGCAACCTTTTTGCAGTCTTAATCTTCTTTTCTTCCCTTCGTAGTTGTGTTAGGTAGCTGGGTGGAATAAACTCTTCCCTGCCATTGCTACGCAGGTTGGAAACATATTCTTCAAGCTCTGATTTGTATCTCTCCTTGTCTTCAGTTGCTTTGTCATAAAATTCCTAAACAGAATTATTGCCAGCTTAAAGAGTTTCAAAGCTACACAAAGTTGCGAAATTTGCAGGGTAAAATTGATGCGAGTTTCGCGCATTTATACTTAATCCAAATATTTTCAAAAGATATTTATGTCAAAAATGTGTTTCAGTTGCTGGCTTATAAAATTATTTCAATCATCAATATATGACATGCCTGTTTTTCACTTTCACTCAGCTTGTTCCAGTCAGCAGCAATTAGTTTGAAACGTTCAACTTGTTTCAAAGACACAGGGAGGTTGGCCGCTCTTGATTGCGTGTAACATGTATAAGCAGAAAGTGGCTGTTTTGGTCTTCCCAAAGATTTTTTCAGCTTGAGCAAAACAAGAAAAACAGAAATAAAAACGCAAATACAAAAACATTTGTGGTGTTTAATTGTGAAAAAAACTTATACAAACTAGAAGAGGGGCTTAGTACATTTTGCCATTGCATATACACTATAACCTATTTTCAGAAACTTATGGGTCTCCACACAAGCAAAGTTGAAAAAAAGCATTTAAAGAGATAACAATGACAGGGTTTTACACCCAAACCAGTAAAATATGAAACCACAATGACCCATTAAACAGCCCTGTAAACTTTTGTCCCAATAGGCACCTGTTGAATGTACAGTAATTACAAATTGGTTATTACATCATTATTAGTAAAAATCAATTTCAGATTTGGAGAACATTTAAGCAAGTTCAACCAAATCATTAAACATATTTTAACGTTCATTTTATTTTGCATATCATTAGAGTTGCACACAACACATATGCACAGTATTTCAATTGTGGACCAAGTAACCACTATGGTTCAAATATTCGGGGCTGAATGGGGAGTTACTGGACTAACATTATACACTAAAAAGGAGAACCTTTTTGAAATGCTTAACATTTTAGCACATTTGGCTTTGTATTTCTGCAAACAAAGTATAGAAATGTTTTCGGGTAAATAAATTGTTCACATTTATCCAAACATAACTAAAAGCTTTGGGGCAACTATTAAACAACTAACCATTTTTTGCTTTCTTTTATGACGTGCTTCACGTTTCTGTGCCTTTTCAAGCTTCAGTTGGTCAAGCTCAAAATCTGACAATGTATCATGGAAGGCCTGTAGTTCTTCTCGGTACTTTTTCATTGATTCACTGCCTTTCTCAATGTAAGGCTAGTTAATAAAAACATATTATGAATACTTTATTTTCACTGTTATATATTTTTTTTCCAAAAACACCAAAACAAAACCTGTTTTTCCTCATCGCTAAGCAGTCTCCATTTTTCTGCATTTTGTTTTGTAAACAAGGGCCTTGGAATGCCTGTAAAATTCACATATGATTTTGCCACTGTGAAATGCTAAGAGAACATGTTGTACCATCTGAGTTTTGATCTTTAAGAAAAAGCAAAAAACTTCCACTGGGCCTTTTTGGTGGAGCTTGTGATGAAAGAAATGCACTGCAGTAGTGTTGATGAACTCTAAAATGCACATACATTTCTTGTTACACTATCAACAAAAATTGAAACACAAAAAAAACAGAAATCAATACTGCGCATGGCAAATTCATGTTAGAAAAATACAGTAACCTTTAAAAGGATCTGGTTTCAGAAAATACAATAACCTTGAACAGGATTTGGTTTCCGAATTCCAGCTGTACATGTATCAGATAAATAAACATTTACAAATACCTGTTATTAACAGCCAAAAAAGTTAGTTTGTAGGTTTACAAAACAATGACTAATAACTTTACTTCAGTACACAATATTAATCACCAGAAGGTAAACATCATAAAAAATGCAGGGTAGTTAGTATGAAAACAACAAAATAAACTTGCTTTTATCTAAATTTTAAAAGTCCAAGCTTATATGGTACGTTTTTACATTCGTTCCCCTTTGCAGAACTTTTTTTTGCAAAATCATAACAAGTGTCATTGCATACATAGGTTTGGTTTCAGAATATTTTTCCAATACCTGAAACACTATTGTTACCAAATTGTTTTAAAATCTTTCTAATTCACAACGCACAAACCTGAATGCTTGCAGCAAACTTCTTTCCCACGTAAAAGTGATACCAGCAAACATTTTGTTATTCTTCAAACGACGTGTCACAATCGGTAAACTACATAAAGCCGAATGGCAAGTAGGCAACGATTGATGTACTAGCGGACAAGACGTTCCCCAGCACTGTGTAGCAAATCTTTCCCGCCACCAGACGACTACACTGCCCACGCTTAGCAAAGATTTTGCCAACGAGCAGAACCAATCCACACAGAGTTTAACTAAAATACTGGAATTACCTAAATTTACGTTTTAAGGGTGTCTTCGTAAAACACGCAGGGCTTTTCTGCTGTTTATGCGTGTGTTTAGAATGACGACAGCAACGGTTTTGCGTACACCTGGGAACAGTTCTCTGCAACTAGAACAATTTGCATCCATAATATTTTGATTTACAGATCAAAAACAAGAGCCATTTCTTCGTGTCAATTGCGGCAACTGATTTGTTTTCACCTGGGTTGAAAGATGTGCAAATGTTGCAACTTAATCGTCTGCAATGGGTTCGTTTCTGTTACTGTTATTAAACACCACAATATGGAAACAACCATAAATGCTACACTTTACACTGAAGTTTAATTTTCTAAACACGCAGAGAAATAACAAAACAACTTGCACATGAAAAAACAATCTGCAGGTTCAAGAATGAAAAAAAATACCAACTAATCACTGTCCCAAATGCAAAGTTCATAAACAGGTGCCCCAGAACTAACAAAAGCAGGCATTAAGGTTTAACAATTCTGTGACAAAATCTAATCTCTGCACCTTTCGGAACAAAATACCTTAAACTTAGTTCTTCGTGATGCTGGTTTATAAACACAGCAGAAAGAGATGTGTTCAAACCAAAAAATTATCAAGTTGCCCAAACACCCAAAACATTTGTTGAGTAAAAATTTACCACATCAAAACTTTACAATTAGTGTCATCCAGCCACAAACCAAATAAACAATATGAATGCATTTCTTACATGCAACAATAAATACAGCAGCATTAATGTAGGAACAAATGCATCATAATATACCAATTAAAAAGAATCACCCAAAGTTGTAATAAATCATGCCACAAGTCAAAAACATTTCAGTAGCCCCCTACTTTTTAAAGATAAACAATTACTTTTGAGCAAAACTGGATGTTGTTTTGAGATATTTGAGCGTGCTTTTACTCAATACTCCCAAATGGTTAATTGTTAAACACAGTTCAGTTCACTTTTCAGTGGAGTCTGTTGCACAGCACATCATGGATTGCATCATACGTGGTATATGCTTTTTACAGTAGATCCAGTTTTGTTTATGGTGTCTTCATGAGCCTGAATCACATTTTCAATAACATTAACTTTCAAGTTACCCTATGTCAAAAAAGCCTTATACCATAATACTGTACAACAGGGGTGGGCAACCTGCAGCCCGCATGCGGCCCTACATTAAAGCTTGTGCGGCCCGCAGAGACGCTTGGATTTCAAAAGTACTGGCAAACAAGTCCAATTATTACATATTTTTGAGCTGATTAATGCGCCTGATGCTAGGTTTCTGCGATCTGGCAAAATGTGGCAGGAATCAAATACGAAATATACTTGTAGTTAGCATATTTGGTAAGAAACAAAGCAAAATCACTTTGCGTGATGCACATGTGCGGCCCTCAATCCAATTTTGACATTTATAATTGGCACTACAGTAACAAAGGTTGCCCACTCCTGCTGTACAACAAAACAAGTCGTTAGCATATTATTTTTTTAACTCCGGTGAAGTTTGTCCATGCACTTTTGGCATGAAATCTTTGGTGAATTTGGATGAAACTTTCACAGATGGTAGATATAGTTATGCAGATGTGCCCCCTGCTTCGTTTGACGTGATAACCCCAGTATTTACCCTGCTAGACCCCAAAGTGTAAAACGTTTAGGGGTGTTAACCGTCTTATGACGTCAGAAGCGTTGACGAATGTTGCTAATAACACCTCTAGTGGTCAAAATTTTAAACATTGTCTGAATTGGATAAAATTTTACATGACTGTTGATTGGGTCATTGTGATTTCCTATTTCATACTTTTGGGTGTTGAACCCTATCAGTTACCCCACTAACCCCTAAAATGGGTGAGTTTTTTAAACGGTGTCAGAATTAGATGAAATTTTCACAGCTTGTATAATTTGTCATTTTTAGGTGTCAGTTGTTGTGTTTAACCCTGTACCCCCAATATTTACCCCTCTAGCCCCCTAAAAGGGTGAGTTTGTTAAACATTGTCCGAATTGGATGAAATTTGGACAGCTTATAGAGTGTGCTACTTATAGTTGTTGTATGTTATGTTCAACTTTGTCGCCCCAACATTTACCCCACTAGCCCCCCAAAATGGGTCAATTTTTAAACAATGTCAGAATTGAATGAAATTTGGACAGCTTGTAGAGTGTGCATTTATAGGTGTAGAATGTCATGTTTTGCCCTGTTGCCCCAGCATTTACCCCACTAACCCCCCAAAATGGGTAAATTTTTCAAACTATGTCTGAATTAAATGAAATTTGGACAGCTTGTACAGTGCACCATTTATAGGTGTTGATTCTTGTGTTGAACCCTGTAGCTCTATCATTTACTCCACTAGCCCCCAACAGTCATGTGCAATTCGCGCTGATTTGTGTTATAGGAGCTGATTGTTATGTTTTAGCCTCTTTTCTCACTATTTAACACTTTTTTTCTCAGACAGACCATGAAATGGAAAAACCTTCAAAAATGTATAAATGGACTAAATTTGAATAGTTTGTACTCCATGAAGCATATTTATTGATGCACAGTACCGACCACTGTGTTTTACCTTACAACACCCAACTTTCTCATGGTTATCTTTTGAAATGTATTATTTACAACTTTGTAAGTGTGGGGGGACCCATGAGTTTTTGCTTGCAGAAACAACCAAGGTTATAAAAGACAATGGATGATATGGGACCCAATATAAAATAAGTGTAGAAAATATGTGTTATAGTGTATATGCAAGGGCAATATGTGCTAAGCCACCCTTCTAGTTTACTATGTTATTTTAAACTAGAAAGGTGGCATTCTAATATACTTCCATTTTATATATTCTATATCCTATTTACCAATTTACTATACACATCATTTGATCTGCACATATGATTGCTTTTGCAAGCAAAAACGAATGGGTCCCCACACGCGTGTTTGTGCAGATTTATGGTAAACAAATGTTCCTTCGGTTATTTTTAGATTCTTAAGGAAAAACTTTCAAAAGGCATTAACCCAACTTTAAGTTTTGCCCGTATTCTTTTTGCATCATTATTGTCATATAATTACAAAACACAGTAAATAAGAATGGGAACATGGCAGGAAAAAGTGGGGAAATGGGGATGCTCCATCCCGGGAAATCGGTCACACTCGCGGGAAATTTTTAGCTCTTTGTGTGAAAGCGAACACAAAAGTCGAAAATAAGTTTTGCGGTGGAATAACGCAACAGCGCCAGTTTTTATTACTGGTTACATCCGGCGATGCAACGAAACATGACGTAACTAAAACGCTGCGACTCATAGGTCAACACACAAGGTGCTGAGTGTCTTTGTTCGCATTGCGTGTGTGTGCACGTGCACAACAATACGCATTTGTTTCACAAGTATAGCAATGGCGCAAAACAAAAACAAGCAGCGACACGAATGAAAAAACAGTTAAATCCAGACGCAAGGTAGTGATATTACACATCGTTGTTACGAATTTTAATCTTTACTAGTTTTTGTGAGTGTTCTGATTGTAATGCGTTCAATAAGGAAGTGTTTCGTTTTTTGAAAACTTCCAAATAGCGTAGCAGAAAGCAACGAAAGCGAATAAATAAGTTTGGATGACTCTTTGTGTGCGTTGAAAAGGTAAAATAAGCTGCCTTAGTTTAGTATTCTTGTTGCGTATAACACCTTTGGGGATTTACCAAAAAATGGCGGGAAATTTTGATGGCTTCCCAGGAAATTTGCATTTTTTCTAGCCCTGAACGGGAAAAATACTTCCAATTTAATCTCATGCTTTGACCTTGATATTGTCGTTCAAGGTCAGTTTTTGAACACAATTTCCAAAACTAAAATTTTGCGTGATATCTCAATGAAACAACATAGCATGGCTGCGCAAAAGCAGCTGATTACAAATCACTGAAACGACTGTCTGAGCCCTCCCCCTCTGCATTCACCTGCCTTAATCGTAAACCAGTAAATTACTCCCTTGAGATTTGAGACTTCTATCTGACTGACAGTGCACACATATTATGGACTGTAAAAGTAAATATTTGGCCTATTAAGGCAAAATTTTAAATAATAAACAAATAACCTACTGCAAACAGTTGTTTAATATTTTAGCACATTAGGGCTTGTATTTCTGGCCTAAAACTAAAACTTATTATTTTGCGGTTTTAAGAGGTTGAAAATTGGTGAATCCAATAAAAAGTTACAAAATTGTTTAGACCACACTTTACATTGCACCAACCAACAAAGCATGAAACTCTCAGATTATGTACTTTAGTCAGTACAACCATTTTTAAAAAAATCGTTTTGGGGGCATGAGGGTGAACCGCTGGGTTGTTCGGGGTCAAACTTCAGAAGGATCAAATCTGGATAATTACTAACATCTGGCAAAATTTGAATAAATATAAAGCACTCCTTCTTAACCAAACGCGTCTTACAAACAGCGTTAGACAGAAAAAAGAAAAAAAATACGGACAAAAACAATATGTGTCCCCTACATGGAAGGGGACCCATAATAAGACCAAGATGCACTTTAGTCGAACAAATTTTTACTGCAGAGTGGTTCCTAAACTGTGGTGCATCTACCATTGGTGGTAAGACATATGTACCATTAGTGTCTATAAAGGCACTGTTTGGGTCTTTCAAGTCACCAAATATATCTACAAGCTCTGAAAACTTCATCCAAATTCTCTTCACATATGAATCGACATGTTAGAAAGACAAAACAACCAAATTTGTCCCATTTAAGAAGTGGACGTATAATTATTTCACAAACCTGAAATCCTATTGACATTTTCTTTGGAAGTCCAAGGCGCTGTTTGTATACTTCTCTGCATAAAATATATAAAACAAAACAATATAATCGCAAGCAAAAAAACATTTTTATTGCATTTACAAACTCCTGTTTTGGATGTTTGAGTGATATCTTACCCAATCTTGACAATACTTGACTTGTTTTTCCAGTCTGATGTCCAAATAGCAGTTTTGTCACCTTTGTTGCGCACTTGGACAACCCCGCCATTAACAAATTCAGAATCTTCACCAAATCCTTCACCAATTAATACAAGGAGCTGCAGAAACAATTGTATGTAAGTGAATTATTTTCACATTACAGCATAACAACATACAATTGCAGTCTAAACCTACAGTTTCAAGCCAAATTTTGTCAAGTTCTGATGCTCTTTGTTGTTTATTTAGTTGTAACATCCATTTCCCCCCTTTTTTGTTGGCGTCATCTTCCCACATGGGTTGTATGCCATCCTTAAAAGAAAAAAAATATATGAAAGTGAACATATAATCACCTTTTTAACTGGTCACAAATTTATCTTATCTGTGATAGGTTTGTTACAGCATGCAGAAATGCATGGGTACCCACAAATTCAAAGTTAATTAATTCACTGTTAAACAATGCAGCAAAAAGTTTGAATTGATCAAAATGATGCACTAAAGTTTTGGTCAGCCAAAACAGTTTTGGCAAATCTGACCTGCTGTTTTGGTGAAATAATTTAAATTTTGATTTGGTAAAAAAATTTAAATTTTGCCAAAGTGATTTGCTAATCTTGACTAATCAGTGGGTACAGACAGAAAATACAAGCCCTGTTGTAAGTATAGTGCTTTATATGTGCTTTGTAGAGGTTTAAATTAAAAACAATGACAATTATTTTAAACCGACATCCTTTTAGAAATGTGAAATTATTTGGTCTTATTAAAAGTTTACCAAACAGAATGCCGCACATAAACACCTCACATAAAATAAAACAGACTTTAAATGCCAAGTGTGTTATGTTTTATTAAACATTCTTTTCCTGGTGGCTTAGACATACACTTATTACACACATTACTGACAAGTACAATATTTGCTTTATTCTACATGCCTTTATCACTGTAACTGTTAGCTGCAACAATATGATTTTAAGTCAAACATCCCAACACCGAAAATGGAACAAAAATATCTCACCTTAAACAGATTATAGTCGCAGCCACTTTGAAGTTTACTTGAAAGCTGAATGTGGTTATATAAGCTAAAAAAGAGAAAATATAGGTTGCAACTTTTTTCCTTATATATTTTTTTAAATATAGGTGCGACCTATCCGCTCGACATAAGCGCGCAAAATTTCATACTAACTTTCAATTAAAAATTAAGGGTGCGCGTTATAGACACGAATTGTAGTGGAAATGTGCTATCGAATACGGGTGCATGTGCTCGTGCACGCACATACCAATGCGAGACAGTTTCATGAGCGCACACGCACATGCGTCAGCTCAGCTTGCGTTGGATTTTCCCGCTTTGTTGAGAAAATATAGTTTTGCGGTTTCAATGCAATGCAGTTCAATGGTAAAAAACAACCAATTGCACCAGTTATTTATGCAAAAAAGCTAGGCTAAGGGCCTTTTAAATCCCTAGATTTTCAGTGCGACTTATGTGCGAGTCAACTCTAAAATACACTTTTTTAACACAAAACTAATAGTGTGACCTATACGGTGGCGCGACCTATAGGCGAGTATATACGGTAACTTTTAAGTGGTACTAACACATTGTACATCATGTAAACTCAGCTGAAACTAGAAGGGTGGCTTAGCACATTTTGTTGTTGCATTTACACTATAACCAATTTCAGAATATAAATATATTTCCTATGCTTATTTTGTATTGGGTCCCCTATTAGCCATCGTCTTTTACAACCTTAGTTGTTTCTGCAGGCAGAAACCCACACATGTAAAGTTAAAAATAGTGCATTTCAAGAGAGAACCATAGTTCACATGCTACCCAAATTTTAGCCAATTCCGACACCGTTTTATAAACTACACATTTTAGGTGGCTAGTAAGGTTACTAATGGGGTTTGACACTAAACTAAAAAAATATGAAACTTCAATGACTCAATCAATGGTACTGCAAAATTTCAGCCCAATCTGCCAATGTTTAATAAATCGACCACTAGAGGTGTTTTGAGCAACAACTGTTAATGCTTCTGACATCATAGGGCTTTAACAAACCCCTAACTGCCATGACACAAAACTGTTCAACAAGCAACCCACCAATGAGTAACATTATTGCGCCACAGATTTTTTTCGTTTGTGGTGCCCAGTAACATACAAAAATGTGGGTTTTATTTCTGATGACCTGATCATAACAAAATAAGTTGTTGAAACGTAGTCATGCTTTAAACCCAAATACTGGCTCTGATTTTTGTGCTCAAAATATTTAAAACTGTTCATTGTGCACCTAGGAAAAATAAGCTTGCAAAATATTCATAGATGGTTAGTCAAGCTCGATTTGGCCCAGTTGGGAACCGCTTGAGCAGATGTTTAAAGAACAATTTTAGATGCCATAACTTGGCAAATGCTAGAACAGGTTTTATATATTTGCAAAAAGACCATATGCTTGATAGGTATATTTTAACATTTTGTAAATTATGCTTCAAAGCAAGGTACTTACGCCCAAAAATCTTCAACTGTATCAAATTTAGTTACAAGGCGCAAATTGTCTTCCCATTTTTTTGCTCTGTCATTCTTGAAAAACCACAATGCCCACCTAAATAGAAATAATCAGCATAAAATATCAACATTTTTGGTAAGTGTTTTTGTTTCACTTGCACGTGAGTCAAAACTAAACATACTTGCACTGAAGAGGGTGTTTCATATATTTGTCAGGTTCAATTATTGGTGTTTCTTCTTTTTTGGCCACAATTTTGTTTTCATTGTTATCCTTTTCCTGCAAGTCTTTTTTCTTAGTCTCAGAAGTCACTGACCCACTCTTTTTGTCCGAGGCGGACATATTATAGTTTTTATGAAAACAACAATTGTTCAGTGTATTACCAGTTCTAATCACAAAACGTTTAATGTTTTTTGACTAGAAATTTTTGCTTCACCTGGAAAAGTCAAAGTGTACACTTTACTAAAGAAAACATGTCTACAAAACCAAGAATGCTTGGTTCAAAACTACAAGCAAATAATATAACTTCAGGATCAAAGCAAAGTAAAAGTATAAAAACAAAGTTACCATAGCTAATGCTTCAATAGGTAAAACAAACCTATTTTTCTAGTTACTTTAAACATGTTAACTGAGTTTAGGCTTAAAATGTTGTAAGGCACTTGTACAATTTTTGTAGTGAATTGCACCACAATTTATCGCATATTTACGTAATAAAGACAGTATATTAATAAAAAGTAATATAGATTTAATTTGTGTTGTGAAAACAAACTCAAATCCAATGTTAGCAAAACCATGCTATAAAAAACAAGAAAATCTCTCAGATTCTGTCTGTGCCAAACACATGGATTCTACTGAGTCAACAGTCAATATATCGTGTGAGAAATTGGTATCGGGGCACTCGTGCGTAATTTATCACGTGACCCGGCAGAAGTGATGGTCAAATAATGAAGTTTTATGACATAACATTCACGTATAATATCACAATTGCATTATCTATTGTGACATTGATAGGAAACTTTGTTACGTAATAATAGTTCAGTTACGAACTTGTCGGAAATAAATGCATGGGATAATTTTGACTTTTTATCATCGCCAACATGCCAACGAGCGTTGGAATTTGCCCGCCTTCAACGAACTGGGGATTTAGCTCACAGGTGGCATCCTGGATAACTGCAACAAAAAAAGGATGTCAGGACGCCAATCCAAACGCAGGTGCCAGCGTTTCGAAAGTCCACACCTATATGCGACAACTACGGGTGGTTGTGCTTAAATTGCGGGAAAAACTTGACCAAATCAACGAGGAGATTAAATCATTGCTAAAGGTAACTTTCATTGAAATACATTTTTTCCCTTTTTTCCACTTGATGCTATCGCTCGTATAAAGTGAGTTCTAACTTGCTCGTGTAAACTTAATTTAAAAGATACGAGAGGGATTGGCGAGAAGCTTGGACCAGCTTCATATCGAACTAGCATCAAATCGACAGGAAGCAATTGTAAAACGTCCACGGCTAATCAAAAATCACGCGCGAGAGACAATGCTAAGTTTGTGGGAGCGCGGGGGCGACACCGTGCGTTTAAATCGAGCACAAATGCTCAATGCTCAAAAGAAACTTCGGAAGCAGTACACGATTGTGCGAGATCAGCTTCAGGTTTGTAATAATAAACAGCAAGGTTGTTGCGCAATGATGAAATTATGATGAGTAGAAAATGGGAAAAATTCGAAAAAAATTGAGTGACACCATCCTTGAAAGAACAAGAATTCTTGACATGTGTCCAGACATTATTGCAGCCACCACCAGATGTCGACGCCATATAAAAGACGAGGAGAAAACAAGAAATCAGGCACGAGCTGCTTTCAAAGCCTTAGACATAGAGCACCAATGTTTACCCTTTGTGCACTGCATATGCTTTCTTTTAGCAACTTATGCTGCAATACGCAACTTATAGAGGAGGGCTAACAAAAACAAGAATGCATTCGTCAACGAGAGACGAAATCTGCAAACACATAGAAAAAGCAGGAAACGATTTTGAACGTAGTCAGCGACAACATCGGGTTAAAAGTAGCAAAAGCGAAATGGTAAAAAAATTAGTTTTTAACACACATTTTTGTTTATTTTTGCCGGCTACGTAGCCATATGTTACCATCAGTGGCGGCTCGTGCCTAAAATTTGTGGGGGTGCTGCCCCCACAAATTTTAGCCTCTACTGAACATATATAAGTTGGCAATATATTGAAAAGCTACATTTCTAGTTTTCTAGCCACTTGTTTTGTGCAAGTAATACAAATCTTAATTAGCAACTCCATTGTGACGTAATTTTTGTTACGCAATAATGTACACGAGTGTAAACAGCAGACGGCATCATTTGTGTATTTTGTTTACTTGCACAGCGACGGGCCAAACACAATAACGTTCAGTAATAATGTGAAAAACAAAAACACACGTGGCACAGCTTCGAAACGAAGCGGTTGTAAATACGGTAAAACACAACAGAAATATAGAAAAAAATAGATATAAATGAGTCGAAAAAGGTCGAAGTATTTCAGTTCGACAACAAAAATTGTCATGTTTCATTTAAGTAAATTTAGTCACAGTCAGCGTTTTCAACATATTCTATGACACTTCACAGATTATTGTCACACAAAAAAACTAGCCATACAACTTTTTATTGGTATCATAACTAACAAATTTAACAACCACATTACATTGGTTTCAGAACTTCTTCATTTAAACATCTTTCTTGAATTTTTGTGTGCAGACTATTGATTGTATTTTAGTTTCTTAGCTGCTATAATTGCTGCTTGCTGGCAAATAGCTTAACATTCCTTTTTTAAGTGCAAAACGCCTTCAAGCTTTAAAATTTACAACACTCTCACTTAAATTTAAACCATATTATTAAATCTTGTGGTTCCTTTTTCCAACCAAAATGAATCATGAAGTTATAGTTTGGGCATGATAATTGATAGCTTCTTCCTTAATCCCAAATGATAACTAAGAAACTGTTTTTCTATTTAGTACTAGCACTGCAAGTGCAAGTCTTTTGAAAATATTGGTGTTCCTCAGAAAAATTGGCATCTTTTTCAGTGTTAAAAAGAACTGTTTTGCCTTTGAAAGAATCATGGAAACAGCAAAAAGGATTTTTCATCCTAGTAATTTAACTTGTCAAAACATCATCTCTAGATTAATTATTTTCAAAGTAATCATGAACATCAGATCTACAGAAACATTTTCATTTGAGTAACTAGCTTTTCTCTGTCAACAATAGGATGTGCTTGGTGTCACTACTATCTTGTCTGTAGAATGTTCATTCTTAAGAAACACTTCCTGTGAAGCAATTTAGCAGCTACTGTTCAGACAAACAGTACATGTCCATTATATCAATACACATGACTGCAATTGGTTGCAAATACTGTCAACATGGTGTGTTAAGAAAGCCACACTTTAAATTGTCTTCACTCTTTTTTTGTCTTGTAGTATCATTTCAAAATTCCTGTTGCTAGCAGTTGTATGTTCTGCATTTGATATTGCCTGAATTTCAGTGAGGCATTTAACTTCACAGTCACAAATTTAATTTTTCTTTGGTAGCATTAGGAACTAAAACTGAGTATTTCTTGTTGTTGCTTATTCCAGCATGACATTGGAGTAGAAGATGTTTTGTCCCATACTTTCATAAATCTTTTTAATTCAGTTATTTATTATAAAGGTTAATTGTGACTTTTAAAGGTGTTAGATGACCTTTTTTTCTTTTTCAAGGTGTTAGATACACTTATTTAATTCAATGATAACTGTAAAAACTAAAACCCACTTGCAGTCATCTTAAAAAGTCACGACTAACAGTCAAACAATAAATTTAATGATAGCAAAATAATTATTTAACTGCACTCACTGTCGAACTTAAAAACACAGTACACGGGTTTGGCTTTGGAGCTCACTGACGCGAAGCAGACAACACAACCAGCGCTACGTCACGGGAGGGGCTGCGCGAGCCACAGCCCCCTCTCGCCTATTTCGCCCGGCATGTAGCTTTTCCAAGTGCGCATGCGCACAACTGAAAACGTCATGAAACGTCACGAAACTGGAGCTGCAGCTCCGCCATAGATAACTTATTATTGTTATTATTATTATTTTTAAAATTTCTTTTAAATAATACAAATTTTTTATTAATTTTATTTTAATAAAAGGCCGATTAATGCCATAAAAGTTATTCTTAGTATACACTGATCAAACATAAAAACTATATGTAAAGATTGTTTTGAATAACAACTTGGAATAGGAATGTCAAGTAAAAATACTGGGGGTGCTGCAGCTCCGCAGCCCCCTCGCACGAGCCGCCCCTGGTTACCATTAAAATCTATTAGTTGAACATTTTTTTACTTGTCCAGGTGTGTGCAGAACATGCTCTGGCTGATCCAACCATTAAAACGACAAAATCTGTTTCATCTGTGGCATCCGAAAAAGACAATAGCGGACAATGTGCAAACTTTAACGAAAAGTTGGTCATCTTTTGTTTCCATTTTTTTTGCACAAATGTTACGTCTACAAGAGTGATGTTTAAAAAAACTTATTGCCAATAAGGCGAAAAAGAGATGGGGCGTTTGCAATTGGTTGGGGAGGGAGCGCTGAGAGGAACTTGGGTAGTTAAAACGGAACATTGAGTCTAAGTGACAATACATCTTTTCAAACGGCCAAGCACAGCAAAGGCCTAATTTGATCAAAATTTTGCAAATCCGCAGTGTAGATCAGTGTTACCACTGGACATCGACATACAAGTTCGCAGCGTAAAATTGTCTGGTGTGCCGTAGGCCTAAACATTTATCGAAATTATAGTTGTTAAAAAAATGGTTTCCGAAAGATAATAATCCGGGGTGCCATTGACTCTTAACTGAGTGTCAATTTCTCTCCAGAGGCCGGACCAGGCTCTTCTGGCCATTTCGTACACCACCTTTAGCAATCATTATTGCATTTATAAATAACGACATGTCCCTCTAATTCGTCCAACCAAACGACCAATATTAACTGTATTGTCCAAGTTTAAATGTGGCCTTCGACAGGACGTTTGTAAGTTCTACGCTGCATTGCTGGCACATAGTCGGTTTGTTTAGTCTGTAGTGCACCGCATAGCAAAAAAGACCTTCCATCTTTCGCGTTTTGTTTCAAGGAACCGAACCACTCGCGCTTGGGAAGCGCAGGTTGTTCCAAACTGTTTATGTGAAGCTGAAGAAGACTCTCTGCCTCCACCTATGTCCGACGATTGCTACTTGGCCATGAAAGATGTGGCGGAGGTGAGCTTGGCATTTAGTCAGGAGTACAACGAAATAGGGTTTCGAATCAATTCTTTATTATTTAATTCACTGCCTAAGCAAGTCTAAAACGCAGCTTCCAGTCTTAATCAGGACTTGAGTCGACTGGCTTCTTTGGCCGAGAAAATTTCTGCATGGGCGCCTGCACGTATAGGGGCACTTGCGGTTGCCGGCGCCCATGCATTTAACAGGCCGGCACGCAGGTGCACTTCATGGTGATTTTATTTATACCGTACGGCGTTTCAGGTTGCAGACAACGTAATTCTACTGTATATTATTTATGCGTATAGTATGTCCACAACCACAACTACTAAATATCGTAATCCATCACTGTACAACGATGTATGTCAAAATTTGAGCCCCATTGCAAAATTTTCCGCGCCCATGATTAATGTGAAAAATTTTTGTAGCTACGTGTACTAATATATTATTTAACCCTTTGTGTTTAAATTTATTTATTTATTATTTTAGTGTCGAAAAACTGCTAAAACACTGCGCAAAATGACACAGACGGTTGTAGAGCAAAGTTTTCTTGTGTGTCCACCCGAGCAGGAAGATGCTCAGCCTGATCAACGCGGTGTTTACTACGGGGTAGCGTGCGGCGGTCGATCGCACAGAAAACGAGGGATGTTTATCAAATAAATTGAAAAAACGCATGCTTACGAAGTTGCAACTTTTGCATGTTTACAAAGCGACTTTTAATATGCTAAAAAAACAAGCCCAAGTATTGCATCACCTGCTATAATAGTTTACAAATACCACCCCTTTTTTACATACCCTTCATGGAGGTGTTGAATTCAGGGTAACTTTTTATTCAGCGCAAATCATGTTGTCACAAATTAAAAGTGAATTTATTGCAAAAAAAGTTGTAAGTTGGACGAAAAAACACACAAAGACGTTCTCTGGATACGTAAAAATCACATGTAAAAACATGGCAAAGTCATTTCACTATCCAGACTTGCATATTTTATTACTCTTACACTTAGCCCTACATTGGTCAATACATCGATATCACAGGTTTTTCAGAACACAATTATGTAACGGAACTTTTAAAAAACGGATCTTAGAATTAAACTAAGTTCATAAAGCAGTTTCGTGCTTGTATTATATTTAAAATTCACCAAAGCACCGTTGTATTTAAAGAAACTTATCCTGTACAAAAGTCTATGATATCCAGGTCAGGTTGTCCAAAAAGAGAAATTTTTACTCAAAAGTCAGAGACAGATATTGTAAAGTACTTCTATTGTTAACAAATAAAAGTGCTGTTGACATAATTTAAAAGAATAGACTCATTATGAAAATTCTCTATTTGGCACATCATATTTGTCTGCCAAAGTTTAACAATCAAATTGTAACAAATCAGAGAGCAAAATTGCACTGGGTTAAAAGTGTTTTTGAGTGGCAGGTTCGGAATGTGCTATTATCCAATAAAACTGTGCAAAATTTATAGACCTTTTTTTCCAGTGGTTGTGGTAATTTTAGGCTGGTCACCTAAAGGAAGAACTTCTTCCTGCAAAATGAATGTTTGAAATTTAACAAATCTGTAGACATTTTTTGCCATGCCACAAAATTTGCAACTCACTGCTTGTTCAGTGGGTTTTGGTGGGGGTAATTTGGTGTTGAAACTGTCAAACATCATCTGTGGGATGTTGGGTCCATAATAAACCTTCGAGGTTTGAGCAAGAGCTTCAATTTTCTTTAGTTCCAAATACTGTGGTGTCAATTTCAACTAAAAGAGAACAACCACATGTAAATAAAGTTGATTGTTGCTGACATAAAGTTAGCAGCAAGAATATCCAAATTTATAGCATTTTTTTGGCAGGGTTCTTGGAAAATAATATGACACATAACAACACAATTGTTGTTTAATAAACTTACTGACTTTACCACATTAATAGGTCAAAAGTGAATGACATTTGGTCAACAATCTGACTCATCGAAATGCAATATTTCAGTCACTGCACAGGTCACACAGTTTATGATTTCCTGAATGCCGTTTGGCAAATTTAGATTGGCATTTCAATAATTCAGTCAGCCAAGTCATTAACATATTATTGCCACATCACACTATAACTTTATTAAAAAGAGCTGAAGTTTATTGCAGGGGTTTGTGGTTTGGTACAAAAAGGTTTGGAAGCACAGATTTGTTGTTTAAGACAATACTGATCAAACCGAAAATATAACAGCAACAGCCATTTTGTCAGAAGTTCCACAACTTACCCCATTTGCTTCTGCTTCTTTAGTGGCTTTATAACATTCTGCATCAGTACGTGCTTTCATCCTTGCAAGATGAGATTGATCTATTTAATTCCAACATAATTTTATTGGGTCAACTTCAATTAACAACAAATTTGTTATATTTTGTCAATCTCAAAATATCCTGATAGGGAATAACATGGGTACAAATAGGGACGATTGACATGAAAAGCCAGACTATATTTCCTGGTAATAACATATCTGTTGTTTTGCAATGAAATTTCCCATTTTTGCATTGCTAACTTGTAAAATGTCCCGCTTGCCCTAGACACCAATGCATCAAAGTTAACATGTGTAAGTACACCAAATTTACAAATCTTAAAAATGTTCTGTTCTAAATGTATCACAGTTTCATCAACCACAAAGTTGACCCTTTTACCCAACAAATTGAGTAAATGGCTATAAATTTGTCTGTTCAAATGTTTTGGATTTTGTGAATCTTACGTTAACAACGTTCTTTTGTCAGCAATATATATACCTTCTATTTCGGAAATTCTTCGCTGGGTCTCTTTTTCCATTATCTTTTGCTCAAATTGAATTTTCGACACTTGCGCCACCTTTTCAGCCTCTAATAAATAAGACAAACATGACAAAGATAACATAGCACAAATAATATTCAATTCACCACAATGTTTCAACAAGGAAATTTAAACCACTTAATAATCTAAAACCAAATATCTTTGGCATTTTAAAGACCACAAACATTATGACAAGATTATTATATATATTACAGGAACCTCATTTCCAGACAATGCAAACTAAAAAAAACTCACCAATAACAGCTTTTTTTCGCTCAGTTTCAGCTTCTTTTTCAATGACTTTTTGCTTCTCATTGACAATTAACAGTTTTGTCTTTTCGGCTTCCCTGAAAAAAGTATAGCATACAATTGACTAGACAGTTTTTAATGATCCCATAAAAAAACATACATTAGCTCATAATTTTTTCGAATTAACTCTGGTATTTTGGGTTTTGTTACTCTCACAGCTTGCACAAATAAACCTGGAGACATTTCAGTCAAATCTTGCTGTAGTGCTCTTTTAAGATTTTCATCAATGCGATCTGTAGTGAAAGAAATTGAATGAGAAGTGTTCTGGTTACAAAATCTTACAAGCAATTAAAAACTAGTTACAAAATAACAAATAGTAGGCTAATGTTATGTTTACAAGCAAAATGCCCAAGATGTCCATTTGAAGGTTGTAAAAAAGCTTTCATGAAAAAAGTGGGTTAAAGGCTGTTGTTGTTTTCAAAACAACTTAAACCATTTTTATAACTTGAACCGAGGGCTAATTTAACAACTGAGGCTATTAAATTGTTGCATTTCTAAAATGGTAAATTAACTTACGACAATGGCTATTCTACAAAATGGCTATTAACTGTTTACATTTAATTAAATTTAGACATTACTTAAACATTTATCTTATTTTCAGGGGCTAGTGCTATAATATCATAAACAAATATATTCAAATAGTCTATTTAAATAGTGCTCCTTCAAAATATATATTATTTAAGAATTTTTGCATAACGATTGGTAACAAAAATTTTTGTCATCCAAGCATTGAAAAAAGTATTATGAAACAATTTGTTTGTGGTTTTCAACATAGGGCGGCTTAATAGAGTATGCCAAAAAACTTATTTTTAAACGCTTGGGCTATGGAGTAAAAACATTTCACCAATACGTATATCTCGTTATCTACCAGCTGGAAACATTCCATGACTAGTCCACCACTTTAATAGGGCATGGACAGTCTAAGAGAATGATATAAGAAAACAACAAAGTGAAATCAAAATTAATGTCTGCAACTGACCAAACTTTGCAATGTAGACTTCTTGTAATGAATGGACTGAACAGAATTGATTTAGTTCATGATGCACTTTGTTAAAGATTAATGCTCGATCATAATCTGCTGTGTAGTTTCGAACAATTTCATACACCGCTGCAGGAGACAAAATGTTGACCACTTCTATTTGATCGAAGTAGATCATGACTCCACCACTGCAAAAAACTTGACATCAAAACACTTTTTCTGGGCATGTAAATTTGCAATAAATTTGTTTGAAAGTAAATTATCAATAAATTTAGGACAAATAGCACAAAGGTGCAATTAATCACGCTATGACCAAATCAACAAATTTAACATAAGTTATCCAATAAATTTGTTTTATTGTAAAAGCATTGAGTCTACAAATAATAAACTGCAGACAGCGCACACTGTTGCGGGTTGATCTCTCATCACCAGCTGCACTGATGAGACCTTATAGTTTGAAACAGTGTGCACTATCTGCAGCTTATAATTTATTGGCTTAATGCTTTTTGTGAGCCAGTTTCCTCTGTGGTGAATGCCCAGTTGTGGCATCGCATAGACTAGGTAAGGCATGGGTTTTTACCCTGTTACTCCTAACAAACTGGAGTGCTGTTGGACGGTGGTACTAAATACCGCATGTGGCCGCATGTGACCGCATGTTATCACACGGCAGGAATCTGTGAAGGACTTAAATATGCTTTTACGAAAACATAATTTTGCGGACTTTTGAAAGCGCTTACGGTTAGAGCTATTAGGGTTGGGTGAAGGTTTGAAATTAAAATCAATCTAGAATCTGGTCTATTTTACCCCTGATGGGGCTGGAATTCTTACATTTCACATAACATGGTGTACTTTAAGAGGAATCACATGTGGTCACATGCGGTCACATGCGGTATTTAGTACCACCCCCGTTGGATGGCTATACTAGCCAATACGATCAATCTCTCATCACCAGCTGCACTGATGAGACCTTATAGGTAGAAACAGTGTGCACTGTCTGCAGCTTAAAATTTGTTTTAAATCTTTGAAAATATTTATTTACAGGGCTAAGTTCAGCTTTGTAAGTGCAGCCGACCTGACAAATGACAACCATGGGACAGAGCCGGGTTAAACAGTAAAAATTGTTTTACACTATGCACTCATTTATGTCTTTGTCCAGTTAAAATTAAGTTTAAACCAGTTCCTAAGCAGCAATCACCTTGTCCCACATGGCACATTCTTCACTTTGTCAGTTTGAAGAGTTGTTTGCACAGTTCTGTATGTAGTGATGAAAGGAAACATTACATGGTAACCTGGACCTGCTGTGGCTTGCAATAAAGCTCCTCCCTACACATAAGCAAACTTTCTTCAAACTTTTCAACTATATTGTTTATTATGGTTATCTCTAAAACAGACATTGTTTAAAACATACTCTACATAGAAAGCAACAGGTGATGTATACTTACTCTGTAGTAGACTGCCACATGACCTGAAAATACAAAAAGTATTTTAACGGTTTTAGTTGTGAAAAACCAAGGTCTTACCTTCATCCACCTTGTGCAAAGCAAAATTGATCAAGATAGCAAAGCTTGCAACAGCCACTCCGAAAGCAATAGCACTGTTCGGCATATCTCAGTGTAGTTTAATAAGCTGAGCAAGATATGTCACAGGCGCGTTTTCGAATTCCGTCCTGTTTCTATTTTCGTAATTCGCCTCCTCGCTCTGTCTTGATAGTTCAAATTTTGTCCCCTGTCACCATTTGCTAATTTAACCTTTCGGCAATTTAACCTGTTTGTGTAGTCATGCGTAACATTTTTCATGCAGTTTTTTTCACGGAAAAAGAGTGAAAATTCATTAAAACAACATTCTACTCGGCCTCTATATCTGCTACTTTTTTGTTAGCTTACAGCAAAAGCATGTGTAATATCATTCAAAGGGCTTCGTGCAAACTATACCCTTCATAACAGAGGTGTAGCCTACAGTGTCTGATTTTTTAGACTCCGACATCACTCCGGGTCGGAAACAATTGACTCCGACCCCACTCCGGCTCTAAGTGAATAGCGCAAAACCAGACTCCGACTCCTGATAATAATCCGGTGTAACAAACAATAGTCGTTTTAACAAATCAATAATGAAAGCAAAACTCCGGATCCGGTTCCGGCTCCTGCTGATCTGATAAAACGTAAACTCCGCCACCGGTTAGGCTATAGCCTAGGCCTACTCCAGCAAAATTTGGCAAAATCCGGCTCCGGACACTCCGGCTCGTGTAAACCTCTGCTTTAGAAACCCAGTTTTATGGTCGGTAAACGCGAGCCTGAGGCAGCCCACTACAATTATGTTTAAAAAAACAAAAAATTACATTACGGCGCTCAGTTGGGCAGCAGCCCATACCGTAGTTTGACACTGCTTTATTGTAGGCCTAGGCTACCATACATCCTCTTTTTGGAGGACATGGCCTCCTTTTGAACAAAAACCAAGTTGTCCTCCGAGGACAAGAAAAAGAGTCCAAATGTCCTCCTTTTTAAGGAATTTCCGATTTACCAAATACATAAATGACAATTATGCCTCTGAAAACAGCCAAATATAGCAACTTCAGCTTATTTTTTAAAGAACACGCAGGTTTTAATTTTTTTTAAATAGGCTACCAGCTTATTAAGTGTTGTGACGAACGTTAAACCTTATCCAAACTATAGGCGAGTAGGCCTATATAGCCTACCGTCCAATTTCTGAAACTTTTATTTTTTGAGGGGCCTTAAAGTATTTTTTCATGTTCTTTTCAAAAATGTGTCCTCCTTTTGGAGGACGGAAATATGGTAGCCTAGGCCTAATTTATTGTAATGGCTGCTACAATACAGAAACTTTATCGGGATTAAAAAAGGGATTTTGAACGTGGAAGTAAATGCCAAAAAAGTATATGATGACAAACATATTTTGTTCTTTTTTAGCTTGCACTACCTACCTACTTTTATTCGTTTCAAATGTTGCTTCCGATTTATCTTATTATTATTGCAAAAAGAAATGTAAAACTAAAAAAGCATTAACGGGGGTCGGCAGATTTTTGACTGTTTAAAGGATCTGTGATCACAAAGACGTTGGTCACTGCTCTAGTGCGAGTTTTAGCCTGTCCTTTTACCCGTTGTTTTAAGACAGGCTAACGAGTAAAAACATGTTATAATTAGCTCCATAGTGGTATAATCCGTTATACTGAAAAAAATCTGCTTCAGCAGAAGACCAGGATATAGCCTAATTCAATAGTAGCCTATACAATTACACGCACACCGTCGTGCTGTTTGTCTCGGTTATGGCATCCTCCTCATCTGTCGCAATGGTTCTGAAACATGTGGCGCACTAAAAACTGATTTTTCTACCCCTTTCAAAGAGAGTTTCTGGATCCGCCCCTGGTGGGAAGTAAGTTAGGAGTTGTTACTTGCCAGTTCTCTTCTTTTCTTTCGTCGTAACTTACAACGTTTTTTTTTTGAAAAGTGGTGAAATGAAATTGTTACATCAAACGCAAAGTTAAACCTTCATTGGTGATAAAAATTGACGCAGGATACTTACTTAAATTTTTGTGTGATCCCAAGCGAGATATCTGCTGAAAACACTTTCTAAGGCTCTTGGCTTTGCGTTAATACACCCATAACTCATCATTCAGACGAAAAACCCAAAACTACCACGATTACTTTACTTTATTTATTAAAACAGGTCACTGTCACGTGGAACTTGTCACCAACTCAAACCATTGTCTCAAAGCTTCGCTTAGCGTGTCAGGTAAAGCGTTGACATCCCGTATCACTACATAGAAGGGAAAGGGAAAATCCTCCATGTAAGATCGAATTTCAGGCATCTAAAAATAACAACCACAAGCTTTTTTGAAATAGGCTACAAACAAATACACACAACAATTACGTTTAATTTTACATTTGGTCCCAATATTTGTGAGGTACCTGCAGGTAACAAGGCCCCACTATTGCGTATAACTGAAAAAACATTTAAGAGTTCCAGGCCAAATTTGGCATGATGGTTGTAAAGGTTGATATTAAACATCCATCAGATTTTGAGGACGTTTGCAAGTTTTGTTTTAAAAAAAATAACAAAAAATGTTGGGCCTTATTGCAAGCAATGGCTGACAAACAAAACCGTAGTAAAATTTATTTGTAATTCGTTTTTCCAGATGGGATAATGCTTCAATTAAACTATAATGACCCAATTCCTCAATATCTAAATACGTTTTCATTTCGACGACACAACCTTTCCATTTTGGTTACCAATTTAAAAAAATATATAAAAAGTTGAAAACAAACACTACTAAATTTGGATTAGTCACAATAACAATCGCACACAACTTGCAGGTCCAAAACTTTGTAAATCATTGTAAGTTCGTATTTATTTTAAAATTATATCAAAACGAAGCATTTTTCCTTGCATGTAAAAAATATGAGCAGTGGGCCTTATTACCTTCCGGGCCTATATACCTTCAGGTACCTTATGTATTTTTTCCATAATCTCAAACCAAAGTATTCATAAACTCAACTGAATGCTATATATGTTATACAAATATCGATATCTGTATGTTTGTAACGCGAGCATTTTTACGAACAGCCAGTGGCGGCGATTTAGGGCCAAACCTAATTGCGGGGATACTATAAACAACGCAAAGACAAAACAGCAATAATCTACCCGTATTCAAAATAAATTACCCATCAATAAATAACCACACCACCAGAATACTACATAAAAGTAGTTAATACATACGATACTAACCTAAGTTACACAAAATAAGACAGATCGTTTTATAAAACAATGGAAAACCTCTATCTACCAGCAATGAAAGTTTTATTTAAATCCATTAAACATTATTGGCTAAATTGTATATAAAACGCAAGGAAACAAATAAATCAAAACGTTTCTATTTCAGGGCACGACACCCTATAATGCAGTGGTTCTTAACCTTTTTATCATCGCCGAACCCATACTGTGTTCTTCAGCCTTTGGTCGAACCCCAAAGTTACATCCTAGGTTTTTGCCCCATTTTCTTTGGTGGGTCATAATTAGTTTTTGTTCAAACGTAGTGGCAACAGTTACTGTTTGTCATTTTGTTAAATTCTGACATAATAATACAAGCAACTTGTTTCATGATTGCTTTAATTCCGGCAATTTTTAGTTTTTACCAAAATGAAGCAATGTATTTTTAGCATCTGTACACAAACATGAAAAAGATGAAGAAATAAGTTTTTGCTGCCAACAAAATTTCTTTGTTTCTGCATACGAACAATGCACTTTGTTACGTCAAAAAAAGAAATTAAAACCTCAGTGCAGGGGTGCACAACTATTTTGCTAGGATGGCCGCATCGCAGATTCTTATTTCACCAACGGCCGCCATTTACTTGCTTATTTTTGTTTTAAAATAATTGGTTGATATTATGTATTTACCAAGCGCCCAAAAAGCCCAGATTAATTTCTTGCCCAGTGCACAGATTGAGCTGCACAGCGAGGAGATCAGTCTTAAGTGTTTATGATGTCATAATCTATATTGTGATGCTTGTGGTACCTGTTTTGTTCGCATTGTTGGCACACAATAGGCGTACAAAAAGTCTGATGCATATGGTTATTAGGCTGGTAATACTCTTTTTAGTACCACAAAAACTGTTTCGAGTTGTTTAAAACAGCCCTGCCTAAGTTGAACCTTCCAGTGTTTTGTTATTTGGCAAATACAAATTGCCGTTTTTAGCGACTCTAGACCCTAAAGTCAAAAACGAGTATTTGTATTGTACTTCAAAAAGACCTTCGTCGAACCCCTGATTCGGCGTTGCCGAACCCCGGTTAAGAACCACTGCTATAATGTTATACCTGCCCAGCCTGTTTAAAAATTGGAACTTTAATGTCCAAGATGGAGTCTTTCATTTTGGGATTGTCTAGAATAACAAAGGCGATAAAAATTCCACAATCACGAGCCGCCCTGACTGCAGATTCAACTGTTTCTCTTCCTTCGATGTAAAGACCTCTGCCATCTGCAAGACAAATAGGCAGCTGGGTTGCCACACCGTACTTATTTCTAAGATTTGTCCTTATTTTGAAGGGCTATGTCATAGAAACATTCATTGTCATTATTTCTAAGAAATGTCCTTGTTTTTGACTTGAGTCCTTCTTTTGTCTTATTTTAAACAATTACTAGTCAAATCCCTTCGGGGATTAAAAGTAAACCTAACATTGTTGTTGAATTTGTTGAATTGTATTAAACTTGGCCCATCGACTCCGATATTACAGAAAGCAAATGGTCACGTATCCCACTTGCCAAATGGACTTGAACAAAAATAACAACGAACTGTTAAGCACAAATGTTACTGAGAAAAATGTAATATTATTAAGCGCGTTCACCTGATATGATTAGGAGAAGTTGAGAAATTCGAGGATCCGCTGACGACATGTAATTCATCTGAGCAGATTTCATAAACTTCGAGTTCGCCTCCAGTAACTAAAGTATTACCAACAAACTGGTGAGGTTATCAATAAAGAAAGCTTAGTGAAAAACTTGTTTTGACAACAATTAAATGGAAAGTTTATCTGGGTATCCGGGTTGAAAATCTATAACTGGCATTTCCGCATTGGAAGATTTTAATCAAATTTTGTTGCTGATTACCTTCGCTATTTTGGTCTGTTCCTGTTGAAATGTGCATTTTTGTAAAATGGAAGAACCAGATTGGTCAGTGAATGGTTGGCTGAAATCGTGTAGCATGTTGGCATCTTCACCAAAACTACAGACCGCCAACTGACCAGCTTCCAACGTTGATAAGGCAGAAGATATCACAGCAAGTGATTCAAAGGCTAGCTGTCAAGCAATTAGTATTCGGGTTTATGAGTAGAAATATACTTCTTATTTATATTGGAAACGGTTAGCGAAAATCCAGTAATTGCTACGTCAGAAAATAACATTAACATTTTTTCAAATCATATAACCAACAAAGGCACGAAACCCGAAAATAACGCAAAGTATCTTAAGTACGCACTGTTACTAGAAAAGGGGAGAGATATTATACTCATTATCCCATATTTGGCAAAAGTTTTTAAACACACAACAATCGGTACAAAAAAATGTTCATTTAATCAAACCGTTCATTCAAATCAAACTTTAACCAAATAGGACATTGTTCAAAAATTTTACCCATTTTAGGTTGATTGTTTTTTTACAGCTAAACTAATAAATGTTTGATGTAATTATATACAGCCCGGAACCACAATCTCCCAACATACAGATAAAGTTGAACAGCAGAGGCGTTTTATGAAGTAACAGTTAATGGTTCTGATGTGATCAGGCTGTTACCGCAGCATTCATTTACAAAGAAATCACTTCAACAAGTGCAAATGCAAGTAGATAACGAACATGAGTGTAAAATATGTTTACTTACAGACTGTATTTACCACCTGCGAAAATCTTATACAAATCCTACAAAGATTTAATGTCAAAAGTGCATAGATAAACTTCACTGGATAAAAAAAGAAAACCAAAAAAACAGTGTAAAACAAAGTTTTTCTTTTCACGGCTTATCGAACCTGTTTTGTGTGGTTATCAGCCATACTAGAAGAATCGTCCATGGCCAACATCACTTGATAAGCTCGCTTGCTTGGTTTCGATCTCCGAAGCCAAATCTTGTCCTTACGAAACCCGCTTGCAATGTATGGTATAACCTACAAAACGAACAGACTCTTTAAAAATGCAGTTTATTTTAAAGGAACGATATCTGCAAAATGTTTTCTTATTGAACTCATTTGCAATCTACAAAGATTACTAGGGATGCGCCGAGCCGAGCCAGAACCCGAGTACTCGGTACCGAGCATCGCTGTTTTTGATGCTCGGTGCTCGGCCGAGTAGTTGCACAAACTGACCCGAGCATTAAATTTGCATATCCATGCCTTGCTAACATAAGTAACTAGTGTTCGAAAGGGTGTCTATAAACAAAAACAAATGATTTTTCAAATGTATTAGATTGTGGAAAAACGTCTACTTCTGAGGCCTGTAACAGCTTAATACACCGCTGGTGACGTAAGAGGCCTTGTAGAGCTAAAACGCAGAAAGGGGATTTTTTGTGACGTCATAATGCACCGAGCGTGCTCGGCCGAGCACCGAGCATTAACGTGAGATGCTCGGTGCTCGACCAAACAGAACACTTGCAATTTTGGCACATCCCTAAAGATTACCAAAAGAAAAGGCTAAAACTGTAAGTATGCTGTTTGGTTAAGACTTAACAACGCTTGCGTTATTATGCCATCACAAATGTATGACGTAACAACAGATTATTTTTCGACCTTTGTGAAACAAGTCGGTTTCTGAAAGAAAGTAATAGACAAAAAACTTTGCACCGAAAATTTGTAACGGATACAGTTTGGGCGAGAGAAAAATTGTAAAAAGACATTGTTCCAACCTTTCGCATGTTCAACCGACGTCCACTTCTATAGTCACCCTTCAGTTTTGCTGCTTGTGTGGGTTCGAGAATTAAACGAAGCTGTTCGCTCAGTTGTTGAGCCAAAGGTTGTGTTAAACTCAGATATTGTTGCCACAGCCGTTCTGAATCCTTCTGATAACAGCAAACATACATAGTTTTGTAGACTATATGGACAATACTTCTTTATGTGTTAAGGTAATTAAGTCATGCATGATTTATCTGTGGGTAATGCTTTCTTGTAGTCTGCAAAAACTACTATTTTCAAAAATATGTTTTTTCCCTCGAAAAAAAGGTTGTCGGCAAAAAACGTTTCTAACCGAGTATATTAAACACTAGAAAACTGTAATCTTAGTTTGAGGCGCACATTGGATGGTTCACAAACCATGATATATGGCTACAGTAACCAAACTCTCATTTATATATTAGACCTGGTTTAAAGAGTCCACTGTTTCTTTGTCACGAAGTTGCTCTTCCATCAATTTTCGTATTTCCTGAATTTCCTCGGGTGTAAATGAAGTAAACTGCTCACACGGCGTCCAGTGCTCCACTGCAAATAAGAATTCACACAACACTATTTCATTTTTCCTTAAATGAAAACACACCAAACTGACAATTTGTGTGTATTGAAGACATGGCCAAGCTTCTTTGTATAAGTTCATCTTCATCACGCTGCTTATTATCTTGTGCCTCTTCAACGTTTTCAGTTTGTGGTATATTTGGAACATCCTAATACAGAAACGAACGTCGCGTTTTTAGAAAACATTTGTGAAAAATCTATAAGTTATTTTGTAAATATATTTTTAAAAGCTTTCAGCAAAAATCGATCACCCACTTGGCAAAACGTTTTGAGTGTAAATTTTGCCAATTTCGAAAACCAGACTGTTTTTTTTATAAAAAATTGAGTTTTTTCTTGTCATTTAATCTCAGTTGAACATCAAATGTGACGATTCACCCCTTATAACTAGAAGGGTGGCTTAGCACATATTGCCCTTGCATATACACTATAAGCTATTTTAAAACATAAATATATTTCCTATGCTTATTTTGTATTAGGTCCCATATTAGTCACCGTCTTTTATAACTTTAGTCGTTTCTGCAGGCAAAAACTCATGGGTCCCCACACATGCAAAGTTGAAAATAATGCAATTCAAGAGATAACCATGAGAAAGTCGGGTGTTGTAAGGTAAAACATAGTGATCGGCACTGGGCTTAAATAATAATACTATGTAGAATACAAACTATAAAATTAGATTCACCCCAGATATTGTTTGAAGTATGTCCTATTTAACGTTTCAAAAAACTGACCCATTTTAGGGGGCTAGTAGGGTAACTAATTGGGTTCGACAGACAAACTAAAAAATATATAAAAACCACAATGACTCAATCAATAGCACTGCAAAATTTCAGCCCAATCTGCCAATGTTTAAAATTTCGACCACTAGAGGTGTTTTGAGCAACAACCGTTAATGTCATAGGGCTGTTAACAAGCCCCTAACTGCCATGGCGCAAAAACGACCACCAAGCAACCCACCAACGAGCAACATACAACTGGTTGCCCTTGTAACACTAATGCGCCAAAGAAATCTTTCGTTTGTGGTGCCCAGTAACATACAAATACGTTTTACACTTTAGGGGCTTGTGGGGTAAACGTTAGGACTACAGGGTTGAACACAACAATCGACACCTATAAATGGCATACTATGCAAGAAATCCAAATTTCAGCCAATTCTGACACTGTTTAAAAACTCACCCATTTTAGGGGGCTAGCGGGGTAAATACTGGGGTTATCAACAAAAACAAAGTGATGCACATCTACATGAATATATCTACCGTCTGTGTAAATTTCAGCCAAATCCATCAAACAATTGATGGAAAAACGAGTCAGACAAACTTTGGGTAAAAATACCCATTTTAGGGGGCGAGCGGGGTAAATACTGGGGTTATCAACAAAAACAAAGTGGGATGCACATCTACATAACTATATCTACCATCTGTGTAAATTTCAGCCAAATCCATCAAACATTTGATGGAAAAAACAGTCGGACAAACTTCAGAGAAAAAAATACCCATTTTAGGGGGCTAGCGGGGTAAATACTGGGGTTATCAACAAAATCAAAGTGGGATGCACATCTACATAACTATATCTACCATCTGTGTAAATTTCAGCCAAATCCATCAAACATTTGATGGAAAAACGAGTCGGACAAACTTTGGGAAGAAAACAAAAGAAAAACAAACAAACAATTCGAGTAAAATCAATATGTGTCCCCTTCAGGGAAGGGGACCCATAATAACAACACACACAGTCCATTAGCTCTCTCAGCATTAAATTTTTACCAGCATAGTATCATTCTCGCGAGCCATTGATTCTGTTGTCGCCGTTTCTCCTTCGTTAGTATCCATAGCAATTGTATCTTGCAAATCTTTTGTGTTTCTTTTGGGTTCGACGTCTTCCTGTATTGAAAAATACCAAACGCATACCGACTGCATACTTTTTACGCTACATGGTCATTTTTAAACGGTAGAGGTAGGCCTACCTCCGTTTCATCCTGAGCTTGTTCATTAGTTTTTGGCTTTTGTTCCTCCATTTGCTGGTCAGTGGCTGCATCTAAAGCCTGTTGGTCGTATCTGTAATTCAACGGGATAATGAAATATTTTCCGAAAAATTCTATAAAATCGCTTAGCTTGGCTTTAGTAAAAACTATTCAGCAAGTCCGCTTACGTCTTCCCGTTATTTAGCTGTCATTTTAACACGAAAAACCTACAGCTTAGCTGTTAGAGGTCACATAACTTTCAACAATAAAAACAAAGGGAAAATTCGCATTTTTCTAACGATGACAACATACCCATTCTTGTCATCAACAATGTGCTTGTACATTTCAGCTTCCGTATTTTCCTTCTTGTTAGCGGTTTCTTTTTCGTCCGCAGCATCAACTGTCCGAACCCTTTTAACTTGTTGCTCCTAAGCAAAATATAGAAATCCAAATTCTGTATCGCATGCCTCCTCACGCACAAGGTTTCACTAAAGAGTGAATGGGACCAATTGGGACCAAAAAGACGTGTTAAAATTTCTAACCAACAGGCATCACTAGCCTGTCGCCTAATTGTCTGCCGCAGGAAATATTTTGCCCCGTGGTAACAATTGTTTTGACTTCAATAAAGCATTTAACGAACCTTTGCGTCTGCCAAACTTCGTTTCGAGTCAGATTTTCCCAAGTTTCTTTCACTTTCAACAGCAGATGGATCTTTCTGTTCCATATTACTAGCGTTTTGTGAAAGCATGTCGGTCGTCGATTCTGAATTTTGATCACTTGATGGCGCATTACCGGACTTTTGGTCATCTTTGCCTATGGGTTTAAGTCAAAACATTTTTCGGGTTTCGAAACAATTCAATCCCATTTATAAACTACATTTGGTAAATAAGTGGCAATAATTAGGGTCTTCAAATAGCCTTACAATGTCATGTAGTCTAAAAGTAGGCTTACCTTCTTCTTTCGACTCCTGGGAAACTAGTTCAGAAGCATTTTCACTTTGTTGCACGTTGTTCTCATTAGTAGCTGCTTGTTTTCTTAAATTAAAGATATTGAAATTGAAGACAAATTATAAAATTATCCAGCATTGTGTCTCAAGCAAGTTTGGTCAAAGTTTGTATTCCATACTTTGATATTTTGTCCATTACTTTCTCATCGGTTTCAGAAATTTCGTTTTCCTCAGACGGCAGTTGTGTTCCCTGAGCTGGCTTGTTTTCTTCCTCATTCTAATAAAAAAAAAAATTTAAATTAAACCAAAATTATAACTAGGAAAATAACGGTCCAGATAGACGTAAAAAGTGTCATGCTTTATTGTTCAGATGTTTCAACAAATGCTCATGCCATCATCAGTGATATGAGGCATCACATATCTTCATCTACACTTCACATACAGAATGATAAAAGAGTGTGAAGCAGAGTCACTGTTATATTCCACATAGGACTTAGATCTGTGTACCGTGTTCTAAAGCTAAATAACACACTAACTATTTTTATAAAAAAGACTTTGAATTTAGCAGTGTGGTCCTGTGACTATTAATAAAATTTGTGGAGACCCTTGTTTTATACATTCGGTTAATGTAGACTGGCACCGAGCAGTGGTAGGTTTCATTTCCACCCATATAAAAATCATAAAAGGCATTATAGCTGTTTGGGGCACAAGCTGGTTGCATTTTGTAGCCCATGGGTCACATTTTATAGCAGACAAACAAAGTTAAAGAACTACCATGCTGAAAGGAATATATATTTTTTAGTAGTGTACCTCATCATCTTTATCATCAGAATTACTTTCATCTTTATTTTCCTGAGCATTCGCAGGTTCTTGTTGTGTTTGCTCATTGCTCTCATCTTCCTGTATTTCATCTTCAGCATTAATTTCTTCACAAGGAGTGTCCATGTCATCATTAGTATTATTCTCTTCATCCAGTTGTTCAACATCTTTTTCTACATTTTCATCACCAGCTTCAGTTTCTGGTTCGTTTTCCTCCTGTTCTTCTGAATTAAATGACCACCATAAAGTTTGTTTAGTCGGTTGATGCACATTATGCAAATGTTAATTATGGGTCCCCTTCCCTGAAGGGGACACATATTGTTTTTGTCTATTTTTTTTTTCTTTTTTCATTTTTCTTTTTTTCCGTCTAACGCGGATTTGTTCCCACGTTTTGGTCAAGAAAGAATGGTTCAAACTTTTTCAAATTTACACACATTATAGATATTGGTTTGGTGAATGTGAATTTTGACCCCGTTTGATCCCTCGGTTCACCCACAGCCCCCAAAACGTGAAATTTTTAAAATGGCTACACTTGCTAAAGTACTTCATTAAGGAGTTATATGCTTTGTTGTTTGGTGCAATATAAGGTATTTCAAAGAATTTTGTACCTTAAAAAAGATTTACCCATTTTCACCCCTTAAACCATAAAATATTTGTTTCTAACGCTGGTTTGTTAAATGCGTTTGGTCAAGAAAGAGTGCTTTAAATTTATTAAAATTTGCACAGATGTTAGTTATTGTTCCGAATTTGATCCTCCTAAAGTTGGACCCCAAACGACCCAGTGGTTCACCCACAACCCTCCCCCCCCCAAAAAAAAAAAAAAATTAAAAACGGCTGACTGAAGTACATAATCTGAGGGTTTCATGCTTTGTTGGTTGGTGCAATGTAAGCTATTCTAAAGAATTTTGTAACTTTTTATTGGATTCACCCATTTTTACCCCTTAAACCCCAAAATATTAAGTTTTTAGGCCAGAAATAAAAATGTTAAACAATTGTTTGCAGTAGGTTATTCGTTTAGTACAGTGGTTCTTAACCTTTTTATAACGACCGAACCCCTACGATATTCTTCAGCCTTTGGTCGAACCCCAAAGTCACATCCTAGGTTTTAACCCATTTTGTTTAGTGGATCATAATTAGTTTTTGTTCAAACGTAGTGGCAACTGTTGGTCATTTTCATTTAATATTACAAAGCAACTTGTTTCAGAATTGCTTTAATTTCGGTAATTTTTGGTTTTACCAAAATGTAGCATTGTATTTTTAGCATCTGTACACAAACATGAAAAAGATGAAGTAATAAATTTTTGCTGCCAACAAAATTCCGTTGTTTTTCTGCTTTTACCTGCTTATTTTTGTTTTAAAATACTTGGTTGTGATATTATATATATACCATCTAATAGCGCCCAAAAAGCCAAGATTAATTTCCAGCTTGGTGCACAGATTGAGCTGCACAGCGTCAGTAAAGTGTTTATCATGTCATAATCTATATTGTAATGCTTGCAGTACTTGTTTTGTTGGCATTGTTTGCACACAATGCGTACAAAAAGTCTGATGCATATGGTGATTGTGCTGGTACTCTTTTTAGTACCACAAAAACTGCTTAGAGCAGTTTAAAAATCAAAATATTTAGCAAAAGAGTTTTATTTACGTCACCGCCGCCAATACGTATATTTTAATAAACATGTTTACGGACCCCAAAGTTTGACGAAAACGAGTATTTGTATCGCACTTCAAAAAGACCTTCGTCGAACCCTTGATTCCGCGTTGCCGAACCCCTGGGGTTCGATCGAACACCGGTTAAGAACCACTGGTTTAGTATTTAAAAATTTGCCTTAATTGGCCAAATAGTTACTTTTACAGCCCATAATATGTGTACACTGTCAGTCAGATAGAAGTCTCAACTCTCAAGGTAGTAATTTACTCGTTTACGATTAAGGCGTGTGAATGCAGCGGGAGTGCTCAGCTTGACGCCCGGACCGACGTTTTACGAGACAGTCATGTTGGTGATTAGAAATCAGCTGTTTTTGCGCAGCGATGCTATGTCGTTTTATTAAGTTATCAAGCACATTTTCAGTTTTGGAAAATAGTGTTTAAAAACTGACCTTGAACGACAATATCAAGGTCAAAGCATGAGATTAAATTGAAAGTATTTTTCCTGTTCTTATTTACTGTTTTTTTGTAATTATATGACAATAGTGATGCAAAAAGAATACGGACAAAGCTTTTAAAGTTGGGTTAAGGCTAAAGTTGGTTAAGTTTTTCCTTAAGAATTTAAAAATAACCAGGATGTTTGTTTACCATAAATCCACACAAACGCATGTGTGGGGACCCATTCGTTTTTGCTTGCAAAAACAATCATATGTGTAGATCAAATAATGTGTATAGTAAATTCGTAAATATCTAACAATGATTGTGCCCTATTTTTACTGTTACCAAATCGCATATGCATATATGTGGGGACCCATTACATTATGCTTGCAGAAACAATTATGTTATAAAGTGCCAGGAAAAAGATAGGGACCCAATGAAACGTAGCTGTCAAATATATATCCATTATAAATATAGTAAATGGTGTATGTGATACATCCTTAAATATGATGTAGCATATATAAACTGGCAATATATAGGAAAACCACTATTCTAGTTAAAATTTAGGTTAATTTAAATCCTGCTTACTGGTGCAGTAATTGTCATAAAGTGTCAGTTTTAGGAAAACTGAAGGTAAGTTAGGGCAAACGTTATTTCAACAACCCTTTTTACTACGTTGCCTATCCGCAAATTAAAGTGTGATAAAAGGAGCAATTATTTGCCAAAAAATGCTGGAAGTTAAGAAAGTGCCTAGAGCAGTGGTTCCCAAACTGTGGTATGTGTACCACTAGCGGTACATCAGAACTTTTAGGTGGTACGTGAGTAGCTTTCTGCTATACCTAATTAAGGTCCAATCTAAAACTCAACTGATCCAACTGATCAGCCCTGGTTTGGGTGAAACTTGTGTTTTGGACGTTCTTTTGAAATTGCTAAATATGCTAGCCAGGTCGACATAATAAGCCTATTTCTTGGTCTTTCCATTCAAACAGGGTTTAGGACTTTAGGTGGTAAGCAGCGATAGAAAAAGTTGTCAGGTGGTACGCGATCCATATAAGTTTGACAACCACTGGCCTAGAGGAACAAAAACCTCTATTTTCCCCTCAACAGATTTAAATCAGCCTGCTTCATTTTGTGATCCATGATTGGAAAACTTGAGACAAACTATATCTTGTTTCAATGAATACTTTTGTTAATGAAGCACCACATGTGACTTTCAGTGTTCGACCAAACTTTATTCAAAATTGGGTAGTAATAAGATTAAAGTTTTAACTATTTTGCATTGCAAGTAATATCAAACACATAAAAGATATAAGTTTTGTCATGCTAGTTTTAGGCTAGAAGGGTAGCTTAGCACATTTTGCCATTGCACATACTCCCTAACCTATTTTGGCATGACAATTTATTCCCTACACTCAATTTATAATGGGTCCTTATCAGGGCTGCCAATGAGAATTTCAACAAAACCCAAGACTCACAGCAAAATAACCCAAGAATTTAAATGAAAACCCAAGAATGCAAAATGTGGTTAGAAATGCAATTAATTAGGAAATTTACTCGTTTCATTGACAAATATTTGACAATTTACAGTCCGGAAATGCAACTTGACAAACAGGAAATGGTCAATGCAAGCAAAGGGAATATTATGTTCAATAAAATATGCAGCAATCGCCAGTTCACTCTTGGCTGTTTGATGATCATCATCTGTTTTCTTTTTCATAAAATTAGTAATGACTACAGTATATTTAAAAGCTTTAAAACTTCTTTGATGGTTCACAGTTTTTATGTTTAACGAACATTGATCTATTTGCATTTTTAAGTGTAACGATTGCTTTCACTGTATACTTATCTAGAAAGAATTAAGGTCTAGAATAGAGAGAAAATAAAAGAGATGATAAAAGGGCCCAAACAGTGCAGCTACCCGAAAAACTTTTCTCATTAAAATAGTTCTTACATATATCTATTTCATCAATAAGACTCAAAACCCAAGAATTGCTATAATTTTCAAAATAAAACCCAAGAACCCAAGACGTCAAGTAAAAACCCAAGATCTTGGGGCAAAACCCAAGCTTTGGCAGCCCTGGTCCTTATTAGCACCGTTTTTTATAACCTTAGTTATTTATGCAGGCAAAAACTCATGGGTCCCCACACAAGCAAAGTTTAAAATAATGCATTTTAAGAGATTACCATGCGAAAGTTTGGTGTTGTGGGGTAACACAGAGTGATCAGTACTGAGGTTAAATAATCATGCTTTTATAGGTACACACTAGTAGACCCATAAAAAAAACATAAGAACTGCAATAAATTTGTACAATTAATATGGCAACAATAAAACCTATTTGTCAAAAACTGTTTTGTAAAAAGAAATAAAAGAACCTATATTATCTTCTTCAGTCTCCATAGCAGTGTTTTCGTCCAGATTTCGTTCTTGCTCTGTTCCTTCTTCATCTAAAAATGTTCATTCAAAATGTATGAGTGAAAATTTTCCACAGGCCCCAAGTAAATTGTGTCTTACCATTATCTTCTCCATCCAGATTAACATTGTCAGGTATTTCCATATCTTCTGGGGCGTCTTTAGATTCTTCCTCATGAAAATCATCCCTGGAGGAACAAAAACCAAACGGATTTGTTGTAAGTGATAAAAAAGTTTTTTTTGGGGGGGTCAGGATAAATAAAAGCAATACCTAAATATGTTTCTATAATGGTGTACAGCTAACACAGTGTACTAAAACTAGGACTATATACAGGATAGTAGAATTGTGGTGCTAAAAAAGGACAATGATGATAATAATAGATAGGCCAACCAGTGCCCTAGAACTTAGAACCTTCTTTTCAACATTGTTAAGGGATAAAAGTGGTATTCAACTGAAGCAAATCAACATAAAAAGAGTATGTACCGCTCGTTTGGATCAAATTCACTTTGGTCGCCCAACTTTTGCTCATCAACCTCTTCTTCTTCATCATTTGGCTTCCTTTTCTCTTCCCCTTGGTCCTCACCAATCTGATCATCTTTAGCAGCCATCTCACTTTGATCCTAAATTTTGCAATTATGGATTTATATCTTGAACTAAAGAAAACATTTCGATGCCTGAAATCACTTCAGAAACAAAATTGAATTTTAATTTTCTTTCCTTATTATTTTACTCTTATCGTTTTGGGAAATTGGTGCTAATTTGTGAACTTCTTTAATTTCATATGAGCCACATACATTTACAACTAAAAATGTAGTTTAATATCCTGAAGGCACTCTCAAACTGCTTTTTATGGTATATTGTATCAAATTTAACGCTTACTGCATCCATTCCAGCTCCCTTTTCTTCCTGCATGCCATTTTTATTTTCATCTTCTTCTTCTTCATCTTCTGACCCCCACATCCGTTCATCCAACTTATCAGCTTCAGCATCATCACCAAGATCTCCCATTTGTTTTTCAATATCCTACATGAAATAGACATATTAACAAAAATGTTAATTGTTGTTCAGGAAATAAATTAATCTGCTGGCAAACAGAATTTAAGATTATCAAAAAATATTATTTTTTGTAAAGCCTTGCAACAAAGATACAACAACAACAAGGATTAAGTCAAACACATTTATAAAAAGCTTGATAATGCTGTTTGTGTCAAATCAGAAAAAAAATGGTCGGCAATATTGATGTAAATACAACACCTCTAACATTTATGTTTGGTAGCTAAATTCTGCCAAAATCAATCCCAGTCAAATTAGTCAATGAACATTTGCTATCTGGCATTTATTAACAGAGGGGCTCTAGTCAACCAAAAGCATAGCATTGATACATTGCAGATAAAAGATTTTGTTAACCTCCTCTGTATTGCTTTGATCGTCATTGTCATCTTGGTCATCTTCCTTGCCTTGATCTGGGTCATGCATTTTCCCCTCAAAATCCTCTGACATTTCAATGGCATTGTCCTCTGCAGGAATGTCATCATCATCATTATCATCTTCATCACCTTTTGATTCACCCCCAGCGGCATCTTCGACCTATTCATCAGCAGTACATGTTAAAAAAAATATCAGCAGCTATTCATTTACAATACGACAATAAATGTAATGTTCTTCCTATTTTTTTGTCAACTTAGTAAAACATCCCAGCCATGTAAAAAAACGTTTGATTCAGAAACAAATTGTAATCAATCCACTAAGCAGGTATACCTGCTCCTCATTTTCGATTTGGTCGCTGACATCTTTAGCTCCCTGACCTTCTCCGATTCCTGCATCCTCCACCTCTTTTAGCTCACCTTTCTCATCTGCCGGAAAATGAAACAGCAAACAGTTAGACAAAACAAGTAAAATATTACGTTTCATTTAATTCTATCAAACAGCTTATGGTTTCACAGCAGGGTTTGAATTGAAAAAAATGCAGATACAGACATATGAACAAAATAAGTATCCACAGAAGGGATTACAACTAATTTTGCTACAAAGTTAAGATTCTGACACAATTAAGTTTATACCACATTTGTAGGTAATTTAAAAACCTGATAATTCTTCCTCCATGTCAGCTGGTGGACAAAAACCTTTAATTAGTAGTTGAGAAAAGATAGAGGATAGAATGTAAGCCAATTTGGTAGTAGTTCTATGTGCAAGTGTGATGGTTTCAACAGCGTGCTGTATCAAGACTTGGTATTCCACAATGAATGGTTGGACAACATGCAGTACAGATTTTACCATCTGAAACATATTTTGTTATTATTGAAGGGCAGTCAGGCAACATGGAATGAATTGGAGCATTGTTATATTTTGTTGCTCATAAATTAGCAGTTGGAAGTCTCTTACCAGTTTATTGCTGTCTGTGTGAACTCCAGTCATTAAAGCTTCAACAAAGTGAAGCATCTTTGCATGAACCTTATTTGTGTGTAGATTTGACACTTCCTTTTCAGGTTCATGAAATATATGATTGACAAGTTGATCATCAAGCATATCCTTTTCTTGTTCAACATCCTTAAAATGTTTAAAAATCGTTTGATTTACAATATGTACATTTTTTGACATATCAACGCTTTACAAACCAGAATAGATGCGGTTTTCAGGTCTTGAACAGCCAAGAGGATACAGTGAATTAATTGATTGGCCAGTTTCAACAATTGTGTTTGATTTGTCTTCTGACTTTTATCACCATCTATAAATTACAAATATGGTTGTCCTTTATATCCATGTAACCCATAATATTTGTCACACCCTTTATCAGTTTTGTATATTGAGGTGATTAGCACAACATTTTTTGTTTTGCAATCAATGATGCAACCATAAGGTATTGCACAAAAATTTAACTCCTTGTAGCGTTTGCCATTGCTAAGGTTTGAGATACTTTGCACTAAAATCCCATTACCATTGGATTTGAGATCATTTACTGCTTTAGTAATAGCAAGTCGCCCATGAGCAACATCCAACAACAGAGGAGATTGACAAAACATGTTTGAAGAATTCCCAGTAGTTTTGTCAGGATGAAAAGTAAAAGTCAGTTTTTCCCAAAGAACTAAGGAAGAATTGTTCAATTCCAAAATGCTGGTTTGAATCAACTGATGTAAAGATTCCGATACAAATGTACCTAAAAGCAGTTTTTGTTGTCACCATGTATATTTTGAAGACTGAAAACAACACACGTGATTTTTACTGTTTTGAAGATGTTACTATTCATATTGTTAAAATTTTCGTTGGCTGCTTTTGCAATTTTGTTGCTGGCAGTGGTTTTTGTATCTGGACTGTATTATAAAATTCTGGATTCTTTTGCAACCAAACCAGAGTATTTTCAGATTAGTTTAGGCAAAATACTTTTTTTTTAGCCCAGCCTCGGATTTTTTACCCATGTCTTACATTATCTAATTTAACAGCTGATTTATTCTGTTAGGAAGACTGTGTGTTTATTTAAGTGTTTAATTGTAAAAAATAAGCCCACTTACTAACAAACAAAACTTGAAAATAAACTTGCCAGTTGGATAGTAAAATAAAAAAAACATGCACACACAAAATAAATGTTTAAAGGGAAACTATTCTAATTACTGTAAATGTGTACAAATTCTGATATAAATGAAATCATAAGGATATAAAATTAAATCAAAAGGGTGAGTTACACCACTTTTAAAATATTTTGAAAAATTATTTGTACCATGTCTCAGTTTAAGGCCATTTTCTGTCAAAACACTAATTTTAAGCAGTTCCTTGTACAACTTTCCATAAACATTTGAGGTAAAAGTGATTTCATTGTTAAGAAGATCCATGGTTTTAGTCCAGACATCATCACCATGGTAACATGTATATGTAGTTTCATGGGTGAAAATGGAATCTTGAAAAATAAAACGTTTTGCTTTTTTCTGTGCTGTGCTAAATATTAAATGTATGTATTAAATAAGTACCTTGTTCAACCTTTGGAGGACATCCTTCAACAACTAGTTTAAACTTTTTGATTGACTCTAACCAGTTGGAAACAACATGAAGGCAATTTTGCAAATTTTCCAGAGTTGTTCTGTGGTTGGACATTGTGTAGTCTTAAAACAATTACATTAAAAACATGATGTTAGTAGACATCACTAAACACTCAATATTTTACAAAAAAAATAGGAATGTTTTTTTTTACCACCAGCTATGTAGCATTTTTCAAACGACTGCAGGAAGTTGCTTATGGAAGATTGCACATGGTTTAAGTTGCTGAGTGTTTCTCGTTGCTTAGTAGTTATCATCATGAGGTGGTTGGTTAATCCACTTATTCGTTGCAGATTTGACATTCCAATTTCCTGAAAGGCAATGGTTAAATGCTTGTCAAAATGTTTTAGTAGGTGTAACTATTTTGAAATTTCACATAATTTTTGGAGACCAACTTTGGATAACTAACTATCACATGTGTGTTTTAAAAAAGTTCAAAGCACCCGTTCTTGACTAAACTGGTGGCAAAACCACAATTAAACAGAAACAAATACAGATATGAACAAAAATAATATGGGGCCCCTTCCTTATAGGGTATTTCTAAATTCGCTGAAAGGACTCACATTAGCATATAAATACTGATGGCACTTTACATGAACTTTATTTCATCGAGCATGATTTGTAACTTTTGGCTATTTTTTACTTTAATCTAACATCATACAAATTTTATTCTATCAAGCAGAAATAAACAAAAACGGCTAACATATACATACATACATACACACATAGGTGCCGAACACGGGTATGCCGGGTATGCGTGGCATACCTGGACGAAAAACTCGGGTATGCCGCATACCCGAGAATCGGACCAACGTTAGTCATGCGTTGTTGCTTTGTAAAATTGTTTCGACTAATACGTAACATACGCAAATGATTTCAATCGAGGTTATTGTCTCACAACCATTAAATTGTTCTCATTCATTACAGTTGTGAAACGTATTCGAGAAGCATTGGAATTTAAAATGTTGTAAATAGCACAACAAAGGTATTGGCGCCGTCCTATGGCAGAAACGCCGCTGTCCCAGGTATTTTGTCAACATTCACGTGATAAAAAAGTTTACCGTTTGTGAACTAAATGATAAAAATACAGCCCAACCTTTGTTGTAACTGCCTACACCACAAGAACAACGACTGGCTAGTTTCAACCGAAAAAAAACAAATAACACCTAATTTTACGTCACAAACATAAGGTTGGTACTTAGCCTACAAAAATTAACGTTGTCGAAAGTTTCAGGCAGGTCAGAACATCGTTGAAACAAAGTACACTAAACTTTAAAATTAATAATGCGTCACATACTCACTGCGTTAAATATGCCACACGTTGTAAACGAAACAAGCGCCGTTAAAACGAACAAAAATGATTATTGTGATTGCTAGGCCAGAAGTGTGTGCGCTTTGTTGCGTGAAAACTAAGTATTTTTGTTATAGTTATTACAGAGAAGATAAATGTTAAACATTAAAGTAATTTGCGACGCATGGCAAAGTATGTTAGGTGACAGTCGAACTAAATCTTTTCTATCTTTATTGTTTTGCCTCCCCGTAATTTAGGCAAATGGGTCGTTAAATTGCAACAGTAGCAAAAGGGCCTGGCGGCGGAATTACGTTGTGTAAAGCTTATATACTGCAACTTTAATGCATTCTTACCATATGCATCCGCAGAAAATATATTTGGCATTATATGACGTCATATAATACGGCATACCCGGAAAAAATTCAATGTCGGCGCCTATGCATACACATGTTTATATGTATATATCAAGCTTTAATGCAGGGGTGGGGAACCTGATTGCCTGTTTAATGTGGCCCCCTGTCAAAAAAAAAATTTTTTTTTGTACAAACATTTCCTTGAAATGACTTCGACATTACTGGTAATCTCCCCATTATAACGCTAAACTTATAAAAATTGTGACGTAACAATCACTCGATTGCCTCTCCTTGCAGCAACAAATTATTTGCCATGTGGCGTTAGTTTTAAATTGATTTTAGAGCTATTAGCGTTGAACCTTATATTGCTATTTAAAATACATTCTTGGGGAAAAAGACAGATCGGTATAATAGAGCTAGGGTGTTCCAGAAAGAAAGGACAAACTCGAAATAAGTAAAAAACTTGTATGCCTTGTTTGTTGCAAACATGTAACAGCAAAGAAAAAAATCAAATCTGGAGCGATGAAATATAAAACCACTTGTGTGCTTAGGGTATTTTTACATGGAATTTGAAAATATAATAATATTTCGCCCTTGTGTAATTTGTGCGGCCCCCAGTACTAAGTAGTTCCCCACCCTTGCTTTAATGCATTACCTTGTTGGGAGATGGAAGTGTGGCATGCATGGCAGACCATGTTGCTATAAGTCTGTAGAAATAATCATCAGCTGACATGCAAAAAGCTGTGGGATCATTGGAATTTTCAAGTAAAACATTGCTTGTCAACATAATTTCTGTTGGCACATTTTTGTTTTTCCAAACCAGGCCTTTTCTGTAAGATACACCTAAACAAAAATAACCACATGTGAAACCATCCTGACATAGAGTCTTACAGACATTTCAGTTTTTTAGCTCAGGCACAAAAAAGTTGTTGCAAGCAAATGTTTCTGTGTTGTAGCTTACATACACAGAATAGACAATATGTTACATTTATTTAAAAGCATACCTAGTGAACGAAGCAATTTAAACAAGTCAGCCAATGCTTTCCGCTTTCTCGACTGAATGTGTTTTGCCTCAGACAATCTCTTCTTTTTTTGCTCCTCATCATTTGATTGCGGAGTTTTTGGTTCAAGTTTTCTCAACACCTCAAAGTTTCCAATGATATCACCTTAAGTTGAAAACGTTTTTGCACAATTAAAATTGTAAATACGTTACTGTACTTTCAGCCAAGTAAAAGGTACAGTTGTTTGTGAATGACTAAACCTTTTTTGCTTTTTACCAAGTTTATGGTTGCAATTAATAAACTGATTAGGATGGTATTGCATAACCATGAGCTTTCTTTTTTCTTAGGTTATAATTGCTAAATATACCTGTAGTATCTTCAATATTCATTAGACATTCTGAATAGTAACTTTTTGCTGTTTTTCTCAAATTCAAAGAATGTGTAGAAAGTTTTTTAGCCACTGTTGAAAGTCGTGGCAAAATTTCAGTTTCTGTATTTTCATCTGTTACCAGTTGTCTGATAAAGTTACAAGCATGGGTAAAGCCATGGTTGAAATCAACATGCACAGCTTCAGCACTATTCCATTGTTTGCAAATCAAAGTGCCTTTGGACTCCTGCAAAACAGCAAAAAAGGTCAACAAGATCACAAAAAACAAAGTTCTAAGAAGGCAAAAACAACAACAACAACAACAACAGTACCTTATTCTGTAAGTTGTTGAAAGAGATTGGATGTGCTTTTAGAACATTTGTGGAAACTGGCTCCACAAGCTGAGATTTAAATTTCTTAACAAACTTAAACAAAGTTTTGTGGGTTCTGAAAAAAAAATATAGTGTATTACAAAGCCCAAGGTCACTTGAAACGCATTATTTTTAAAAATGCTTTACAACATGAAATCATACTTTGCTATTGACTCTTTTACTGAGTAGAAATTGATATCATTCCATTTTGCAATTTTAATAAAGTTGTTTAATTGTTTCTCAATTGGTTTTCTTAATGCTAAAATCCTATCTTCAGCAGCTGATAAAAACTGTGAGTAGTAGTTGTACATGTTGTTCAAAGCTGTTGCAAGTTGTTCTGCAAAATGTTCAAAAATTAAATGGGATTGATAATTTAATAACAAAAAAACTTTTTTAGTTGTTTCAAATAGCACAGTTTTGCTGTGGTCATCCGCAATTAAGCACTAAAAGTGTTCATTAGTGGAATACCCAAGGTTGACTTTTTTGTTAAATATAGATGAGGTTAAAAGAAAAAAAATACTTGCTGCCAGCAATCAGCGAGTAGCAATAGATGTCCTTTTCAAATGGTTTAAAGCAGAAGCTTTTATATTTATGAAAAGCTAACTAGTTTCATATCGTGTCACATATTAATGAAATTACATTATGACAACTCTCGTCATTCCCACATTTTATTTTATCGCATTAGGATTATAAATCCCAACCATTATCTATAAATTTTTTGTAAGTCTTACAGCTTATTGCAAACTGTATGGAAACATAGATTGGGTGAAATACAGTTTGTCCTTCGGCCAACAAAAAAGAATTTAAGGTGTGTCGCTTGTTGCCACTATTAGATGTTGTTGTACATTTACCATTCCAAAGGAGTGTTTAGTGACCGTTTGTAAAGCATATAAATTTTATCTCAGGTGACCTCAGCTAAAGCGCAATAAAAGGCTGTATTTCAAAACTGTATCCCTTTGACTTCTGTTTCAAATGTCCCTTCTTCTTACCCCACCACCATAACAAATTACTTGGGAACCAACTCGTCATTAAACTTGCTGATTTGCGAAACAGCACATAATATACATAGTTTGAAAACATTTTCTTTGTGTTTAATACCTGCTCTGTATCCATTGAACTTCATGTCACAGTAAAATGTGTGGACTAACTGCAAGCGATCTTTAAATTCAACTATTGTGGCAGATTCAATAAACTGTTGAACAGATGTAATAATGTCGACGACACTCATTGTATCTGAAAGAAATTGAATAGTAAATTCAATTAACAAAATTTTAAAATATAGTGAGGCTTATGTAAAAGTATTTTTTATGAGACCATTTTACATACAATTAAAGTGATCTTTGATATACCTTTCTTTTCTAAATATTCATTGACTAGTCCATATAAGTAGAACCACCACTTGGTTGTGGAATCAGACACAGATAATTTTGCATCATCTAACAAATGACTCCAAGATTTTAACTCAAGTTTTCTCCAATCAAGAATGAGGTTGGTGACAGCCTCCAGGTGCAAACATATTGAAAATTCACTGCTTGCATTGCACTCCCATTCCTACAGAATTTAATAACAAAGGTAAATAATCCCATTTATTAGTTTTGGTAAATATAAACAAGTAAAAGTCAGCAGTCTTGATACACAGTAATACATAAATGTTCGTGGAGACTTTTTTGTATTATCAACAAAAAAACAGCACAAAGGTCCTAAGGAAAATTTTGATATTTCCCTTTAGTTATAAGTTTAATAATTTTGTGATTTAAAGATACATATTAAACAAGAAGAATTTAGTAAAAGCATTATTGTTTATGCATTGTCCAAAATTAAATCCCACACAAGGTAAACCATTCTTAATTTTTGGCAAAATATGTTCTACCTGTGCCGTTTCCAGCAAAAGTTCCAAACCATGGACAAATTTCATTAATGGAGAATTAACAGAAAAACATATAATTCTTTCTATTATGACAACAAGCTGGGTAAGAACTGGATGATCCGGGAAGGCACACAATAGTTTGCTTGTCACTGTGGTTTGAAAGTCAGTGAGAACTGCCAAACATTTACTGACTTCTAAGGGCATCGGATCCTTATACACATTTACTTTTCCACCTGCAATACACAAAACAGTTGTAAATCAGATTATTAAATTTTTATTTAGTTAAATTGCTTAAAAACAAAGAAAAACAAGTCCCATTTTGATTTTTAAAACCAGGCTATACCTACTTTAAATGTAGCAAAAATGTGTCTTACAAAATTTGCCATGTATATATATATGCTTAGCATTGATACTAAAACATTAAATATTTTACATTTGCATATTATCTATAAATTGACTACAGTTTAGGAGGCAACTGATAGGGCTACAAACTCAACCGGTCAGTGAACAACAATGACTGATTCCAATTAGTTGCCAAAATTGACTTAATTGGTGAATTGTCTAACAATTCAAACTTACCATCAGATGCAGTAAAACTGCTTTGAAGAGAAGACAACATAACAATATGATTTCTCCACATTTCATAATCAAGTTGTTCACCAAGCAACTTCGGGTACATGTCTGAGATCACACCATAAGCAACATGTTGGGTACAAAGTAAAGGAAGAGAAAAGTCTGTGTCAAAAAAGAAAAAAAAATGAAATCCAACTTTTATTACTGTGCTATCATTTTGTCATAAATGTTTTACCCAAGTTTAAATCAGACTTGGTTGAGGCTCTTACAACATAACCGTGTACATAAACCGTAATATCAAACAGTTGTTTAAGCAGAGGAGTTTCTGTTGCTTTTTCACTTTGGCTGGAACAATCTTGTATTTCCTGCAAAATTAATTGTGTTGGCGGTAAACTGACAATAATATTTGAGCCAAATAAAGCAAAAACAGCACAAATAATTTTACCTCATCAAAATCTGGAAACAATGTTTGAATTTCTGCATCTTCATCCAAAGTGTCATCTTCATGGACCAGGGGTTTGTACTTGTAAAGAGATGATTTATCAGATTCACTGAAAAAAAAAATCATAAATGTCTGTCATTGATACCAACAACAAACACAGCTTAAAAAATTACGTTGAATTAGACTATTTATGTCTGGCAGAATAGTTTAGCTATCCAAATTAAAAACCGGTCTATTAATAAACACTAGGGTTAATGCCAGTACACCATTGTGAAGGTAGTCTAAAGAAAACAAAAACACTTTTTATTTAAAAGCACATTGTTTGAAAAGCCTTGTATACTTTTTCTCCTTTGCATCCTGATCTTTTTGCCAAAGTTGTGCAACCATTTGCAGAACAGTCCTCAAGTTTTTCTTTGTTACATCATTGTACAAAAAAGATTGGTGGAATAGGTCTAGTAACAGTTTGATTAAAACCCTATAAAAACACATGCATTGTTACACCATTTGTCTCCATCATACAAAGGCCATTCAATAGCTAAATACATTGCTACAATTTACTTATTGAGGGTTTTTGGTAAAAACTTACTTGATGTTAAGATGCTTGAAGAACATACATTCCTTGTCTGAAAAAGGAAATCAAAAAGTGTGTTTAATAAAACAATAAAAGTAATAACAATTAAAGGGTAAACACAATGTCGAAACAAGAGGTGTGTTAAATTTATGGTTTTTTATTACCTTTCAGTTGAATAGACATTTCTTCAATTTTTATTGATTTTGTAATAAGATTGTGGTAACAGTTGTTGCTCTGGTTTGAAATCAAGTTGCTCACAAAGGTTTCGACACATAACCCTGTTTGTTCAATGAAGCAATTTTGTGTCTGTTGAATCACTGTCGATCCACTTACTAGACCAAGACCCATTATAATCTAAACATGCAAAAAAGCAACATTTTATTTTCAATGGTACTAAAAGCTATACACACACACACACACCGGCACATACATTCAGATACACACCTGATTAATCGAATCCAGTATTGGTCCAATAATGTCTGGATATTCTGGAAAATTTTGGGTCAACCTTGTACAGAAAGATCGCAATGACGCTTCCAGTTTGTGACAGGAATTTTGAACATTCATGTGCTTCTGTAAGGAAATGTTTTTGTAATAAGACAGAGCATTTTATTTCTTTCATAAAGTATGTACATTGCCTGCTGTGACAAACAATACCTGTTTTTCAAGCAAGTCCAGAACATTTTGTATGGCTGAGCTGCTTACAAACGAAGAGGCAAAACTTTTGCAGACAGACAGAAGTTGTTGAAACTATGATAAAAATAATCCATTTAAAGATTCCAAGGTATTGTCTACATTGCTTCCTACCAACATTTTTATTTTTTTCTGCAAACATACATTACATAACAAACCTTTTTGTCATTGGGCCGAAAAGCACATTTCTTTCCCAAACTGTCCAATTTATCAACTAGCAAATTGAGGTATTTAACTGTTGCTTCTGTTCTTGGGTGTTCAATGTTTTTTTGATCATTGCAAAATCTGAGTAGTGTTTCATCATTTTCCACTATTGTTACATTCCTCAACATTTTGTGATAATGGTTTCGGACATCAAGATCTGTTTTCAGTCGGTTGTGCTAAAATTAATCAAAGTAATATTTTGGTGAAACAAACAAGCAAATAACTGATCTATTATTACTTTTCTGGCAATTTAAAAAAAATTAAAACAGTTTTTCATTTTCCACACAGAAAAATATTTTATAACTTACTACATCACTAAGGCATTCGAATTTTGTCTGAAATTTTTTGACTGGATCAATTGTGCATGTAGGAGTCACCAAAGTTAAACATAGTAGTCCTAATTGCACAAACGCTTTTCCAACAATGATGGTCAGTTCTGTTAGTTCCAGGTTTGACTTTGTCTGCTGAAAGTTAACGTTGGATGATGTAAGCATCATTATCAACTCTAAATTAACATAATATGTTTTTTGTATCTTACTTTGTCCCACTCAGGGCAGTCAGCAGAAGACAGTTGTCCAAGCATATGAAATATATTGACAACCAAATTGGTTACAATGTTGAATTGTCTGCCAATACAATTTACCCAATTTGACTGACAAGAGACAGAATGCTGCACAAGTGATTTAAAACTCCCAATACTCTCCAGCACACTTTTAAATCGGTCATTGAGATCTGGACAGTTCTGTAACATCTCCAAGCTATTCAAGGCCAACTTTTGACATGCAGAGTTAAATTCAGGTTGTTCAAAAATCATTTGAGAAAAACTGGTTTGCTGAACTGTGTGCAATATTTTTTGAACATTGAGCAGCAGGGTCAGAACTGAAAAATTCAACATTGGCCCAATGTGCAGGCCTGAATACTCAAATCTTGAAAAATATGCAGCACCAGTCCATAACATCTGCTGTACAACTAACAGCTGTTTTTTCTTTTTTTCAAAATCTTTTACAGATACTGTGTGCTGATGCAAAGATTGGTCATAAAGCATGTTAGCATCAAATGGTATTTTCATCGAGTTGGTGTACATGGAATCACTAACCAAAAGTAGAGGAAACAGGGAGGTAGTTAAGGTTGGTGGCACAAAGTTTGCAGATCCAAAAGTATAATCATTTTCTTGGCCCAAACTAGCTTGAGAACCACCACACTCATTTCGAGGAGAGAAGTTATTTAAAACATTCACCACTTGCTTCTCCAAACTGTTTGAAGAATTCAGGCCTTGTGTAGCACAAGAGTAAACTTCAAGGTTGGAATTACACACTTGATTTAATTGGAAAGATGAAGTTTTCAACATAGAGCACATCATTGAAACTTGCAGAAAGTCAGACAAGGGCCACACTTGCCTTTCCAGTGTAGAAATACCAAATGTACGTATACTCAACGGGGTTTCATGAGATTCAAACAGGGGCTTAATCTTGTTTAAACAGTCATTGAAATCTTTGGTATTGCACAATGTCTTCGAAACTTCAAATAATTTTTCTGCTTCAAAATCAGAAAGGTCACAGGAAAGTGTTTTTATTAACTTTACAATGTCATTCCAATGAAAGCTTGTGTTTGCTTCTAGATCAAAAACACTTTTGCAGGCATTCAAAATCGCCCCGATTATTTGCTTTGATGCTTTTTGAAGCAAAAAATTATGCTCTGTACCAAATGGTTTACAATCCGAGAACAAGCTTCTGAACTTAGTTTGAAATTTTTTCTCATTTGCATCTGATGATTTTAAGACTAAATTTATTTCACTGATGAGGTTTTGTAGCTCAGAAAATGGACTTTCATGTTGATTGGAACTGACATAATTCACAAATGATTTTATACAGGATTGTAAACATCCAAAATACAATGTAAAAGTGGGAAGAGAAAATGTTGACTGCATAAAGTACCTACAAAAAAGCACAATAAGAAATTATAATTATAAGACATTCAGAATAAATTGTGTTACAACAAAATCCAAACCTACCTCCATATGAAGGAAATTTCCATAAGTTTTCTTTGACATAAAACAGTCATCTCATCACTTTTTACATCAATGGGCAACTTTTGTAAACCTCCGGCAATTAAACACCTATAAACAATGTTTGCTCATAAAACCATTTGCAAAGCATTTTCCTGTTATAAACTTATTAAGTCTGTACCACACCGTACAAAACTTTTTGATAACTGAGTTGTTTATGCCCCCAAATAAAACTGTACTATTACAAGGAAAAAAGATGAGCCACACTCTTTAATTTAAATAGTTTTTTAAAACTTGTTGAAAAATCCTCAACAAGGCTAAAGTAAATATGTTTTATCTGTAGAAACCCACCATTTTTCATACAGTGTATAAAGAGAGACAAGCGCAGGATGAGGAAGGTCACTTAACAAAATCTTGTTCTCATAAAATGCCTGGGCAGCCTGAAAACATGTCAAGTTTTCCAAATTTCTGCAAAAACAGTTGGAACAATGTTGAATATGTGACAACACCAGTCATAACAATTTTGTGAAACCTTTTCCTTTTTCTTGAGTGTGATTTTTTTGGTTGAGCAATAGAAATTGAGGATAAACTAGCCTGTTCATCAAATTTTAATGTTACTTGGACCATGGAAAGAAGGCAACTGCGCAGCATGGAAAAGTCCTGAACAGGAATTGCTGAGAAACAAGTACCATTAAATGCATAAAATTTTTATATTAAGAGTATACAATAAGGTTAACTTTATTTTTTAACAGTTACTTAACTTACAAAATATTCTCCAAAGACAGTACATATCATTTATGTCCAGTGTTTCATACCGGAACGGAACTTATTTATTTCGTTATTTCGTTCTGGACCGATATTTTCGCTTCGTTCCGGTCTGACCAAAATAAATTTATTACGGTATTTTTCGGTATTTCGGTCTTAACAAAAGAACATTTCTTTTTGGTCTTTACAACTATTAAGCGAAAAAAGAAAGAAAGTTGCTGCACACAAGAATTATTGTCGGTAGTTGTTACGTCTCATAACATTTGTCAATGATGGTCAAACGGATTTGAAATGTAGGATCTTCAATTTTTATTATAGCCTAAATAAAAAATAACGGTATTTCGTTCCGTTCCGGTATTTTGAATATTTTTTATTTCGGTATTTCGTTCCGGTATTTGAGCCAAAAATTATTTATTTCGTTCCGGTATAACGTTCCGTTCCGGTATGAAACACTGTTTATGTCAATTTTGAAACCAAGTTCAAAGTGATACTTACCAAGTTTGCAACATAGCTGGTTATTTGTCTGTGGATCCCAGGAAAGGTATTTTGATACTTTCTAAATAAAAGAGTTATAGCACAGGTTTCAGAAAAAAACGTTTTTTGTACAATTTGGTAACAAAAAAAACAAGGCAACTACAATAGAACAATACCATAGCACAAAATGTCCCATCAGCAAACAAAAGTTCCAGCATTCTTTGAAACATTTTTGGGTAATCCTGGAATGTTTCCACATGTAGAGCATTTTCTATAAAACAAAACAAATAGATTAGACTCCTAAAGTTGAAGTAACCAACCATTCACATACCAGTCACTCTGCTCTGAAAAAAGTCTTCAAAAACATGGCATCTTATCTTCCAGTCATTAGGTGTTGCATTTTCGGCAAGAATTTGTAAACAACAACATATGACTGTGTGAAGACTGTCTGTACTGTTTCTGCAAGATTTGCATTGAAAAGAATAAATGATTGCATTTAATGCATTTAAACCTATAAGCTTATCCATGGCTAGTGCTCTACCAACCGTTCTACACAAGCTCGGTGCTATGCCAGTTGAAGATCTGCATGTGCAGCATTTGAGGCAGACAAGGGTGCTTGTGATTTGCCTTTTGTTTGGCTTAATACCGAGCCTGTGTATCTCAGTTAGTAAACCATTAGCTCTGGATAGGTTCATGTCATAGGTTTGTGGTTATAAAAATGTGGTAATACTTATAAGACCGTCTTGATTTAGTACATCACCTTTAACAGTTTTCTATTGTTAAATACTAGGTGTTTGTTGAGCATAAAACATGTACAAAAAAACAACAACTAGAAAACAGTTTATGTTGTTGTCTTCTAATGTTTGAAATATATGTTTGTTATAAATCACCTTGTTAATTCTGATAAAAGGTCAAAAACCTTGAGTTGTCTCAAAATCATGGAAAGCATTGGGTTGTTGGCAAATTCTTTTACTGTTGGCAGTTGTACTTGAACTTGGTATTCTGCATTTTGTAGGAACATGGGCTGAACATATAAAACACAAGATAGTAAAAATATACTGCAAATTTAAAACATTAATACTGCACAAACACAAAATTACATGGAAGTATTATTATAAACCCTAAATGAATTTCATCACAGTACGCCAGGGCCATTGAATGAATTTCACTGATAAAAAAAAACAAATAAATAAATTGTACCTGAGAAATTTCAATTCCCCTTCTGTACAAGGCCATTAAATGTTTGCCTTTCTTCAACATGCTTGATTGTTCTGAAATCTCTTCATTTCCTACACACAATTGAAAAGTTTTAACAATCTAAAAGCTGCAACATTTTCACTTTACCCAATATTTAGTTATGTGGGGTTATTTTCAGAAATAAAAACACATTTGTTTAATATCATACAATCACTAGTCTGAAAATTTTTGATATTGTTGTTTTACGAAAACTTTCAAGTAGCATCTAACATAGTTATGGCCGTAACATGATGAAGATAAGACAACTTCAAAACTTCTACCTGCAATGTTATCAACCATCTTTTGACAAAAGCTTTCTTCAGAAGAATCAAAAGACTGTGAGTTAAGAAGCATGGCAGTTTCAGAAAACATTGAAGAACCCAAAGTCATTTCACCACACTTTAATAAATGGATCTCAATGCATCGGTTTCTCATTGCTCTCGATAGTTCACCATAAACAGGATCAAGTGCAAAAATTAATCTAAAATATTTTGTAAGTATTAGTTTATTTAAACACCAATGTTTTTAAAGGTAAAACCATGGAGAACCTTTACCCTAAGCCAAAGGGATTGAAAATCATTTAAATAATTTATTCTTAAAATGTACATTGATGATGTACGTTACCAGAGCCTCTTTACTGTGTTTTTTAATGTAATACCAAATTTATTTTATTTAAAAAAAAATTATCACACAATATTATGAATGTTAGATCGAGCACATAGCTTCAATTCTATAGGTACTGTCCAAAATACAAATTATAGTTATATTTTGAAATGTAACATGTCTACCTGAAGTTGGGATGGGGTTTTATTTCTGTTATTTTTCCGTTAATTATGCCTCTTTCGGTAATGCCAAGTATTCCATCAGGTTCCAGAAGAGCGTTTAATCGATCAAGGACAGATGGGAGACAAAAGTTGGCATCATCAACAAGCAACCAATCACCTGAGAAACATCAAATAACTTGTCTTGTAAAAACACAATAATTTTTACTTATTTATTACATATTGCAGGATGTTTGCACATATTATTATGAACATGGTTAAAATAACAATCTAACAAACAAATGGAAGAAATTGTTACCATTTCTAAGAGCTTCAACAAGAACACTGTCAGACCATTCATAGGTTCCTTTGTGTTGAGTTTGTGATATAACAGCAATACACTTTTCCAAAAGATCTTTGACAAGTTTGCAAAAATATTGTTTTTAGTTATTACCCTATTGTGTTTGCCCTGTTATCAGTAACAAAAAACACATTTAGATTTGTGAGAAATCCCTCACCTATTGGAACTTCCAATTGCAAATAGTCCAAATTCTGGAGTGTTGTCTTCAGTGAGGACAGTAAACGTTTCAAGGTTTGTAATGCATTATCAATTAGGTCTTGGTCTTTTACATGATTAACTCTGTTTATGCAGAGCCCAAGCTCATCAACAACCTAAACAACACATAACATGAGCACAAATAATAAATTGCTACATACAAATAAAGTCACCTTCAAAAGATTTTGACATTGCATTGAATTCAATTCAACATCTGCCAGAAAACTCTCGCAAGACTTAAGAATATGTCTGAAGAGAAGGTTAAATTTGATGTGCATACTATGGACAATATAATTTTTAAGCTTAGTATGGGCAATTTACCTTTTTATGTCATGGAGAAGTGTCAGAATATTTTTTGTTTGATCCGCTTGTTCATAACCACCCAATAATTCAACAGCATCCATAGCACTGTTTGTTGACATGATTCTTAATTTTTGACCTGACAACGTTGCCAGCATTTTTACCAATCTGCTTTTGCCCGAACCGCTTGACCCAGAAATGATGCATGGCCAGTTCTTAAAACAATGTCGACAAAATTGTTTAATACATATATACAGGAAAGAAAAAAAATATGTAATACAGTTTGAACCATGCATTTTATAGGTAATTGTTGTGTACAATTAATCACACCTAATAAAGACACTTCTGTAATTGATGACTAATAGGAGAGTAAAATAAAGTGTTAAACTGAAAACAGTTTGTAGCTTATGGGAAACCCAAAAAATAGGGAAGCCTGAACTAATATGTAACAAAGGTAAATTAATAAAAACATTATTAGGGTGCAATCTTTTTCACCTTTTTGAAAAGTCAAAGTGGTTTGCTTTTATTTAGCAACACAAATCTATAATTGTCCACAAAAACTAATAATAATACAGCCTAAACCAATGGGTATAATAAACTAGAAAGGTGGATTGCAGAAAATTTTCATTTAATATATTGTATGTCATATTTTATAATTTACTGTATTCACCAACTGACCCATTAGCTTGACTGTTGTTGCAAGTAAAATTGCATATAATGATGTTCAAATTGTCAGTAGTATTAATATAGTGCAATTTGGTTTTGAAATATTTCCTTTACGTTAAATGGGGTCAAAACATACAAAGACCAATTGTAGGTATCTCTCTGCCATGCTGTGACTGTTTGAACAACTCTTTCTTAACTAAAAGTGCTAAACAAACTTGTGTTAGAAATGAAAAACAACTGGATGAAACAAAGTATTCCTTGCAAGAACAAATTACACAAGATAATATATATAAACCAACCTGATTTAATGCAGCACCAAGAGACTCTGCAGAATGAAGCATATTTGGCAATAATCTGTATTGCAACATCGTTGGAAAATATGACTTGCTTCGATTCATCAGTACATTTCCAAACTAAAAAGTAAGTCACACATAAGAAATTCATTTTTATTGTTGTTGCATTAAGAGTCATTTTTTTTTTTCAGTAGTAAACCATAATAATTGTGTTTTTTACCTGTACAAAGTCATTAGTAATGTAAAAGTTTGCAGATGGTTGGTAAGCATGAGTATGAAAAGTTTGGAAAAATAAATTTTCCATCTAAAAAAAAATACATTTTTAGTTATTTTTTTCTTTCTCACCAAAAAACAATGTCTTATCTTTTAAATGTGCAAATACACAAAAAAACCTGCATACATCACACTGAAAATTTTACACATGTTACCTTTTTTCTGTCAGCATCGGTTCTAAGTCTCTCAATGTAAACCAAGTACATATGTTTTGAAGCATCTTCATGTAAACCTTTTGCAACATCATCCGCCACCAGAGTGCACCAGCAAGTCATGTCACGCAAATTAAATTCCCATGGTGAACCAAGATGTGCCCAGGATCGTTCAACCACAATCTGAGACTGAACCTAAACATTTACACACTTTAATCAAGTAGTACTTTGTGAGCTACATTTCCATGCATGTGTTTCAACTCACCAAAGTATTGAACTGAATCATTTTATGAAGCAATTCCGACGTTATTTCTGGAAATCGTTTCATGAGAATCAAAAACAAATCTGAGTTTGTGAGATTTCTGACATACACCTTCAAAATATCAAAGGTTGTGAAACAGAACAATAAAGCGTGACATTAAACTTAGGGTTGACCACACAACTTTTGAAAGTTCAAACAAACATGGAAAACTTACTTCCGGCTTTAGTGAGGGTAAAGTTTAAAATAGGCTTGAATTTTCAAATTACGTCAAAAAATGACGTCTAGAAGTCTGGCTTTTTGCTAATGAATTGACTGCAATTACAGTTTGTGACGCACATAGGGCTAAAAAGTGATTCAGGTCGTCAATCGTGGACCCGTGCAGGCGTCAAATTTACAACTTCTTATCTTCAAATCACAATCAGTTTCAGGGCAGCCAACAACACCAATTGATTGCAAAATTGAAATTCAATTGTTTCCTATTACTTTCCAGTTAGGTAATTTACAATGAGGTCAGTAAGAAGAAAGGAACCACAACTGTCATTCATAAATTACAATCACAACACTCTGGACTCATAGTAATTTTATCGTTTGCCAAAGAGTCAACTAAAGTGACACTGCTTGCTAAAAACGAACAAGAATTCGAAGATACTTTTAAAAATCCAAGTTAACATGTTGAGATTATGGAGTTTTGTGTTTCTTAGTTTTCTTTTAAATGTTTGTTCTTCAACACCTCTATACTCGGAAGAAGATGCATTTTTTACAAGTTTGCATTGCAATCAAACAAGGACAGAACTATGGGGCACATTGGCTATTAATTATGATTGCACATCAAAAAATATTTATTACTTGAAGAATGATCAAACTCAAAAGAATGAGAATCACAAACATATAAAGAGACATGAAAATAATCGTGCATTGATTCGATTTGATATCAGACACAATATGCTGACAAAGATTACAGATGAATTTCATCAAATTCAGGCTGACAAAGCACGACGTATAAAAGATTTGTACTTATCATACAACAGGTTTGTTTTCTGGATTATGTTTTCTGGATTTTAGGCTTTTTACCAACTTACGGCAACTATCATTTTTACTCGGTTTACTAATTTTGTGATGAAATTTAGGTTGCACTTCATCAAGGTGGATAGCTTTACTATGCTACGAAATCTGCATTCTCTGTTACTTGATCATAATCAACTTCAATATATCCCGAACCTTGGACCACTCAGCAATCTGGAGGAGCTTGACATATCTTACAACACCAGGATAAAAGAGTTGTCATCTATATCATTGCCAACAAGTCTGCAAAAACTTTTGATTGCTGGTGTTGGAATCAAAAGAATCACCAGGTTGGAAAAGCGTTTTTTCCACAAGTTTATTTGTTTACTTTTATAGTACTTGTAAGAATTTATACTTTAGTGCATGTTTCAATGGATTAACAATGTTACATCATTTGGATATGTCTGATGGCATTGGAACAGGAATACGTAAGCGGCAAATTGAAGATGGTGCTTTTAATGACTTACACAATTTGACAGAGATTGACATTTCATATACTCTGTGGGACAACAATGTTAGCAGTGAAAATTTGTGGAAACACTTGACTAACCTTGAACAGTTAAACGCTAGAAGGTGGTTGTGATTTTTCTGTGATTAGTTTAAATGTCAATGTTAGAGGAAAGAAAATTTAACTTTTTTTCTTTTGACAGATGCTATTTGAAGAAACCATTACAGATATTTAACTCCACTGACAAAACACCCTTTAGCACACAATTGAAAGTGCTGGATTTTTCTGGAAACAAAATTGACAGTCAAAACCTCACAAAACTATTGTTTTTAAATCTAACAAAGCTTTATCTTAATAATACCAAACTTGTTGAAGTACAGTCTGGTTTTAAGGTATGTTTTGGAAACCTACCTAAGATTAAAAATAAACAAAATTTGAACAAAACGAACACCAATATATGTATTCAGAACATGCCCAAATTGAGTGAGTTGCACTTAAGTGGGGTTGGACTACAAAATGGCAAAAATCTTGATCTTCAACAACTACAAAGTTTAAGGTTTAGTCTGTTGGAATAAAATCAATTTTAATAAATTCCATTTAAGCACATTTCTGTTTTTATTGGTCCAGGTATTTGGATATCAGTTACAACAAACTTTCAAGTTTTCCTGTTTTTCCCCCATATTTAGAGATATTAAATATATATGGAAACAAACTTGCAACCATTGAAAAGAAAGCTTTTTCAAATATGCAACATATCACATCATTAAATCTAACAGGTAATGCCACTACTATAAAACCATAAAGCCCACACATAAAACCCTTTTGAACTTTTATCAGGTCAAGGTATCACAACAATAGAGCAATCTGCATTTTATAGCAATGGAACCAGAAATCTACTCAAACATTTGTATTTTGACAATAACAAATTGACACAAATCAACACATCATCATTTATTGGACTGGACAGTTTAAAAGAGTTGAGTTTAGCAGGTAAGTTATTTTAACATAAAATATTAAACAAAATTCATCTAATAAGCTGACAGATGATATTATAAGTGTGGTGGTTACAACCAGTGGTGAGATTCAAATTTTCTGTCAACCGATTCTACAACAAAAGTCATATTTTTCAGCTGGTCCTGTTACAAAAAGTCCATTGACAGTAACCAGTAGTGCTAACCCGTTCGCTGATTTCATAAAATTCTGTGAGGCAGTTCTATAGAAATGATGCGAACCGGCTGAATCCCACCACTGGTTACAACTTGTAAACATCAAAGTTACACCCAGAAAACAAAACCATTGTTGCCACCAGTAAATTGCTAAATGAGACAAAAAGTACTCAAGTAAAAATGTCTTGAACTTATTTTCAATTTATTTGGCAGGCAATCAAATACAACAAGTGATTGGAACTTTTCCATTACCTTTACTTCAAGTTTTGGATTTGTCAAACAATGATCTTACATATATTTACCCGAATATGTTTAGAGAAATACAAAGTCTTCAACAACTTGATCTTTCTAAAAATTTAAATCTTATTGATTTGCAGTTTAATATTAGTAAGAATGACAAAAAGTGTATGTGCATGAAAAAACAAAATTTTAAAAATGTTTTATTCTTACATAGCAATGATGCACCTAACAATGCTTAATCTCAATGACTGCAATTTCACTTGGATACCAGACCTTTCAAATCTTCCTGCTCTAGAAACACTAAAATTAAGCAACAACTTTATCGGAGAAGTAACTATGTCAGACTTTGACCGCTGTTGCCAAAACTTAAGCACTCTGATTATGGATAGAAACCTGATAGAAATTGGTCAAAGGCCAGTTTTTGGCAATCTTACAAATTTAAAATTTCTTGATGTCAGTGAGAACAGTGCAAACATTTCAATTCATGTAAGTAAACATTAGTAAATTACTTAAAATTGGTTTGTTGCAATTAAAAGCAGCTGTGTCAAGGATGTACATTAATATAAAAATTCTAATAATGGTTGCAGTTAACCCAAAATATATTTGGTGTCACGGTTGAATAGTTTACCAATGTAACATACAAATACTGTATATCTCTTAATTATGTGCAAATGTTTAGGTCATCTTTTTTCTCTGTCGTAATGTTTTACACCAATACAGCTGATTTTTATGCAGAATTAAGATTTCACAAAATACACTCTTTTGATTTTCAGGCTTTTGAAAACCTTGATCAACTAGTCACATTGAAACTGAAAAACAATGACATAAAAGATTTTTTTACCAGTCCTTTTCCCAACCTTGAGATACTTGATATGGGCCAGAACAAGTTGACAACATTAGGAACTAAACCATTGCATATACTGATGCCCAAAATTCAACAAATAGACTTCAATAGTAATACCATAACACATGTACAGGTATTACTCAATGGAGTTTTTACAACAAAATTTAACAAGAAAAGAACCAATAAGGTTTTTTGCAGGATGAGCTGTTGGAAAACATGGAAAGTTTAACCTTTATTAACTTCAAGTACAATGCATTTAAATGTCCATGTAATGAAACATCAGAAGAGTTTCAATCTTACTTGTACATTAAAGCATGGCTTAAAAATTTTGCTCAAAAAGAGAAAGCAGATCCAAGATTGGTAAGAAACAGTAAATTTGCTGTTTTTTGTCTCTAACAAGTTTTTAAATTAAGTTGATTTAAAATTTAGGGAAAATGTATTTCTGTATGTATGTGACCCTGTGATGTTCCCTTAAACAAATAATTTGTCAAACAGGAAATCAAACCAAGCATATTAAATCTTTTCACATACTACTGCATCCGGCACAATGAAAATGACCTTGTCAACTTGTTTGATGATTTTACTTGTGACAAAGCATACTATGACTATGAAAGCATGTTAAATGTAAGTATATGCGCAGAAAACATGCACAGTTTGTGGCAATGTTTATAAGAGACCAATATATATCACTTGTCAGAGAATTTTGTGATGTTAACCTGAGATTTAAGTTTTGTTATCTTGGAAAGTAAAGTTTAAACAAGACTTCAAAACCCTTAAAAAAACTGAAACTTTTTTTAGATGACCGACACATCTTACTATCCTCTCTATGGCTACTGAGTTCAACTTGAAAGTATTCTATTAAACCATGTTTATAGTTTGTATTTATTTCTATTGTATTTATTGCTTGTGATTTGATGTTCAAGTTGTTTTTGTTGTGATTTTGATGTGCCTATTAAAGAAGCAGTAAAAAGTAGAATGTTTAACAAAAAGTTTTTAAACTAGTACAATAAGAAGTTGTCAAAACTAGTATCTCAACCATGCTATAAAAAGTAAAAAGGTTTAAAAAGATATATCTAACCTACCTGGGTAAATCGATTCAGAAAACTTTTGGGAAGACCCTTTCTTCCACCACCTTCCTGTAAAGGATTTTGGCAAGCAAATATCCTTGTTTTATCATGATTAACAGTAAATGTTTGACCCAAATCAGGAATGTAAATTTCTCCACGGTGGTCAAAAACACTGTTTAAGCTCTCCAATACAGACTGTGATGCAAGATTCAACTAAAAATAATGAAGAAACAACTTGTTACGTTATAAAATGTTTATTACCTGTCTATAAAGTCTACACCAGGGGTGGCCAACCCGCGGCTCTTCGCCTGGTTTTATGCGGCTCTTAAGTTTTTGTCGAAGTTTGGAGCCATTGTGTATATTTGGGTAAGTATGTGGCGATCTGGTACAAAAATCGTTAAATTTAAAGTAAAGCTTTAACAATTTTGCTTTTGAACAAACTTATTATCGGCATGGACACAAACCTTGCCTTAAAACTGCAACTTTATGTGGCAAACGGCTTGATTATGATGGCATATATTTAATTGTGAACAATGAATGGTTGCTCATTGTTGCGTACAATGCGAATGAGACACAAAGCAACAGCGATATTTACAACAAATGTGTTCCAAAGTAAATAATGCATTTGTTTTTCGGGTTATGACGAATGTTATATTTTATCGGCAGTTTGTGTTGGGTTTGAATTGAGCGATTGTGGGTGGTGAATGCATTAATGACGTCGCAATGAATTTAGTTTCGCCACTTTGCACTTGGGGCACATGCGCGTTAGGTGTTTGGGGCGCGTGCGCGTTAGATGAAAATACCGCAAGTTTTTTCAGCAGGGAAAATCTTTTAAATAAACAATTTTGGTCAAGTTAGCCTTCAAATTGGCAATGAAAAAATATTTTAGCAATTCACCAGAAATGAATCTCAAATGAAAAAAGGGGTATTTTAATTCATATGTTTTTGTTTGATGGATTCTTTGAAATGAGAGTTTTGTGTGAGAGACAGTGTTTGCACTGACCATTTATTGTTGAAAATGACTAGCCCGTGGTCTGTACAAGTCAAATTGTGTCATTATTATGTTGGTGTGCGACATTTAGAATAGATCTGGCTAAGCACAGGTCTCCGTGTGTGAGGAAGGGACGAGTCATTTAACAAATGTGCTTATGTGTATAATGTGGCTCTTTGTGGTAACACAATAAAAAATATGGCTCTTCGGCTTTGACCGGTTGGCCACCCCTGGTCTACACATTTATTTCTTTTACATTTAACAAGTTGCTTTGTAATAGTCTTGAGCTATTACGAAAAGCTTTTGATAAGATTTTAAAGTTACTTATTCCTCTTGTAATTTTTTTAAAAGTTTATTCCTAGATAGCCCACACAGCACTCAAATCCTAGGCACCAAATAAACTCTTTCTGTGTAAAATCCATGACTGCCTTCCTCTTTCAATCTACTTTCGATTTATAACTTGCATACATGTGAAATTTATGATGCCAAAAGTGTTTAAACAATGCATTTCTGTATGAAAAACATTTTAAGCTAAACTTCAATACCACCTTCCATTATAGCAGGGGTGGGCAAACTGCGGCCCGCGGGCCAAATGCGGCCCTTGATTAAAGGTTGAGCGGCCCGCATAGACCCTTGGATTTCAAATGTCCTGGCAAACAAGTTCAACTATTATATATTTTTGAGCAGATTAATGCGCCTGGTACTATTTTTTCTGAGACCTGGCAATATGTGGCTAGATTCAAATGCGATGTAACTTGTAGTTAAGCATATTTGATAAGCAACAAAGAAAAATCACCTTGTGTTATACACAGGTGTGGCCCGCGATCTAATTTTGGCAATTGTATTTGGCCCCACAGTAACAAAGGTTGCCCACCCCTGATTTAGAGCCTAAAAGAGACATCTGTGTGGCAAAAAATCACAATCCTTATAGTGGCCAGGTAAACTCACAACTTTGTAACTTTTTTTACACAACTTTTACCTCATCGAGCACCACCCAGTGGCCAGCTTTTAGTGCACTTAGCAAAGGCCCGTCTCTCCATGAAAATTCACCACCCAAACCATGTTCCACAGGCAGGTCTTCACCAAATAAATCGGATGCATCCTTAAGAACAAGAACTTTTTGTGCAAATATAAACTATTGACCTAACCACTAAGTAATTGTGAAGAAAAATTTGTAATGCATGTCTGTAGTAGCGAATGTTGAACACACTACCTACAAGCACCAGACTAGCCACAATCATTCGGTTAAAGCAAAACATGTTGTCAACACTTCAAGAAACAATAGACAAAACTTATGGGATGTGTATCAGTTCGACTGCACCAATGTTTTCTAACAAGTTTACTGGTGCAACAGTTTAGTTATATCAGTTTTGACTATTACTTTCAAACCATTTCCTTATTTGTGTGTAGTAATTTGCCCACCGTCTGTTCTGAAAGGTTAATCCTGACCAGATGATGTCCTGAAAATTTTGCAATAGCTGTGACAAGACTGGTTTTTCCTCCACCTGGCGAACCTTCAAGTAATATTGGTCTTGGAAGTTGAAGAGCTCTTACCACCCTCAAGGCATTGTGGGAAGTTGTGTGCGCATCAAATGTAAATTGAATATCATCTGGAATCACACATTTACCTGGAGACAAAATTTATAATAAATTATTTTTGCCATATGGTCGGACACCAAAAGTTAAAAAAAGTATCTATAAAATCTAAATTTTTTACCCCAGTCATTATACAGCAACTAAAATAAAAACTAATGATGTGATTCTAAAGTTATATGTTTAAGTACTTTTTAATATAATTTGAGCTATTACCATGTTTGTTTTAATATAATGATCCTAAAAACCAAGCTTTCACAGAAAAACTGGATGCTATCTGATCACTTTCAAACCAACTTAAACAAACCACTATTACACATAAAAATATTGTCAAAAGAAGCAATTATTATTTTGAAATGTCTTTTGGCACTCATTGTTTTAAAGGTTGCTGGCCCCTGATGTAAAGTAAGCATTTGGTATCACAAGTAACAGATTTAAAGTAGAATTTGTTGCTGTTTGTTTAACATCACACCCAAACTCTGCTTAAGTAAGTTCTACCTTTTTCAACAGAAAAAGGTCCCATTCCAAACAAGCAGTCATCTGTATACGTCTTAAATGGTGTAATTGTAGAACCATTCATTTCACACTGCAACCAGCTAAGACTTGTTTGTGATAATGAGGTGAATTGGTCACACTCAGTTAACTGTTTAATAAGAAACTTTAAACATTCCGAGCGAGCTTCTTTACTCTGAGAAGCAAAACCACCCGATAAACCTAAAATAAAACACAGAAATATATCAATCTGACCTTAGCATACATTGTAATAATCCACATAAATCATGTTGCCATATCATAATTGGTGCCAAAATTAAGAACTTTTAATGATAGTCGTTGATACTTTACAAGGCAATAGTTATCCTACAAAAAAACAGTTCTTGTTTACACATGTACACATTTTTGAAATGCTTCTTGACAATTTTAATGTACCCCTACTTTAATAACTTTGCCTCCATGTGAGAAAGATCCACTAAATCGTTAGTTGGATACTTCAGGAAAATTACCCCATTAAATATGTGTTACAAAATAAGAAATTTAAATGTTTATTAATTAACTTTTACTGTGTTTAAAAAGCATAACTCTCACCTGATCCTATCCCATCTACATACACCAAACATACAGCATGAATATAACAACTTGGAAGATCCATTTTATCACATGACAAACTCACAAACTTTGCCAACGTCAGAAGATCACGAACAGAAATCACAAATCTGAAAATATTTTTGAAATCATGAATACGGTGCTAAAAATGATAATAATTATAATCAGTATTTGTAACAACCTTTTGCCAAACGACGTTGACTTAAACCAGTTAACAAAATCCACGATAAGTTTTGCATAAACTTTGGGATAGTGAAGACCAACTGCTCCATTCTGAAAAAATTACAGCATATTTTGTGCTTAAAATAATTCTTAAAGTTAAAAAGGTATATCTTGGACTGCTGTATGTGCAGACACATAGCATAGTGGTACTTTCAATCAACAAATTTGCTGGCAAATTAAGACCCGTAACTAGATGTTTGTTATATTGTAGTATTAGAATTGGTCATGACTCTTATATATTACTTACGCCATGTTGAGTTATTAGCAAATTGTGTTCAACAATCCTGGTAAGATCTTCATTATCATGAATCACATCACACCATATTTCTGTCAATCTGTTGCGGAGTGCAGGGGAAAGCTAAAACAGTTCATATAACTAAACTGATAAAGAAATTAATGTTAAATAACCTAAAAAAACATACCAAACAGGCATGTGCGGTAACCTGGAATGTTAAACAGTTTATCAGGGGTATCCGTTATTGTGGCATGATGTTTGGATGTACAATTGTAAGGGAATTTACTGCTACAAACTTTAGCAGTAAGATGTTTAACTAGAAGGGTGACTTAGCACATATTGCCCTTGCATATATATACACTATAACCTATTTTAAAACATTAATATATTTTCTGCACTTATTTTATATTGGGTCCCATATCAGCCACTGTCTTTTGCAACCTTGGTTGTTTGTGCAAGCAGAAACTCATGGGTCCTCACACATGCAAAGTTGTAAACAACACATTTCAAGAGATAACCATGAGAAAGTTTGTTGTTGTAAAACACAATAATCAGTGCTGAGCATAACTAAATATGTTATATAAAGCAGGGCTTCTCAAACTGTGGGTTGAGATCCCAATTGGGGTGGCCGAATATAATTTTGGGGTCCCGAAACATTATGCGTTATTATTCACAATAAATGGTATATATGCGTACATTTATTGCTCTAAACACATTTTGTAGAACTTAAAAGAGTATTACCAATACCAGCCTAGTAGCCATTTGCGCCAGACTGATTTATGCCTATTGTGTGCAAACAATGCGAAAAAGCAGATACCACAAGCGTCACAATATTGATTATGACATCATAAAAGCTCAGACTGTCAATCTGTGTATCAAGTTTTTTTAGGCGCCATTAGATGGTATATATACAGGTTTGCCATTGACTTGAAACCAAAAATAAGGACACTCGACATATTAAATTTTGATACAAAACAAACAAGTGTTTTTGAACAAATCTTTGCATTGACACGAGCCATGACATATCATATGCAATATTTTGGCCAGAAACAATCTGTTCCAGCAACCCCATGTTCGTAGAAAATGTTGAAAATAAGGACATTTCTTAGAAATAAGGAAAATGAACTTTTCTAAGACATTGCCCTTCAAAATAAGGACAAATCTTAGAAATAAGGACGGTATGGCAACCCTGTTTATATATGTATTCCTTTAGATCAGTAATTTTAAAACACAAGCAAGCCGGCAATTGGCGACCATTGCTGAAATAAAGATATGTGGTGCGGCTGCAATAACGAAAAGGTTGTGCACCTCTGGGCTTACGCATCAAGGGGTCGCGTAGAAATTTATGTTTTAAAATGGGGTCGCAGAACAAGAAAGTTTGAGTAGCCTGATATAAAGTACAAACTATTCAAATTGCATTCCATTCATACATTTATGAAGGTTTTTCTCTAGCAGAGAAAAAAGGCTAAAACACAACAATAAGCTCCTATTAATGGCAAATTGCAGACGATTGTAGGGGGTAGTGGGGTAAATGAAAGGGCTACAAGGTTGAACATAACAATCGACATTTATAAATGGCACACTCTACAAGCTGTCCAAATTTTTTCAATTCAGACATTGTTTAAAAATTGACCCATTTTAGGGGTTAGTGGGGTTAATGTTGGGGCCACAGGGCTAAACACAACATTCTACACCTATCATTAGCACACTCTAAAAGCTGTTCAAATTTAATTCAATTCCAACATTGTTTCAAAAATTGACCCATTTTGGGGGGCTAGTGGGGTGAATGTTGGGGTCACAAGGTTGAACACAACAATTAACAACTTTAAATAGCACACTCCATAAACTGTTGAAATTTCATTTAATTCTTACACTGTTTAGAAAACCCCATTTTAGGGGGTTAGTGGGGCAACTGGTAGGGTTCTACACACAAAAGTTTAAAATATGAAACCACAATGACCCAATCAGCAGTCATGTAAAATTTATCCAAATTGGCCAATGTTTGAAATTCTGACCACTAGAGGTGTTATTAGCAACATTCATTAACCCTTTTGACGTCATACGGCTGTTGACACCGCTCTGTTGGCACGTGCAAAACCGTCCACCAAGTATTGCACAAACACAAGTACCGTATGTTCTGTTGCCTTTGTTATACTATTACACTACAGGAATCTTTCGTTTGGGGTGCGCAGCAACATACAAAAACGTTTTACATTTTGGGGGCTAGCGGGGTACATAATAGGCTATCGAGTCAAACTAAGCAGATGGCACATGACCATATCTACCATCTGTGAAAGTTTTATTCAAATCCACCAAAGATTTCATGCCAAAAGTGCATGGACAAACTTCACCAGAGAAAAAATAATAGAAAAGAAAAAAACAGAAAAAAAAAGAGTGAAATCAAGATGGGAAGGGGACCCATAATTACCCAACCAACAGTTTTTTGAGGACCGATGACAACACCTACAAATTGGATTACCTCTTTCTTTCCAAAGTCTCCTCCAGGATTCATTGTGGATAAAAATTGAAAACCAGGTTTTGCAACAATCAAAGAGTCATCCCCATCTAAATTCTGAAAGCACGTAATTATTTTGTTTTACCAATTTAATTTATCCATGCCAAGTCAGAACAAACCATGGACATTTTATCAGGAATCACTAGACATCTTTCAGGCTCAAGAACACTATTAAGCCTTTCTAACACAGAATCATCTGCAAGAGAAATTTCATCAACAAGTAAATGATTCCCAGAACACATGCTTTCCACTAAAGGTCCATCAATCCATTCAAACAGCTTCAGACTTTTTTCTTTCTGGTCTTCTTCACCAACATGTGAACGCACCTTTAACATAACATAAAAAATACTAAAACACTATCTCCATTACTAAAACTTTTAGTCCAATAGAGCAGGGAATATTTTTTGCCATGGCACAGAAAAATAGGCCTTAAAGTCTACCTACCCAAAGTGCACAAAAGCATACACTGTGTCCAAATTATGTATTTTGAAACGTTTTCGCAGTATTATTAAATTCTAACCAAATTACTACACAGACAACCATTGCTTTGGTGAAAATGTTTAGTTAAAGTATTATCTATACCAGGGGTCAGCAAACTTTTTTCACTGCGGGCCGGATATATATAATAATAATTCGCGCGGGCCGGATAGTTTACATGCCCTAGCGCCGTCTTTGCCAACTTAACCCGCAAGGCGATTTTGATATGGGCCTTAGATATGGTCTTTCTATAATCCCATTAAAAATCTGGTGATGCGACTATTAAATTGCATAGTTAGTCTCATCTACAAGCAACGCTTGTATATTACGTCACAAGTGACCAAACAAAGCAATTGTTTGCGCACAATTCACACTTTTAGTCTTGTTTGTGACGTAACAAACTGGCTTTGGGTCAATCCTGGGCGTTGTAATCCCATAAAACAAGGTAATATCAATTTTACATATTGCCACAGGAAAACTTTCGTAAGAAGTAGATTATTTTTTAAATGTTCCAAAGTTATCAATGCGATTTGACAAACCAAAAAATGTGGTCGCGGGCCGTAGTTTCGTGACCCCTGATCTACACTGTGATGCAATAAACAAACAACAAAACCATAGTTTGACATTGAAACTACATAACCATAATGGAAAGGAAAAAACACTCGATTGGTGAACATTAAATTTCTTAGCAAACCTGACTACTTTACAAAATTTGCTGTTATATTACATGCAGGGTCGGATCTAAAAACATGGAGGGTGTTAAATTTCCAACCATGGTGCGCAGGAATGAAACTATTGTGTAAAGGTGCAATAACTCCTGCAAAAAACATCAGAGATTTCCACCAAAAAAATTATGGTGTTGAGGAGTGTGGATAAACCTCAATCAACTAAAGTAAAAATTTGCTGTACAAAGCTTCAGGCACCTTTCTATCATTTATAAGTTTTAGTCAGACATTTCGGTAAAAAAAATGAACAAGGTCAAGGATCTATAAAGAAGAACATACTTCCATTTGGTATATGTGCTCATGGCAACTAATGTGCACTTGTATCATGTTGCTTTGCAAACTTACTGGTCGAAGTCCGCCAATAAAATCTGCTGCTTCGGTGCTGGCATGACAGTTGATAATAGCAAGCTTTTTCTCATAAATAGCTGATACCAATTGGCAAGCAGTTGTCTTTCCACCTCCTGTTTCTCCCACAATTAGCACAGGTTCATTGAATCTCAAAGCACGTTCTAGTGTAACATAAAGCCTGCAAAAGATGAAAATGACTTTAAATAGATATCAGTTAGGTATTTGGATCAGTAACTGTGTACTACAGAGCAACCTTTACAAGGATTCTGGGAAAGAAACAGCTACAATTTGCAAAAAAAGAGTTTGTTAGTAAAATTCAACCCACCATATTTCTAGTGTTAAATAACCACTTTGCTTAGATTCAATTTGGGAAGGTGGCTTGTGGGATAAAGAGTGGGGCTATAGGGTTAAACACAACAGTCAACTCTTAAAATGGCATTTTCTACAAAGTGTGCAAAACAAAATCACAATAAGATTTGCAGGACAGTAGCCTACAACTTTGTTTCTGCTAGTAATATTTGTCAAAGTCAGTTAACCTTCTCATTGGTTCTGTCCATACAAGATGAGAAAATTCCTTCATATGAGAGCACATTGATGCAGTTTTATCAAGTTCAAACAATGATTCCCGCTTTATTTTTCGGCCCAAGTGCTTCGAAATTACTTCTTCTATCACCTGTTGCACAACATTAAACTTAAGTAAATCAATATAAGAAATACTACGATATGTTTAATTTGACAATTTGTTTATTTCAAAATCTCACTGTGATTAAAACTTATTTAGCTTCCATTCTCTAAAACACAAGCTGCTTTGACCAGTGCTTTTGTTTTCAAAATTTTTTAGCTTTCTTGACCAAACGAGCGTTAGACACATTTGCGTTTCGGGGGCCTGTGGGTGAACCGCTGGGTCAATCGGGGTCAAACTTCTGGAGGATCAAGTTCAGATTAATAACTAACATGTGTCCAAATTTAAATAAATTAGAAGCACTCTTTCTTTACCACATGAGCGATAAAAACCAGCGTTAAAAATTTACGTTTCGGGGGCCTGTGGGTGAACCGCTGGGCAATTTGGGGTCACACTTCAGGTGGACCAAGTTTGGATTAATATCTAAGATATGTCAAAATTTCAATAAATATAAAGCACTCTTTCTTTACCAAACCAGCGTTACAAACCAGCGTTAAAAATTTTACGTTTCGGGGACCTGTGGGTGAACCGCTGGGCAATTTGGGGTCAAACTTCAGGTGGACCAAGTTTGGATTGGATTAATATCTAACATATGTCAAAATTTCAATAAATTTAAAGCACTCTTTCTTTACCAAACCAGCGTTACAAACCAGCGTTAAAAATTTTATGTTTCGGGGGCCTGTGGGTGAACCGCTGGGTAATTTGGGGTCAAACTTCAGGTGGACCAAGTTTGGATTGGATTAATATCTAACATATGTCAAAATTTCAATAAATTTAAAGCACTCTTTCTTTACCAAACCAGCGTTAAAAATTTTACGTTTCGGGGGCCTGTGGGTGAACCGCTGGGTAATTTGGGGTCAAACTTCAGGTGGACCAAGTTTGGATTAATATCTAACATATGTCAAAATTTCAATAAATTTAAAGCACTCATTCATGACCAAACCAGCGTTGGACAGAAAAAAGAAAAAAAAATACGGACAAAAACAATATGTGTCCCCTTCAGGGAAGGGGACCCATAATTACCATTTCTTCTTCTTTCTTTCTTACTTTACCAGCAAGTAACAAAAAGCCATCATTTGCCAAATACTGATCCCAATCAAAAAACTTGTCATCATCCACCTTGTAAAATGCCAAAAAAATAAATACACACATTATCAGCAAAGTTTGTGTGTTATTAGTAATAGTTAAGTTTGCCTTTTTTTATTTAACCAATTAGGAATTTAAATTTTGTTTTAGCTGCAGTTGATCGAACAAAAATAAAAGCAAACACAGTTTATATGTTACCTTTCTGCAACTGGCAAACTACTAGTCAACAACTTAAACCAAATGAAATCGTTATCACAAAACATGCTAAACTGACTAAACAACATTTTTATATTATAAAGAAGGCCCACCAATTACCAAATGACTGTTCATGAATATAAATTACAATACAATGTCAATTCCGAATTGACAGCACACTTACTGATAAATGAAACTAGTGTAATTCCTTGTGCCAGTAGCATTAAAACAGCCTTTACTTAGTAGACTTAATAGAAAAGTTTTAAATATCTACCAATAACACAACATATTTTTTTTTGGGGGGGGGGGTCATCACAAGGTATACCTATTTACACATTTGTATCAATTAGCTTTGTTACACGACTATGTTTTACCTCATATCTTCTGTATCGTTCAGCCCACTTAAAGAGATCCCTCAGTGTGATGTAACCATGTTTACCAGCAAACAAGCCAGAAGATCTTCTGCGAGACTTGAAAACAAATTTAAGCCAGTTACAAAATATGTAGTGAATTTTAGTTTGTATTGCAAACTGTTGTGTGTAAAACATTGCTAGACTCATTAATGCAATCATAATTCAACCAACAACCATAAAATGATGCTGAACAAGCTTGTTTAAAAGCAAATCTGAACTACCCAACCTGCAACTCCACCATTATCTTGACGAGTTTCTTGCAGTGATTGGTGCTAAGATGACATCGTTTGTGAAGAATTGTTATTAACTCATCAGAGGGAATCTCATCAAAGTGAAGTTCAATAAATCTGTTCCGAAATGCTCTGGAGAGTATTTTGCGGCCACCATACAAACCAGGTGGGTTTTGGGTGGCAAACAGTTGAAATCTGCCGTTTCACCAAGATTTAAGTCATTAAACAATTAAAAGTGCAATCCAGAGTAAGGGGAGAGAAATATCAGTATGCATGCCTGATACACTTGAAAAAACAGTGTCCTGTTTATCACAGTTAAAGTTTGATGCCAATTTTTTTTTTCAAAACTTTTTTTTTAAAGAGGAGTGACACAGAAAATCTAAGCAAACAGAGAGCACACATTACCTTGGGTGAGCCCTCACAACTTCTTGTGTCTCAGTAATAAAAATTTCCCGGTTGTCATCCAACACACGGTTAAGTGCCTCAAGTATGTCCGTTGGAGCAAGATTAAGCTCATCCAATATAACCCAATGACCCTCCCTCATGGCCGTAACCAGTGGACCATCTTGGAACACCAACTTTCCTATTTACAACATTAACTGGTTATTTAAGTGTTTGCTTTAAGTGAACTGAAGTGCATTCACTTTAAAATAGTATATTTCAAGGTCTCACATTAAGCATATGCAACTGCTTTTGCAGACCGGTTGTTGCTTTCAGCAAACACTTATGAACTACTCCACATGAACTACAAGCCCACTATGTTTTTTTATGCAATAAGGAATACTAGGGGAGCAGAGAGACCCAACCTAATTCAAGATAACATTATATATGATTTGTTTAGCACGATAACTCATGCTACAGTTTGGTTTAAAACTCCTGTTTCCAAGCTTGGGTTTAGGAAGGCATACTTCTGCAAACTTAGTTAATGTCAGATTGTGGTAGTATATTAGTCTTCATTGTCGAGCAATTTTTTTTTATTCTTTCCAAGTAACAACTTGGGTGATTGTTTGCACACAATCTTTATGCGATAGTTTTCTGTGTGATTAAGTATCTGATTCTTCTGCGAGGCAACTGTACAAAACCAGGTAAAACTAATCATGCACTACTCCTGAATTGCAGATCTGTCTGTAACATCTAATAACCCTAATATATGATTGAGCAAGGTTTAAGTAAGGCTGTCATAACATAAGATTGCAAAGATAATAATATGGACAAATGGTTTTAGGTTTAGAACCAGTAATTTAGAACATTTGTGGCGCAACCACATTTGCTATGATAGAACTCTGCCCGTTTTTTTGGCTTTTGTTGGCCTAAAAAAAGAAAATAACTGGTATATACTAGTTTTGGTTCGCTAAAAAGACTTACTACCTGTATACCACAACAAAATGTTACCACACCATAAGCTCGTTCATATCCACCCAAAAAAACACAATCAATATACATTATTTGAAATTTTTAACGAATGGAATATGCTTACCATCTGTATTGCTTCCATAGCTACCAATATACTCTTGAAGGTCAGTGTGTTCATGATTGTTTATTCTGATAACTTTGTTTCCAGTCAAAACCCCAAGATACCTGATGAGGCTTGTTTTACCAGTGGATGTTTCCCCTTGTACAAGAATGGGATATTTACCATACGACACTGGTCTGAAAAATTGAAAGAAAATTGCAACCTGGTGATTATAAATAAAGGATCAACTGTAGTAACAATCAAACCTTGCCAAGCATTGCAGATTCTTGCTGACCGATGGTGTGATAATGTAACTTGGATCATCCATCGGGCTATACTCTCCAAGCTTGAGATAGAAGTTTCCAACACAGACCGAAGAGTAACTTGGCTTTGGGCATACTGCGTTTTGAACTGACCTGTAAAAAACTTTAACCTTGAATATGTCACAACTTAAATAAAACAAAGTTTCTGCTTATTAACTGCCAAGGTTAATGCGAAATATGTCATAGGAACTTTTTACTGATATTTAATGCGAATACACAGTACCAGAAAAAAAAACCATGATGAAATGAAATGCAAAAATGGTTTAATATCATTTTAGATTTTACAATAAATTACTTGTATTGAGACTTCCCCACAATAAATTTTTTGATTAACTTTTCCACATCAGGTTGTGAGGCACGATTAAGTGCAGTCAGAAATGACAAGTGAAAGCCTTCATACAATGCCTTGTGAAGAGACATTTCAACATTGTCAGATACAAACTGTAATGCCCTGTAACGTAAAAAGATCTGGTCAAATCAAAAACCTTTATTGGTGTTCACTGGCGTAGAGTACGGGGGTGCGGGGGTGCGGGGGTGCCGCGCACCCCCGGCCTTGACCTTTGTATAACGTCAAAATCCTTGTTCAAGTTACGTCGGTTTTAGAACGTGTTTCCAGCTTAACAAATGCGCCCGCACTCGTGCCATTGATCGAACAGACGTCGGTCGAAACGTAACAATTGTAATTGTATCGCAATAAACGGGCATTTTAATGCAACATAAACATGACATAGAAGCTAACGTTTTAGTATTATTTTTTGCAATAACTTTCTGCAATAAAAAATAACTGGGAAAATAGTCAATGAATTGATTCCTAAGCGTGTTTAATGTCCGTTTGCAAAGCACTGCAACGGTCTAAACTTGATCCAAGGTGACCTAAGTTTAGGCGTCAGCAATACATAGTCAGTATATTTAAAACGTGATTGCTTCTACTTTTATTTTCCGCCGTAACTAAATCGTTGGTCAAATTCCTGATTCGGCAAATCGCCCTTTCATTCCATCAGACACACAGCAAACGTTCCAATCGAACACAAACAAATTGTGTCAAGTGACTATTTGCGAATTAATTGTATAGAAACTACAGGCTAAAGCACGTAAAAGGAGGTATATGGTCCTATACGGGTACAAATACTGCACATGGCATAGGCATCGGCGTCAATTATCAAAAGTCGCACCCCCGGTATTTTTAAAACTCTACGCCTATGTTGGTGTTCCACGTTAAAATAAAAGCATTAACAGAGAAACTCAAAAAAATAAGTACATTGCAATGGGATTATAAATGTCAAATCATCTATGTTTGTTGTCATGCAGTGGATCGACTAACAATTTTTTTTGTTACAAACCTGCAAAGTGTTCTCAATGAATAATGTGGTTTGTGTCCACTTCCATCAACAAGTTTATGTGTTGCTAATTTGCAAACATCCTGATAGAACTTTACAATACCATCAACAATTCCTGCTCCACTTACCTATTAAAATGAGATAAAAGAAACTGTTTCCTTTACTACAAGGTGTTTATTAGTTACTTACAGTTCTATTTTTCATGTAGTAGCCAACAATGATTGACAAATCATTATAATTGTTGGGTTCATCAACATAAATTTCTGTAAAACGGTTACGAACTCCATCAGGAAGGTTTCGTTTCCCCACATCAGTAGCAGGGTTCATTGCTGCAAATATTCTGAAAAATAGTGTAAATATATTGTACTTTTTCTGGCAATTAGACACTCCAGTAATCAAACATCACACAGGATGTTTTACTTTAGATATATTTGTTGGTTACAGCTAAACAAACAGTAAAATCAAATATTGTTTGCATGGGAAGAACTGGCTTGAAAGAATCTAGAAAAGTATCTAACATCATAACAGAAGAATACACATGTGATAATTATAGCAAAATAAAAGCCAAAAAAAGTTAATGTGTACAATTTCATGGTTGCATTTCCGTCAGCGATCATTGTCTCGCAGCGTGCGAATGTTGTTAGGTAAAGATATGGCGCCGATCGCGGCAGGAGGGGCCTGTCGTTAACCGCCATAAGACGCAAAACTGCATGATAGAACAATTCAATAACTAACGTTTTTAAATGATCTACAAACATATCTTAATTGCACAGTGCAAAAAGACTGCCTGATAGCACGTCCAGATATATGTGTGGCCTAGATATTCGCTTTTCAGTGGGCAGGTTTGCGCTTTTCGCGCCCAATTGGGCTTTTTTCGACATGGAGTTGCGCATTTTTTCATGAGGTGGAAAATGGATGAGTCCAATTATTTAAACTTTTAACAAAGTTTCAACATTTTTTTTCCTTAATAGCCCTTTGTTTGTTGAATTAGGATTTTTAATCCGCACATAGAGTTCCCTGGCGTTGTAAGTTTCTAAAGACCAACAATACGATTGCTTAGCTGGGCTTTTATGTCCAAAACCTGTTCTGAAACAGTTTTATTAATGCTTTCAGTTTAAGGTCACGTTACACAGGTGTAACAAATCGTGCTGCGTTGTCGTGCTGCGTTGTCGCTCTGCGCTTCGAAACACGAATAAGTTGACCTACATTAATGTTTACAGCACAATATAAGTAACATCGTAACATTTTAATTCTGACCAGTGAGAAAATGGTCAAGCAGAGGCATTTTTCCATGTGCCACTATCGTCAATCACTCCCATTGCGTCAGCTGTGCACTGAGCGAGCACAAATTTGACAAAAGACAGCATGTAAAAACATGCTTGGGGCTGTAAGAGTAATTACTGAGCCGATTGCACTGAAATTTTTAACAGCCAGCAAGGAGCACCCTATCCACAGCTGTTTAAATTTTGAGCAGATTAAGTCTTGTATTTCTGACCTCATTAACATGTGAACAAACAAACAAACAAATATTTGGGGGTAAAAATGGATATATACAACTTCAAGTTACAAAATACTTTAAAACACGCTGCAATGTACAAATAAAAAAGTATGAAACTCCAGAATCATCTGCTTTAGCAAGTATAGCCATTTTAAAAATTTCACGTTTTGGGGGGCTGTTGGTGAACCGAGAGATCAAACACGGTCAAAATTGACATGGACCATCCTTACACCAATATCTATAACGTGTGTAAATTTGAAAAAGTTTGAACCATTCTTTTTTAACCAAAACATGGAAACAAATCTGCATTAGACGGGAAAAAAGAAAAAAAAATATAGACAAAAACAATATGTGTCCCCTTAAGGGAAGGGATATAGCAAAATTATAGCAAAATGAAAGCCAAAAAAAGATAATCTGTAAAATGTAACAAATATTCTTATATAGCCATACCTGAAATTGTTGTGTCGCTCAACTGGCTTTGCATCACCTCTTTCCATCAACATAATTGAGCCTACATCTGATTCTAACACAGAACTTAAGCACTCCAAAGTGTCTGGAGCAGCAAGATTAATTTCATCCAAAAGAATCCAGTCTCCTTTCTGAATGCATTTGGAAAGTTTTCCTGCATAACAAGCATGCAACTGACCATGTTGTTTAAAGAATGTAAAATGAAAATGGGTTAAAAATATCATCTGTTCTTATTCTAATTGATGTCAATATAAGACAACTTTAAAACATCAAATTAAAGGCTGATAACAAAAGCTTAAAGGCCACACCTTCAACAAAATTAAAAGCAATAGGTGAATCTGATTTCAGTTTCAACTTCAGATCATGCAGATCAGTGCAAAAGTTTTTCCAAGATTCAAGTAGTTGAAGATCTTTTCCTGTGCTCTGAAAACACAAAAATGTTGCATGATGTAAATATTGTCTTGTAATAAAAAATACGGCTACTGGCAAGCAAAAATACCACCAATTGTCTTCATGCCCTTAATTAATTGTAAAATAGATAATTTAAGGTTACTACTGGAGTATTAGAGAGATGAATTTACTGACATCTCCCAAGATATACAATTACAGTCTGGAAAAGTGTAGTATGTTAAACGCCAACAGGATTATTACTGAGGCTATGAAGTATAGTGAAACATATAGCAAAAGCACAACCGCATAATACCATCAGCAAAAAAGGGCTAAAACAAACCTGAATCTTCTTGATAGCTGCTTTACTGGAATGAGACATAAGCTGACACAAATCATTGTACCTACAATAAATAGTTGAGTAAATAATGTAATAGAGAGTTGGTACGATCATTTTTAAGCTAAGTTTATAAAAAAGTCAGTTCATGTTTAAAAAAGCAGACCTTTTGTGATTCAGGCAATTTTGAATGTGTGACAAAAATTTTTGGTTTTGGTTGAAAGAAAATGTTGTCTTGAACAGTTTTTCGAATGAATCCTTAATTGGAGAAACAAAATGTTGAAGTTGTGCTGGTTTGTATCCACCAAGAAGATCAGATGAAGACGATTGTTGTGACATATTCACAACATGGAGAGTCTGGCCTAAAATTTCAAAAGACTTTTACAGGCAAATTATAATTTTCAATTTTTTATATTGGGTGTCAACTTTCAGTTCAAAAATCAATCATACTGCAAAAAAGGGAAAATTTTGACCAAATAATAAAAACATGACCACTTAAGAGCATTGATTAACTAGAGTGGTGGCTTATCACATTTTGTCATTGCACATGCACTATAACCTATTTTAAAACATTAATATATTTACTATGCTCATTTTATATTGGGTCCCATATTAGCCACCATCTTTTACAACCTTAGTTGTTTCTACAGGCAGAAACTCATGGGTCCCCATACATGCAAAGTTGAAAAAAATGCATTTCAAGAGATAACCATGAGAAAGTCAGGTGTTGTAAGGTAAAACACAGTGATCGGCACTGGTCTTAAATAATGATACTATGTAGACTGTAGAGTACAAACAACACAAATCAGATTCACCCCAGATATTGTTTGAAGTATGTCCTATTTAACATTCTTTTTTAAAGAAAAGAAGGAGTAAATAGTGGGGTAAAAGAAAAAATAGACACCTACGAATAACAAATTCTACAAGCTCCAACTTTGCAAATTTCATTTAATTCCAACTTTAGGTAAATTTTGGGACTACAAGGTAAAATACATCAATCGAAACCTACAATGCTACCCAAATTTTAGCCAATTCCAACACTGTTTAATAAACTCACCCATTGTAGGGGGCTAGTGGGGTGAAATTGAGGCTACAAGGTTAAACGCAACAACCAGCTCCTACTAATGGTAATTTCTATAAGCTGTCCAAATTTCAGCCAATTCCAAAACTGTTTAAAAAACTGACAAATTTTAGGGGGCTGGTAGGGTGACTAATGGGGTTTGACACACAAACTAAAAAATATAAAACCACAGTGACTCAATCAATAGTACTGCAAAATTTGAGCCCAATCCGCCAATGTTTACACTTTTGACCACTAGAGGTGTTTTTAGCAATAACTGTTAATGCTTCTGATGTCATGGGGCTGTTAACAACCCCCTAACTGCACTGGCGCAATAACGTCCACCAAGCAACCCACAGACACCAGTAACACACGACTGGTTTCCCTCTTAACACCATTGCGCCACAGAAGTCTATTGTTTGTGGTGCCCAGTAACATACAAATATGTTTTACACTTTGGGGGCTAGTGGGGTAAATGTTGGGTAAAACAAAACTAACGACACCTATAAATGGCATACTCTACAAGCTATCCAAATTTCAGCCAATTCCGACATTGTTTAAAACCTCACCCATTTTAAAGTTTGTGGTGCCCAGTAACATACAAATAAGTTTTACACTTTGGGGGCTGGTGGGGTAAATGTTGGGTAAAACAAAACAAACGACACCTATAAATGGCATACTTTACAAGCTATCCAAATTTCAGCCAATTCCGACATTGTTTCAAAACCCATTTTAAGGGGTTAACGGGGTAAATAATTGGGCTATTAAGACAAACAAAATGGGATGTACATCTACATAACTATATCTACCATCTGTGTAAGTTTCATCCAAATCCATCAAACATTCGATGGCAAAACGAGTCGGACAAACTTTAGGATGAAAAAAAACATTTTAGGGGGGGTTAGCTGGGTAGACAAACAAAGTGGGATGTACATCTGCATAAGTTTCATCCAAATCCATCAAACATTCGATGGCAAAATGAGTCGGACAAACTTTGGGGTGTGAAACCATTTTAAGGGGCTAGCGGGGTAAATACTGGGGTTATCAACAAAAACAAAGTGGGATGCACATCTACATAACTATATCCACCATCTGTGTACGTTTCATCCAAATCCATTAAACATTTGATGGCAAAACGAGTCGGCCAAACTTTGAGAAGAAAAAAAAGAAAAAAAACAAATTTCAGTAAAATCAATGTGTCCCCTTCAGGGAAGGAGACCCACAATTAATGCTACTTTAATTTAGTTTTTACAGCAATTGGCCAGTGTTTGTTTAGGACACACTTTTGTAAGAAGCCTATTACTTGAAGTTAACTTTCTTATTTATGGTGATCACCATTGTGCTAGAATAAATAGGTACATATTACAAAATGCAACTACAATATAAGTTTTATATCTGTTACTAAGCTCAATTGTCATGATTGCTTGGAGATATAGGCAAATATAGATACCTGTCTCTTGGGCCAAATATTGTAATGCAGAAGTTTTGCCAACACCAGTCTCACCAACCAACAAAACTGGTTCATTTGTTTCCACACAACATGCTACACGTTCCAACAGGACGCAAGAATGTCTTTCATATAAAAAAATATCGATTAAAAGTTGTTTATTTGCCCAAAGTTTTGACTTGTAACCATGCCCACCTGGTTTCAGCAAATGGTTGTTTTCTTTTCATCATGTTTACAAGTTTGTCAGAAACATTACAAAACAAATTTGCTCTCCCAACTGCAAATGATGTTTTGGTTTTTTGAATCTGAGGCTTGTAGGAGTTGCAAAAATAGTCGGCCTAAAAAGTAAAGAAATTTTGTTATTAAATTCTTCCACTGATTTAAGGAAGTTCATGCAAAAAAACAGTTATAATTTCCAATATAATATGTTACATATCATACCTTATTTTATCAAGTATATATTGAATATTAATAAAACAAGGTATTACCTTGTCAGATGAGATGTTCAGTTCCGAACAAATTGTTTCTGCCATTATTAGTTTTGTCTCTTTACTGGACAATGATGCTACAAAACAGTCTATTGCAGACATTGCAACAAAACTTCCAATATCATTTGTGTCTGATATGGATAAATGGTCAGCAATTCGTTGGCACCATTTCAGAAAATCTCTGTGGAGCATGTAGTGCTTTTAACATGTATCAAATTTGTGTTAATTGATGTATATTTTCAAGTTTAAAAATTCGTTTTATTATTTTACAAGTTTTTTTGTAAATACCTTTAAAATCCAATAAATTTCTGTAGTTTTAAAAGTTTTTTTTCCAAAAATGTTTTATGTTTTTCAACTACCTTGCTTTGTTTAATATTTTTGTTTGAGCATTGCTTAGAATTTTAATGGTTAAAGTGAAAAAAAATTATGAGTTGCACCTAGTTGAAGGAGATCTTTGTGAGGGAAGGGATTGGTTTTGTAGAAGTTCATATATTGTGAGCAGTTTCTGAGATATTTTTTGCAATGTTGGATAATGATGAAGAATAATCTAACACAAAACACCAAGTGTAAAGCAAATAGGTTTTTAAACAGCACAAACTAACACAACAGTCAAATATCCTGAAATTTGCACAAACCTCCAGAGTGTCTTCAGCTGAAATAGGACACAAAGTTAAGGTGGTTACAAGTTTGGATATCATTTCCATTCCAATATTTCTGTTGCTTGCTCCCATGTTCGTCCTTCTTGTCATAAACAAGCGAAATTGGTTGGACACAAGATTTGACTCAGCTGAGCGACCAGGAATGTTAAGTTGGTGGGATTCAATTAAAGGCAAAAGCAATGAAATCTAAATAAAAATTTTTTTAAAGCCAGCTAATAGAATTTTTATCACAAACATTCAATAAGCATACTATATCCATTGGTGCTCTATCAATATCCTCTAATAAAATCCAGTACCCTTTTTTGCAAGCTTCAACAAGCAACCCTGGTTGCCATGTAAACTCGCCTTCAATGCAAACATATATTTTTTAAGAATGAAAGTATATATTTAAACAATTGTTACAAAATTTGGGATTCATGCAAACCTGGTACAGTAGTGCATGTGTATGTTCCTGTTAGGGTTTTGCTATCTGTGTCATCACTAAGTTGAATCTTTGTAAGATAAGGTGGACCATAATGTCCTGTATAGGTAAAAAAACACAAGTTGGGAAATATACAACACTAGGACAATATCATCACATGGCAAAGTTTATGTGCTTTAATATTTACAAATCAATACCTGTAGTTGAAGCTAGGAATTCAACCGAAGCAGTTTTTCCACATCCAATTGGGCCTACAACAAATTGAAAAGATCAATCCATATTCTACTAGAACTAGAGCAATGTGTAAATATGCAAAAGTTAAAGTTTACTAAAGTTTTGCAAACACTTAATGTTCACCGTTTGGTACCTTCAAGCAAAACAGCTTGTCTTTCACCAACTGCTAAGGCAAGTTCCTGAAGAGTTGTTTTGAACCCACTTGTAATAACCAAGCTTTTACAAATTGAAGAATCTGAAATTCATATACAGGCATTAAAACATAGGTTACTAAGCCAAAGATTTACCCTGCTTTGATTTCAAAGAGAAAAAAATAAAAGTAAGTAAATTTTAGGGTAAATCTTGACAAATATACCCAGGTAAGTTTGGTGGGTTTACACATCCGGTAAATTTTCCAGAATGCTTTTCTCACAACCTTTGTGGCGCAATGTGTTTTAAAAGCTTGTTGTCCGAAACTCTAACAACATCAATAAAAATCCTCTGCTGATAAACTCAATTGATTTTGTTGCATACAACAAATAAGATTGTTGTTTTGTTTGTTAAAAATTTAAATGCTAAGACAATAGCCTGAATGCTCAGACAATAGCCTGAATGCTCAGACAAAATAAAAAAAACAAAAATGTGTGTATGTTCAAAAAAAGCATATATACCTAAACAAAGAACATGGTCTATGAAGCTTCTACACCTAACCGACGCTAATTTAAACCAACAGAGTGGAATAAATAAAATACAGGGGAAATATTATTCTATTTCGCCATGTTAATAGAGGACATGTCAGAAACTGGAGTAAATTTAAGGGTAAATTTTGAAATTTACCTGCTCATGTGAACAGGCTTATTGTGTTATGTTTAATATATTTTGTGTAATTGTATCCTATGTGGGGCAGTAAAAGCATAAAAAGTTTGACACATTCCGGGCTACAACAGTCATCACTGGGTCGATTGATGTAAAGGTATTTTTTAATTGTTTTGTTCTGGTGATTGGGCTAAAAATGGTTTTATTTGTTCCAACATTGCATTCCAAAACCCTGATATTTTATACAAACTTACAATACATAGTGTTCCCATTAAACCATGGTGTACATGCAGACTATTTTTAATTTCAAACATGTTCAACCTAGTATATATGCTATTTGGTATTGTCCTAAAATTGTTTAAAAAACGTTGTGGCAATATTTTGTTTGTGCGTACCAAAAAAGACACCTTTAACCCGGATAAATTATATCTGTCTGATTGGTAGAATTGTTGTGAGAAAATCATGTTGATGTTGAAACAAATGAACTGTTTCTGTTGCTTGTAAAAACAATGGCACAACAAAAATAGTGTTTTTTTAAAACGCATTTTAACCTGCAAAGGGTGAGTTATTACCTTGATCAGCTGTAAATTGTGCCTTCTGCAACAACACCCCACAAACTGGAGCACAAAATGCAGATAGATCTGAAGACACAAATGCATGGTCAGTGTGAGTTGAAATTTTGTCTTGAGTGGTAACAGTCACGGTTACACAATCTTGTAATTTGTCACAGAACACAGCAGGTTGACATGATAACCTGAAATTAAACATATCATTTTTTACAATTTGTTTCAGAAACATTGTCTGTGTGATTAATAAGTAATGTAATTTTTCTGAATAACATATATTGCATTTCAAACACTTTTCATTTTGTGGATTATTTCATTTATCCAGACTACAAGTGTCATACTAAACCATCTGCAATTACACAACAACTTTGGTTGAAAACAAACTTTCATAACCATTTCAGTGCAAAACTGATTCATATTGGAATTTTTTGGAGGTTTTACTTACTCTAGTTTAATCTCATTCTCTGTACTTGGCACTTGTTTATCTGACAGTAATGAAAGTCTTGCCAAAATTTTTGCCAAGAACCATTTTCCATTCTTCAAATCAAATTCCTTTTGTAAACAATCAATCAAAGAAGCCCATGTCCAACTCCAATGCAGAAGAACTGGATATTTCTAAACAAGCACAGAATTCCTATTCCCATGTATATGAACAAATAAATGTTTCGTGTCACTTACATTTATCAATTTCCATGTTGCTTCAAGGATATCATCCAAGCTTTGGGCTGGTATTTTCTTCCGCTTCTTATTTTTACTTCCTGATAGTTTATTCATCCATTTTATTCTTTTAAATGGTGCGCCAAATGTGGATAAGTAGTACATACAAAAGCTAGAATTAAATTTAAAGACTTGTAATGTGTGCTGACTAAAAAAAGATACACGTCATTACTTACTCATCTAAATTAGGAATATAAAATTGACTTAACCATCCAAGAAGAATACACATTCTTTCATGTTGTTCAATGCTGTCCAGCGGAAGTGGCTCCTTTTCTTCTATCTTCTGACAACATCTATGAAGATGTGCACTTTCATGGATTAGATTCTTATTAAAATATTTTGATAAATTGTTACACACCGAAACAAAAGGTCAACAGTCATTGGACCAAAAGCTTTGCAAATTTTTAAACAACTGTCCTGTGACTCTGTCCACAACATGTTTGAAAGAGAATTGAGAAGATCGTTTCTGTCTGTTGGAGACCATATCTAGAAAAAAAAAAAAATTAAAAAACTAGAAGGGTGGCTTTGCACATATTGCCATTGCACATACACTATAACTTAAACTAAAACATTAATATGTTTCCTATAGTTATTTTATATTGGGTCCCATATTATCCACTGTATTTTATAACCCTGGGTGTTTCTGCAAGCAGAAACGCTTGTTTCCCCCACATGCAAAGTTGTAAATAATGCATTTCAAGAGATAACAATGAAAAAGTTCAGTATTGTAACATCAAACACAGTTATCAGTAATGTGCACAAATAAACATGCCATGTGGAGTACAAACTATATAAATTCAATCCATTTATACATTTTTGAAGTTTTTATTTTATTTTATGGTCTATCTGAGAAACGGATGATAAATAGTGAGAAAATAGGCTAAATCACAACAATCAGCTCCTATTAATGGCGAATTGCACACGATTGTAGGAGGCTAGTGGAGTAAATGATAGGCTACAGGGTTGAACACAACAATCAACACCTATAAATGGTATATACACTCTACAAGCTGTCCAAATTTCGTTTATTCAGTCAATGTTTAAAAAATTGAACCATTTTGGGGGGCTAGTGGGGTAACAGTGTTGAACATAACAATCGACAACTATAAATAGCACACTCTAGAAGCTGTCCAAATTTCATCCAATTCGGACATTGTTTAAAAATGTCACCCTTTTTAGGGGGCTGGAGGGGTAATATTGGGGCTACAGGGTAAAACACAACAATTGACACCTATAAATGACACATTCTACAAGCTGTGCGAATTTCATTTCATTCCGACACTATTTAAAAAACTCACCCATTTTAGGGGGTTAGTGTGGTAACCGATGGGGTTCAACATCCAAAAGTATAAAATATGAAATCACAATGTTCTGTTGCCTTTATTATACCATTACACCACAGAATTTTTTTGTTCCAAATGTGGTGCGCAGCAACATACAAAAACGTTTTACACTTTGGGGTCTAGTGGGGTAAATACTGGGGTTATCTAGTCAGCAAAGCAGATGGCACATCTGCATAATTCTATCTACCATCTGTGAAAGTTTCATACACATTCACCTAAGATTTCGTGCCAAAAGTGCATGGACAAACTTCACTGAGAAAAAAAGAAACAATCAGGGAAGGGGACCCATAAAATGAACTTGTTTTTCTATGACTAGGTTATGCCACTTTGGGCTAAAAATGCCACGATTCTGTTTGTTAAATATTTTGGCATGTAACTGAAAAAAGCTGCCAGCAAATAATAAATGAAGAACTGCACAAGTGGAGAGGATAGGAGTAAGCACCAGATTGGAAAGTTTTATTTTTGCACGGAAGATATTTTTTTCGTCAAAATAATTGCGCGGATTTTTGGCGGAATTACAATTTTCTGCGCGGATTGATAGATTTTTGATTGACAGGTGGATTTAACAATTAACCCAATTTGTATGTAACGCCTGCAAGACTATCCAGTCGACAAAAAGAACAACTAAATAAAGTAATAAACATGACGAATCTTCAGTTTTGCTCTATTGCGCATGCAGCTGTTCTGCTAGATTTTACAACTTTCCATTTTCATAACGATTCAAACATTTTTCTGATTTGTTTCATGGGGATAGTTTATGATTGCTAAACTGCTCTTAACTGTTTTATTTATTTGTCGTACAGAAAACATTATTTTATGTAACTTGACCAGCCGATAGTCACTTTAATAGTCAAACTACGTCCTAAAAATACAGATAAATGTACTTTTAACGACTACGTTAGCGTCATAGAAATGTTATTTCAAGCGTGACGATCGGTAAGTTTCGATGTGCTAGACTGATTTACGTGGATTGTTCGCGAAATAAGGGTTGTGACGACATAGAACTTTATTGTGCAAGAAAATATACAATTTTAAAGAAAGTTTAATATTGTTACCTACGAAAGCTGTGCTAAGTTGCGCGAACAACATTTTTTTGCGCGGATTACACATAAAAATCCTAAATTTGAGCGGATTACAAGGGGAAATCCAAAATATTTCCTCTAAATAAATCCTCCGCGCAGGCCATTTTTTCCAATCTGGAGTAAGCAGTGTTGACAAGGCATTAAAGATGGATAACTGCTCTGTGTACACTACAAGAATTGATGTAGGTCTTGCTGTACACCACTATGTTTAAATACACAATAACAGTATATAAACCCAAGTATCAACACAACCAGGTGTGACACAGATGTCACTTAAACATTCAATGGAACAGAATGAAGTTATTTGTTAGGACCATAAATGCCAGTTGATAAAAGTTTGATCAAGAGTTCTAGTTACTGCTTAGAAAAGTGAATCATAATTTACTAAACTAAAACAAAAAAACGGTTAAATCTGCATGGCCCGTGGAATTTTGTTGTAATCTTCTAGCTGGCAGGATTTACAACAAAATGTCTACAATTATAGAACTAGTACCTGCTTTGCCATGTAGCGCTGTAATATTTTCTTTGGTATTCCATCACATTTTAACATATATTCCAAGGGTTTGTGAGCTTCAGCATGAAAATGTTCCATAACGTCTGGCAATTGTTTCATGCACCAATAAACCAAGCGTGCTTTAGATAACTAACCCAAAGACAACCAAAAGCATAGCAATTGCGAGGAACTTTGGTAATCTCTACAGACAAAAGATTAGATTACCAATGCCTTTTTTGTATTTTTTTGTGTTAGCTAACGTGCAATATGTTGTCATTTCAAAGTGCACAGTAAATGTTTAAATGCAATTAGTCATTTAGTGTGAGTTAAAATTTTATTTGCACAATTAGTTTATATTGCGTAATTTCTTTCCCTTTTTGCGTTACAAACAAACTCTTGAATTAAATTACAGTCAAAACTCAGAAAGCAATGTTGTTTTTGTCGACAGTATGTTTAACACCGCACGTGTTTTATAGTAAAATATCCTGTTCTACAAAATATTTGGAAAAATAAACTTTATCACATGTCCATTTTTTTCATTATCAATTGATTCAAGATACAAAAAAAAATTCAAACCGTTAGTTTAATTCCCAATATTGTATAGTTTTGAGATATTAACAGTTTTAAGAAGGCTTGTATTTTAACAGCTATTTTAACCATGGTGAGACGGATTGATATAAACTACCAATAGGGGATTTTCCCATGTGAGCTTCCTGCTCCACACAGTTGGCTTTTTTGTTTATTTTCCATGTTTATTCTCAACGGGCACAACAGATGTACAGCTGAAGTTTTGTACGCATTTGGTCTATCCCCGTTCTACTTATTCCTAACATTAGAGTTCCATTGTTGGTCGAGTGGTTAGCGCAACCGCCTTGTGATCACAAGGTCATGGGTTCTAATCCTACTTCGATCGCTTGTGTTTCCCTGAGCAAGAAACTTAAGCGGCATTGCTCCAACCCAGTAGCGGCATTGCTCCAACCCACTTAAGCGGCATTGGTTACCGATGGGTTGAACTAAATTGAAGTCACCAATTGCCTAAAATGAAAAAAGTAAATAAAAAATGATCAACGGACTTAAAAAACATAAAACAGGCAGCTCGACGGCGGACTCATTGTGACCATAACGCATTCAGGCGTTGCCCGCCCACCGAGGATAAAAATGAAACAAACAAACATTGGCCTACTTTCTAACTTATGAATTTCCAAAGTTTCTGAAGTGTTTCAAACGTTTTGAAGCTAAAATCGGGATAAAAAGAGCAAACGCTGGATTTCAAAAAAAGTCATACTCATTTTAAAGTCATACTCATAAACTGACACGATATTGACAACGATAGACTAGCCTACTGATCTGCTATGCTCAATGAAAGCAGAAAAGTCCGATTATAGACAAACCAAATAGCAGGAACTAGTGTGGGAAATACCAAAGTTTCGAAAAAATCATTGCATTTAAATGCGCCTTCAGCGCTTTGAGACCACAATACGCAACAGAGGGCAACATTGCAGATTTTTGAAGGCAATTAATCGCCTATTTTGCGGAATTTACATATTCATGGAAGCTTGGATTAAAGTCGGCGTAATGTTTGTGTACAATCGTGTTATTCACGTCACGTGGCACCGGAAATTGCGTCAGTAGCCTGTGCATCCTTCCTTGGTGCAGTGTGAATGAGAAGTCCTTGCCAGCACGCCATAGATATCAGTGTTACAAAAATAAATCTAAGACCAGATTTATTCTCGAGATTGTCCAGCTTGTAGGTGCTGCTTGTTTATCAAAGATTGGGCATAATCAGGCATATACTCCTAGTGTAAAAACATGCGTAAATCATAAAAAAGGATAAGAGTTCTAAAAAGAACCAGACAGGCCAAAAAATTGTAAAAACATGACGTTTCGGCAATCCTTATTTAATGCTTTTACAGATGAAGTGTACAACAAAGCAGCGAAGCCATAAAAGCAGCAAAAGCTATAGAAAAGTGATAAGAGTTTTTAACACAATTCAATGCGATAAGGACTGGTAGGTTTACAGCACCTTTATGCCAAACTCTCGGTTCGCATGCGGTCTGGTCAACATTTAATAGAACACCACAATGGAGTTTACAATTGCAATTAACTGATTGGGTAACTTGAGTTGATAAACCGTCACTGCAGTTATGTACTTTTACGGTTGTCGAATTTGTGTATGTAGTGCAATGACTTCTAGCACCAAACAGAGGACCAACATCCCAAAACTATAAATAATGGTCTCATAAACACTGGTAAAAAAAGATATTTCATTATTTTACTATTTGCTTTGATTCGATACATTAGGGCCTGTTTAAAAATTTGCATTTCCTAGTAATTCTACGGCAGTATAGTTACAGGCCTGTGGCGATGGGGCCGCGCAGTTAGTCACCGCATAACCCTTGTGCAAAGCGTTGTCATGATTCATTGCAGGAACACATCGGTTCCGCTACCAGTCACACCACGCATACCGATTTATATAGCAGCAGCCATAGTTCGTCTGGTTTAAACTGACTAGAAAAGGTTTTGGCAATGAGTTTTGAAACCATAAAAAAGTTTCGAGGAAAAATGAACGCGAATAGGTTTCGAGCTAAATATGCGCAGGCATCAACTGTTTTATAAACACTTTGTGTGATTTCTTCGGCAATAGCATTCTGTATCTAGCTTAATAGATATTACCACATAACAGTCAAGGTTATGGTAGCTTATACTTGTCAATTTGAAAATGGAAAATTGGATCCATATTTCAACGTTGCAACATAACAATGCGCAAAAGTGTACTCTGCCTTTTGCGTGTAAAAAGATAGATTTTTATGATGACATTGCCGATGTCGACAGTGGAGATTTAATTGTTACTGAAACATTGGCATGAATTTCACCGTCATTATTATCCGTCTATTGGGTATACAACAAAAACAAGGATTCAAGTAGCTGTCACAGTAGATTTCAACATCAGGCGTTTTGTTGTTGAAACTAAAAACTTTTCGACAGGGTATTGTTCAAATGACTTATAACTGCTGAAAGGAAACTAAGCGAAAAAGGGGTTGTCTTTTTAAACTAAACTGTCTTCCACATTTTTAAACATGTAGATTTCCATGTTTAACATAATAGGTTTACGAGAATTTTAAAAGTCAAATTAGATCTAAAAAACTACGCTATAAATACGAATTCGTACACAACCACACAGCCATGAAATCTCCTTATGCTGACAGTGTAAGCCCCGATAAGGTGAAGATTTTGATATTTTTTGTAAGCATTCAAACCCACTCTGCCCATTTAGCAGAAAAACAGTTGCCTTAACTGTATCGGTGACCCACTTGAAATAACGTTAAATGACGTGTGAAAATGATGTATAATAGTAACGTACGACTTTATATTAACGTGAAGCGTCATAATGCCTGGTGAAACAGGACCAAATGCACACAGTTATGACAACAAATATTTTACATTACATGCGTGGTCGATTTCCTACCACAACTAAAATCAACATTGCAACAGAAATAAATTAAACTTATATGGATCAACATTAAAAATGTTCAATTAAACTACTATTTTGTCTTTTAGGAAAGCGGTAACTTAGTTTAGGGCAAAACATCGTAGAAGGCAAAATGACGTCACACATGGATAGTACGTGATGGCAACAGTTATAGGTAAGATTTTACTCCACTACTAAACGTGATACTGACGCCCATATTTTTGTTTTGCATGACTTACCGTTTTTGTATATTTTGTGGTTAAACTTGGTTTGTGGTATAAACAAACAACTCTAGTTACGAATCAAACGTTCAAAGAAAAGTATCAAATGATAACGTTATATATGATGTGTTCCTTTTTAGAATTTATTTAGGTGTTTTGCACTGTGGCCAAAGCGGTATAATTTATTTAGAAAGACTGATAACTAAGCAACTACATTTGCACAACGAATTGGTTTTCATGAGTGTATTATTTGGTCTTCTAAGAGAGCTTTGGACAAATTGATTGTGTTTTACCTTTGAAAAAATGTTTTAAAAACCCCAAAAAGAGCAGACTGACTTGAAGCATTTCAGCGCCTGAGTAATAGTTGTTTACCAGCTCAAGTCGATAAATTGGGTCTCGGAATCAAACGTACAATAGTTCGTCAACTAATTGTGGATCTTTGTAGAAAACAGCTGGAATATTAAAAACCTGTTCAACACAAACATAATGACGACCACCTTGATGCCCTCTCCACTCCGCCGCGCAAAATCACCTGACATAGCTGTGACGTCACCATACGATGACGGTCCATCTTCTTCTCAAGGCCCGTCACGTGACCAGCGCAACCAATCAACACTTGCCCCGCCCACTTTGATCCGCCCTGATACAAGCGACGGTGAAAGAAGTGACAGGTGGAATTGAATCTCTTTCTAGTTTACGAAAAAACAAATGCATGTCATTGTTTAAATTCCAAATTACGAAAACTCAAACAGCATTTTAATTTTGTTTTCTGACATAGTACAACCTAAAGCAAGTTGTGAAAAAAATGTGGCAAGGTTTTTGTAATCTGTCGGAGAAAACTGTGGTCTTGTGAAGATTTAATATGCAACAAAATCACTAAAACAGTGAAAACAATGCAAACTGTTTGGTGTGGTAACCTTCAAATAATGCGTATTTTTATTGACTTTGAAAAACGCTGTTTTACAGATATTTTACGGCATCTTCTGGTGACGATTATTACGATGATGATGACGATGACGACGGTCTGTGTATTCGACTTGATTCGGATACGGATGGCGACAACCAAAGTAAGATTTTGTTTCTACCCGTTTCATTTCCGAAACGTTGTTATTGTGAAGTAATTTTTATACAGACTTCCAACAATAAAACCGACGTACCATTTATCGTCTAAAACATTTTATGAAGTGCTATTGTTTTACGTACCAAAACGTGGAAACAATCGGTATTTGTTAATTACAATAAACTCTAAATAAACTAATAAAAGCCGCATGCTGCTCTACAAATGCTATCAATAGCCGTTTGAACTGGATATGCTTTACATGAACATGTTACGCAGCTCTTGGCCCAATTTAAACCAGCACTGATATATGTGTTACAGGTTTGTCCGGTTTCCATATTAACCTCAAAACATTACAGGAAGTGTCGTCAATGCTGGCCCGCTACAATCCCATCATACAGGTACGTCTGACCGCATTAACGCATGTTGTGCATTACATTTTGTCAGTTAACTCACTACTAACACTTATCTGAGAGAATGTTTTTAGTTCCATTATGATAAGTCAACACGACTAGCAATTAAAAATGTTCATAAACTTTCAACAATAACCTTCAGCAGTGAATGATTCCATTCGCAAAGTACCTTGAGCGTCCCAATACGGCATAGCTTCACTTGCTTTATAAGTTTACTATTTATCAAACGTTAGTAAGTGCTCCAGTAACCTGAGCCAAATAAATAAAACAAATGTGTGTTTCACTGCCTAAATTAATATTTATGGTAGATCAAATTTTAGACGTCAATAATACTGTTCAAATCTTTTTGGTTTCATTTTTACACCTGTGCCATATGTAGAAAGGGCGAAAAGCATCATTTCTAAACTTCTATTTTTTGTTTTTTAGAGTGACATTTATGGCAACCCATCGTTTATTGCTCCGCCACCCCCTCCAGAGGAGGAATATCATAAATATCAAGATCCGTCAGCAAACGAGCAAGATACCACATCTTCGTCACAAAGACCTTCGACTAAAGATCGTCTTACATCAAGTGAATCCCGAAATTCAACAAGTAAGTTGTAATTTATTAAGTCGAAGTTTTTAAAGTTGCAGATATAGGCCTACATAAAGTTTACTATTATTTTCGTTGTTAAAAATCGAGTTTCTTCTTAAAAAATGATAGCACTAGCTTAGATGAAAAACTTGCTGTGACCAAACTTAAACAGAGAACTTAAAAACAAATCTTGTATTCAAGAAGTTCCTGTTACATATGCAAACTACACACGTCACTGCTGTGTTGTGTAATAAGTTTTGCTAGTCAAGTCAACTCTAGTTCATTCTCTCACACGAGTGAGGTCAAGTTGTTAATAACAACTGACAATAAATTCACAACAACTTGTTATCGATTTATCTTACGTCCAATCATGTAAATTTCGCCTACACTGAAAAATCTCTACGTCATGTTTTTTAAGAAAAACAGAAAACGAGGCATATTCAAAACAAAATCAGCGCCTAAAAAGTAAAAAAAATGTTTGTAATGACGCATTTCTTATCTAACGTGTTAACGCCGCCAAGAAGCAATTAGTAAATATATTGATTCAAGCGGCAATAAAACAGATTATTTGTCAGCCCCAATATTTCAACATATTTATAGTTGTGTATATGGGGTAAAAAACTCAACTCAAGTATTTTAAAGTTTCACTCGAGTCAAGCACTTTATTAACAAAGCAAAAAAAGTTCACTTTTGTTACCATTTTATCATTTACTCGAGTACATACCAACCAGTGGCGGCTCGTGCCTAAAATTTGTGGGGGTCCTGCCCATTGTGACGCAATTTTATTGTGACGCAATAATGTACACGAGTGTAAACAGCAGACGGCATCATTTGTGTATTTTGTTTACTTGCACAGCGACGGGCTAAACACAATAACCCATTGTGACGCAATTTTATTGTGACGCAATAATGTACACGAGTGTAAACAGCAGACGGCATCATTTGTGTATTTTGTTTACTTGCACAGCGACGGGCTAAACACAATAACGTTCAGTCATAATGTGAAAAACAAAAACATACGTGGCACAGCGGTTGTAAATACGGTAAAACACAACAGGAATTTCAGTTCGACAACAAAAATTTTCATGTTTCATTTGAGTAAATTTAGTCACAGTCAGCGTTTTCAACATATTCTATGACACTTCACAGATTATTGTCACACAAAAAAAACTAGCCATACAGCTTTTTATTGGTATCATAACTAACAAATTTAACAACCACATTACATTGGTTTCAGAACTTGTTCATTTAAACATCTTTCTTGAATTTTTGCGTACAGACTATTAATTGTATTTTAGTTTCTCAACTGCAATAATTGCTGCTTGCTGACAAATAGCTTGTAATTCCTCCTTCAAGTTCAAACCGCCTTCAAGCTTTAAAATTTACAACACTCCCACTTAAATTTAAACCATACTATTAAATCTTGTGCTTCCTTTTTCCAACCAAAATGAATCATGAGGTTATAGTTAGGGCATGATAATTGATAGCTTCTTCCTTAATCCCAAATGATAACTAAGAAAATGTTTTTCTATTTAGTACTAGCACTGCAAGTCTTTTGGATATATTGGTGTTCCTCAGCAAAACTGGCATCTTTGTCAGTGTTAAAAAGAACTGTTTTGCCTTTGAAGGAATCATGGAAACAGCAAAAAAGGATTTTTCATCCTAGTAGTTTAACTTGTCAAAACATCATCTCTAGATTAATTATTTTCAAAGTAATCATGAACATCAGATCTACAGAAACATTTTGAGTAGCTAGCTGTTCTTTGTCAACAATAGGATGTGCTTGGTGTCACTACTATCTTGTCTGTAGAATAATCATTCTTAAGCAACACTTCCTGTGAAGCAATTTAGCAGCTACTGTTTAGACAAACAGTACATGTCCATTATATCAATACACATGATTGCACTTGGTTGCAAATAGTATTTGTATTTGCCAAATACTGTCCATATGGTGTGTTAAGAAATCCACACTTTAAATTGTCTTCACTCTTTTTTGTCTTCATTTCAAAATTCCTGTTGCTTGCAGTTGTTAGTTCTGCATTTGATATTGCCTGAATTTCAGTAAGGCATTTAACTTCACAGTCACAAATTTAATTATTGTTTGGTGGCATTAGGAACTAAAACTAAGTATTTCTTGTTGTTGCTTATTCCTGCATGACATTGGAGTAGCAGATGTTTTGTCCCATACTTTCATAACTCTTTTAAATTCAGTTATTTATTATAAAGGTTAATTGTGACTTTTGAAGGTGTTAGATGACCTTTTTTTCTTTTTCAAGGTGTTAGATTAGATACACTTATTTAATTCAATGATAACTGTAAAACCTGAAACCCACTTACAGTCATCTTAAAAAGTCACGACTAACAGTCAAACAACAAATTTAATGATAGCAAAGTAATTCTTTAACTGCACTTACTGTCGAACTTAAAAACACAGTACACGGGTTTGGCTTTGGAGCTCACTGATGCGAAGCAGACAACACAACCAGCGCTACGTCACGCGAGGGGCTGCGCGAGCCACAGCCCCCTCTCGCCTATTTCGCCCGGCATGTAGCTTTTCCAAGTGCGCATGCGCACAACTGAAAACGTCATGAAACGTCACGAAACTGGAGCTGCAGCTCCGCCATAGATAACATATTATTATTTTTTCAAAATTTTTTTTTTAAATAATACAAAATTTTTATTAATTTTATTTTAATAAAATGCCGATTAATGCCATAAAAGTTATTCTTAGTATACACTGATCAAACATAAAAACTATATGTAAAGATTGTTTTGTATAACAACTTGGAATAGGAATGTCAAGTAAAAATACTGGGGGTGCTGCAGCTCCGCAGCCCCCTCGCACGAGCCGCCCCTGATACCAACAGTATGACAAGATGACATAAAACAAAACAGCAGGAAAAACGTTCATGCACAAACAAAACCTCAAAATGCGGTCGTGATTAAAGCCATTTTTCATTTTAGACATTTTAGTGTGTTACATTACATTAAAACTGGCTACACAAGACACGGACTTAAAGAGTAGTTTGACTAAAAACAAAATTGCCAGTGATGTTGTATGAAGCGTGGACATTTTATTGAGCAAACGTTTTGACAAAAACAATGTAAGTTACATAATTGATGACAATTGTTTTTTTCAAAACGTTTGCTCAATAAAATGTCCACGCTTCATACAACATCACTGGCAATTTCGTTTTCAGTCAAACTACTCTTTAAGTCCGTGTCTTAATTGTGTAGCCAGTTTTAATGTAAGTTACATAATTGATGACAATTGTTTTTGTCAAAACGTTTGTTCGAAAACATTTTTTTTTCTTTTTTAAGGTTAATGGTTATGTGTATTTTATCTACTTGTTTGTTTATGTCAACATCGCGTTATACTCATGACAACTTTTACAATTTGGTAACGTGTCCTTTATTTTTTTACAGTAACAGGCGACGAAGACTTTGATAACGCGTTACAAGAACTTGACCAAGCCCTCCTTGACCAGGATCGAACTCTTTTTTCCGATGCCATGACAGAACTCACCGATGTTATGGAGAAAATGACAAACTTTATGGGTGAAAAAAGCGACGACCGCCATTAATTTGTTATAGGCATGTCAAGCCACTGAGAATTACCGCAACAGGAAATTCTATTCAAAACACTGTATATCTTCTAAAAAATTAGTGCTCGTTTACGTTTCGAAAACTAAGCGTGGTATCCGGCAAACCATGCATTTTTAATATTGCATAAACTTTCTATGGTTACCACATTAATCGATCCTGCGTTGGTAAAGTCCCTTGTTTGAACAAATAGTAGTGGTGCAACGAGCTTATTGTTGGCCAAAATATTTGAATTTGCCGTTTTGGCGATTTTAAAACCCGAAACCAGACTTATTGTAAGCATTTTTTTGGCTTTTATATATTACAATTTACAAAAAATGGCATTCGTTTTTGACCCAAATCTTCTGAAGTGGGTTTGGTTCACAATTACACTCCAGCACGCTTGGGTACAAGTTTGATGGTTACTTTTAAAAGCGTGGCTATTTTCGCCCAAGTTGAGCAAACCTGCATCAACAACATGCCGCCTTTGATTCGAATGTTCTTGCAATATTTTGTGTGATAGTTGATGCTGTAATAACAAGTTGATACGTTATTTATTTCACGAAGTTTTATTGTTGGCATAAACAAAACGGCAGAAAGAGCAACGATGGTTAGTGTGTTATGCAAGGCAGCAACAGTTTATGCTTGACAACCAGCTTAGCTTATAAATTAAAATACAAATTTGGCCAGACTAGCTTGGGTCACAGACAACCTTATATACGCACCTTTCGTGTATTAAGTAATTTCGCTTCAAAACGGGTTCACACAACCCGAAAGGCATTGTATTTGCCAGCCGATGAATGCTTCCATAATAACCAATCGACTGACATACGAAAGTTGAAAGTGACTTGCAAGCTGTGCTGATAAAAGAACGAAAGGCTACCAACAACAGTCCGTATTGTTTTATTTGCACGACTGACGTGAACACTTAATCAAGTGTCGAACAAAATGCAAGGTTATGCAGGATTCAGTTTAGAAAATGAATCATGATCGCAATTATGAAAGAAAGCGTCGAATAAACAAGTTTATGACAATATAATGCAAAACGAACTTTTTTGAACTCATAAGCAGCTCACTAGCACGTTAAATCTAAATGACTTGAACCATGCTTTGGGTGAAGAGTGAAAATACCTTTTAAATGATATTGAAGGCCGTAGCACTTGACCCACTAAAGCGTGAGATATGTGCAGAACTCAAAAAAAAAAATATTAGAACACAAAAATGCAAAAAGTCACATAAATATAAAGAACTTTATGTTGAGTTTTACCAGAACATTGCATTGCCCCTTATAACTTATATGATTGACTCTGCCTGATGGAAACACTGTATAATCACTATCGGCAAAAGTCACATTATTTTGTTTGGTATTTTGAAAATAATTCCGTTTGGCAGATATTTCAAAAAAGATACAACAGAACTAATCACGAACTTTAAGTTTAACACTTTCTGAAGACAGAAACTCGCGCACAAACTGTAACAAACATGCATCTCAGGTATGACACATACATTGCAATAAAGATCAAAACTGAAGATTGTTGAGGTTTGAGCTACTTCAACATATAGCACGCCTTAACTCAACCAACCCAAAATCTCAGTTCTACAACGAAAGCAAATGGCCATAGCATAGACTTTAGATACAAACGAACCGCAAAGTACATATTTGAATGCAAAAAACAGCAAAAGAAAAAAAATTGCCACTGAGTGCACGGTTCAAGTTATGGAAGTGATTTGCCGTTACGTAATATACACAAAACTGTTAATATCGTCATCGTCCCGCTTCATATATTTGTTGTCGATCAACCATTCAATCTGTTGCTTGATGAGTTTTTTCTGAGGCAGGAACATGTTTTTGAGAATTTCAACAAGTTCGGTTTGTAGTTGTGCGTTGGTTATCTTCTTTCTCATTTTCAAGATTTTTACGATCGCTTCCTGTAGAAACAAGTGTTTGTGAAAATAAAAACCAACGGTAACACAATTAAATTTCACTTGGCACTCATTCGGATAAAGTATGAAATTAATACGTGAAGGAAGGAAGTTAAATTTATAACTGGGATCAGCCTTGGAGCGATCATGCAGACCAGCGATCACGACGTCAGGCCCATATTTTTTCTAGCCTGCGCCTTCTCATGTGGGAATTCTTGGTTCGGTATAACGCCTTCAACGGGTAGTATTATGAGTGAAGTACAAAAATTGGTACTTTTTCTACGCCTTTAGAATTGTTTATATAAAGACGATTTATAGTACTGGTTGAATACAACATGTCGGTTTACAATGTCACGTCACCAACCTGAGTGCGTAATATTCGCAACTGTGTAATCCCCTCATTATCTTCTTCACGGTTTTTCTCAGTAGAAAGTTGAAGTCGACCGATCAAGTTGACTCGACCCCGTTTTTGGGTCTTTCCGCCTTTTCTGCAATGTTTAACAGTCCACAAAGTTACGTGTTTTCATCAGCCATGGATTAAGGCATACTTACAAAAGGCAGAACTGATGGTTGATGTTAAATATTGAACTATCGTTGAACCCCTTTAGTGACGTAACAGAGGGTTCACAAACAAGAACTTGACGTTTCAGTTTTCCGTTTGACACCAACGACTAAAGGATCACAAAATAAACAATAACATTTACAAAATCTGACATTGTCGTTTTTTGCGAGTTGTCATAAAACGTTTTTTTTTTCATACATACGGCCCAGACACCTGGTTATATGAGACACTTGATATAATTTAATGGAAGCTTATTTTGTATCGGCCATTTTGCATAATTTTTTTAAATAAAAACTTGTTAAATATAACTAAACTGCCAAAAAAGTAAACACATTTGCTAAAGCTTGCAACAATATGCTGTGAATGTATAACGTCATAAAAAATGCAAAACGTTTAAAAGAGTGTAGCATACATATCGTTGTAGAATTTAAAACAGCTTTTACTCATACAGTTTTAGAACTTACCCAAAGTGTTTTCCTTAATTCAGCATCGGGAAGTTGTGTAGCTAACCTCAAACTTTCAAAAGAAATTGCCTCTCGAGGTCGTGAGTTCCACACATGCAGGACGGACATTTGAAAAGTTGTAATTTCTATCTCATACTGACCAATGTCGGTCTTAAATGTCATCTAAAAGATTGAAGATGACTTTTTGGTCAAAATGTCATTTTATAAAGTAGCCAAAGCTTAGCAACCAGATTGTGATGACCATAAAATTTGTACAGTGGGTAATTTTTTACTGCTTATATTTTGAATTGGTGTTTTAAGCAACACTTCATTTATGATCATTCAGTTTAAAATTGCTGCACTGCCATAAGAGTAAAGGATATTCAAACAAAAATGCTACCAAACGAAGTGTTTGCAACAAACGCCATTTTGTGAAAACTTCAAAACACATTTATACATTATACATGACATGTATAAATATTATACATGTTTTAAATATTTATATAAGGCAACTTACAATTCCATTTGACAAAAGATGATTCCAGTGCAACTTTCTTCCTGTGTGTTTGCTTTTGTAAAACTCCTCCACATCTGGGATGAGATCTTCCAGAAGAGCAGGAAGGGAAACAGGAATACGCTCTGATCGACGAGACCAAGCTCCTGCATTTAATATCTTGATGTTGGCAACATCTAAAATAAAATAAATTTGGTTTTAATAATTTAATGACTGTTTTTTTTTTTTTTAAATAGGATATATTTATTGAATATTTGAAGCAAATTAGGTTTTTACCCACTATAACTATGCAAATATAGAGAAATCTGTGAATTCAAAAATAAATATTTGAAGTCAAGATCTTTTAGACTTGCACACTAAAAATACAAATATATTTTTTCACTTCATATTTGTAGCACACATGTGAAATAACAAAACCCAATTCATTCTTTTACACAACTACACTTTTACTTTTAAACTTGGTACTGCAGTTAGTTTTGCCTTTATTTAACTGTAGTTTAGGGTGAGTAAAAAACTTATTTTATCACACAACATTGCACCTGTGTAATATTTCTTACCAGATGCTCGATCTTTTCTATTTTCTTTAAATTGTTGATTAAGATCCTCACTCACTTTAATGTCTTGAAACATGCGAGCCAACTTATTTACATAGTCGGCTGGCATTCCAACCTGCAACAAATGCATCTTGTTAATTTTAGTGGTTATTAGATTTTCATTTATTTGTTTGATAACATTTTCTGATTTCACATTTAGGAAAATATTCAACCTCACATTGCTGGACATTGACACTTAGGTTTGCCTCTTTTTACTGCAACTGGCATATTTCTGGATTGTGTGCAAGTAAAATTCGGCAATTTAGTGAGACACCTCAAAAGTAACAAATAAACTATGTGTGTTTGAACTTCATCAACTGAAATTGAACAAAATACCTCTCTCAGTCCTTCTAACATGTTTTCTTCCTTCTCATTATCAGCTGATGTACCAAGGATCAGACGACGAGTAAGATGAGCTTTGTGATACCTCATGAATACATCCTTGTTTGCCACATACTTTAAAACTAGAAGCTAAAACAAAAAGAAACATGATATGCCTGATGTTTATAGTGGAATAACTGGTAATTTGCATTAAAAACTCATTTAAAAGGATGTAGAATTGTAATCCTTGAATATCTCTATGTTGCACATAAAAAAATGAAATTGTCTTACAACATCTTTCAGCTTGGCATCAATTTCATCTGTTGATAATTTTTTGCTCAAGGGAGTTTTACGTAAAAGCATGTCACAGAAGTTTGCAAGAAGTTCTGGACATCTTGATTCTGGTGGCAGTTTTACTGTATTTCTGTAAATAGTACACAAAGCTAATAATAAAACAAATTTCTCTTTTCTTGCAGCTTTTTCACAAATGTTTTTACTTTGAGTTTGATGTTAAAACCGCAAATGACTAGTTTTAAATTTGGATTCATACTGCCATTTTTGATTCATACAAAAGAACACACAAAAAAGCATAACTTACTGTTTTGCCTTCGTTTGCAATTCTAGGCTAAACACAGAGTAATCATTGACCACTTCTTTAAAGGCTTTGTCCCGTGCAGTTAACAATCGAGGGTCATCATTAAACGATTTCTTTACCAATGTTGAAAAACGTTGGAACAGCACCAGTAACAGATCAATATATTTTTCAGAATCCTTCATAAAAAATGATGCTGGTTAATTATATTCAATTGAAAATTACAATCTTTCTAGAAAACATCCTACTGTAGTGATAATATCTCTGCATTCTTTCATATCAGTTAGACCCTGCTGTAGGATGTATTCTGACAAGTATTTGATAATTGGATTGATTCCATCTGGTACACGATTCATTAGGTTAAACATAAGACTGAGTTCTATGAAAGAAAAATATAAACACCATCACTGGTTTTATACTAATGACATCACTAAATGAATGGCACTACAACTTACGGTCAGTTTCATTTTCTCGAATCATATGTGGACATTCAGCAAGCATGGCATCAGTAAATCTTGACACAAGGACCAACACACAGTGCTTGTCGAGGACGCTTACTGATGAAGATTCCAGGTATCTGGTAGCTCTTTGATTTTCCTCTGAAAGTTTTTGCTGTGCCTGTAATACAAATAAGCTTAAAAATTCCGTTCAACAAACAATTAAGTTTTTCTGTTACAAAAAAACAAACAGTGAAATGTCTGTTAAAAATAACATTTCACTTAGTTTTAAATAAGTGTTTAATGATTTGCACCTGAAATAGAGCATAACATTAAAGATAATTTTAAAAAGATTAATTGATTGGCAATTTCCTGTTGTGGGTTGACAACATGATATAGAACCCAGAAAATTATGCAAACACTGTACTATAAAACTCAAAGAAACTTGCAATTAACTGTTGGCACAGGTATTTTTTGATTCTGCAGTAACCTTTACATTGTCCAATTCCCAGTGTAATAGCCAGGTTATTGCTAAACCTAAATATACATTTAAGATTTATATTAATTTTAGTGTGTCCTCACATATTTCATGTACTCTCTGACTCCGTTATCATTGAGGTAGTTCTCAGCAGCAGAGTTATAATGTTTTTCAGTGGCCTGAACATATGAAGATTCAAAATGTTCATGGTAGATTTGAAGAGGATCTTCAGCATTGGAACAAAGATTTACTGTAAATTTATACAAAAATGGATATTTTTAGTTTTACCTAAAAAAGGGTTAATTAGCAGGACATCTTAGCCTTAAGGTTATTTAAACTTATTCAGCTCTTGATTATAGAAGCACTGGAATATGTCTTGGGGCCAAAAAACTTTTTATCTAAAACTGAGGGTAGTGAAAAAAAATGGTGTAGAAGCCCAGGTTTAGTAGGATATGCACGTACATTCAAACACTGCCTTATTGTTAGTCAAACACAAAACCCAGTAGTGACATTTGGAGGTTCATGAGACCTGTAAATCCACGGGGGACAATGCCCAAGAATTGCAGCTATTGTTTTTGTAACTTTTGTTCAATGTTCAAATAAGCAAGCATAAAAAGGGAAAAAACTCTGATGGTGGCATACACACACAAGACACAACAATGCAATGCAAACAAGTTACCAAAAGATTGTCGAACACCAATGACAAGTTGGGCATCTACTGACTTTCCTTCTCTTTCTTCCTGTATTAAAACCATTGTTCGATCCTTCAAATTATCAGATATACTGTGGAAAACATTCTTGTTCCATGAGTCCAACATCAGCTAAGACAAATCACAATTAGTTTTTGTTAACAAATGAGTATACAACGTTGATAGAATTTCTATTATTCTACCTTTCTGACAATACTTTGTTGTTCCTGCTTTCTTTTGTTTGTTCTGTCACTTAAAGATTTTTCCAGTTGTGAGAAAGGTTCCGGAAGATACACACACTGAGAGAAAAACTTTTGCCATTCAACAATGTAAGCACGCAGTAACGCATTCCCTTCATGATGAGACCGAATTCTCTGCAAGTTAAAACACAATTAGGTTTAAGTATGGTTTGTTCGCTTCAACAAAGGGAACATATGACTAGAAAGGTAGCTTTCCTATGTAATGTATTTTCTATTCATCTATATTTACTCTGTTGTAATTTGCCCTCGATTATGAGCTGCCCTAGACTGTCAGCCACATGCTGTGACATTAGATACCATTTTATAATAGTTTGATCTGCTACATGGTACAACTATTTGTCAACAACTGTTAGTCACACAAAAAATGTAACCAGCAGAGCATATGTTGACTAATAATGCCTACATGCATTAAGAATTTGAAAGTTGAAATATTTCAAAAAGCAGGGCAGTTTTGATTGTAAAATGCACAAACTAAAAAACTTAGCTGCAGCTTACAATTAAATAAATGCGGTATTGTACATATGAATATCTTGGGTTACAAGGGTAAATCAAACTGTAATTTGCGAAATGCTTAAAAATGCAACCAACAAAGTGTGAAACTCTACATACATGTGTAAATAAGTTTAAAGTACATTTCCTTGACCAATCATTTGCATAAAATAAAAAAAACGGTTGGGAAAACAATATGTATCCTGGTAAGGGATACATATCCATTATTATCAAGACCAGTGGTCTTCAACCTGTGGGTCGCGACCCCAAGTGGGTCGCCTAACCATTTTTTGGGTCGCTATAAATTCAATATATTGGTGTTTAAATTTATGACCAAAAAAATTATACGTTTGCTAATGTTTTGCAGTACAGCTTGGTACCTTGTGCCACAATCTAATCATTGTGATGCAATAATCAAAAACCAAACAGCTGCAACCCAAATCTTAATAAAATATAAGAAAATAGTTTCAGTTTCGGCATTACTTGAAACATTTTTTTTCCTATCAGAAAAAAATGTCGCATGTAAATGCTGATTCAATTTTCTTTTAAATTGGGGTCGCTTTCAAAAAGGTTGAAGAACACTGATCAAGACCATACAGCTTTTGTTACATAACCAGACTCCAGATATTAAGTTGTACATGTGCCATACATACTGATTGAGCATCCTTGATGAAATTAGATATGTTTGTTTTCAATGCAGAATGCACTTTTTCTGGGCCACCTTTATCATCCCACATGCACACCGAATGCACATTCCAGAACAAATCCTAAACATAGTATATAATAACAAATCCTAAAAATGTTGTGGGAAAGCATTGTGAAAATTGATCCCTATCCCATGAATTAAACAATTAAAACAACAATTTAAGATTTTGAATTTTCGTACCCAGTAAAATTTGCATCATAATAGTGTCAGCATTTATCATTGTTTGGTGATGTTTAACATTGCTATGTTATAAAATAGTTTCAAAAAATATATTGAAGGATAAAACCTAAACCTTCACACAAAATACTTAATATAAAAAATGGTTTTAAGTGAGTTTTGTTCTGAATGTTATATTGAAATTTATAATGGACAATCAGAGAAAAAAACCTCAGGATGCACAATCTCATTACGGTCAACCTAATAGATTTAAAAATGAATTTTAAACAACTTTCAAAATCATGAAAAATTGCACACCTGCCACTCTTGTCTTGTAACAGATTCCTGACTTAATAGCTTCAAAATAACAGGTTGCATTGCAGGCCATTTTTCGTCAAAAGTTTGCTGATGACCCTACAAACAATCTGTCAGCTTACAAAACAAGTTAAATCATAACAAGTTGTATTGGATGCATCAGCTAGTGTATGCATCACTACAATACCGGATGCCACAGACCAGTGGTTCCCAACCAGAGGGGAATTCCCCACTAAGGGGGTATTTGGTAATTTGTAGGGGGTAGAGCCTCGATTCTCGAGAAATAAATATAAATTTTACTATTTGCGATTGCTACTAAAAGTGAAAAAACGTACAATCGGAAATCTTTTTGTTAGAAAATCGGCTTAAATAAAATTTTCGAGACTCGCGAGAAATGCATTTTTAATTTCTCGTTTCTCAAGAAACGAAAAAGTCGAGAAATAGAGTACACAGGACAAAAAAGGTTGGGAGCCACTGCCATAGGAGCGCGAAAACAAAATAATATTCCCAAAACTTCCCTTACCCGCTGCATGATAACAGGGAGCCATCATCAAACCAATTGCGTTTTGTCATTTTGTTGATTTATCTAATTGTCAATTGTGACAAGGCAAGGCTTAAAATGTGGATGTTTGGGGGTGGAGTTTGGGCAAGGCGATGAGGACCCTTGGGCAAGCAAAGTGCCAACTGATTTTACAGTTTTTAATGTAGCAAAGATGATGGTAGTAGCAAACTAGCAATGCACTAAGTAATCTTTGTAGTCCGGTACATTTTTCTAATACACTGTTAACTAAATGCTACAAATAATACCGATTTCTTTTAACTTTTTTGGCAAAAAACGCTTGTGTAAAATGAAAATACTCACCACAAGCATAGTCATGATAATTTATGTTGTAGAAGATCGGTACAGGTGTAACAATTGATTGAGGGTAACACCTTTTAAACCCTTATTATTTTGATAATGGACAGTGAAGCAATCAACCCCAGCAGTATCAACAGGTGACAGCAAAATTAAAAACGATACCAATGCAAAATACAACGTGCTTTAAACTTCTCCTTTATTTATATTTCAAGTTGTTTGTCTTCGGGTGGTGTTGTCAAAGTGTCAAAAATGTTTTTTATTCTAGTTTATTTCGGGACGCTATTACAAAAGTATAAAAACAGTTTTATGACCCTCTATTACGTCGCAATGTAGATCGAAATATTGTAGCAGGGCTACAGATCTACCACAGGAAATCTTTAAAAAATTATTGGAAAATTTGAAGGTTTTTGCATTTGCTGTGTTTGCCACACACTATATGGGAATGCCTGGGAGACCGCCCTAACACAACATAACTTGCGACGAGGCGTTCTTTCATATATAAAACAAGAAAAATTAAAAACGTGAATGTGTATATCGTTTTGCAAAACATTGCTTGGTAAGAACTGTGTCATAAAGGCGCATTGTGGTGATATAAGTTATTATATGTTTAGGTATCTACCAGTAATTGCTGCGAGTTAAATACACATGCTATTTAATCTCTCCGGTTATCACAACAGTTGGTAAGATTTGTGCTGTATTTCAGCATTTATGGCGCAGTGTGTCATGCTTTATGCAGAAACCTTTTCCTATCATGTTCCATCGGCTTCTATCGTCCTCTTTGTCCTGCATTCAAAGAATTCGCCTAATAAGATCAGCAAAACACCTATCTGTGTGGACTGTTTGTTGGAGGAATCGCGTTTCAATTCTCTCCTCGTGTGACGTTCCTCGCTATAACCGGGGCGCGTTCACAGGACGTTACAAGCAGCTTATTCTAGTAATGAATATTTGTTTAAGACATGGTACTGATGGTCGTTACTGTTAGCCTACTATATATAACATGTAAAAAAAAGTTCATAACATTATAGCTCATTGCGCATTTTGCATGGTATTGTTTAAGAATGCAGTACGAACTTTTTTAACATCGCCTTATTAGCGTCACTACAAATTTAAAAGTCACCAAATTTCCCTATCAACGCGCAAGGAGAAGTCGTGGCCCACAACTGCTGATAGGTTTCTAAAATCCCGCACTGTTTGTTTAAAAGTTTGTAATTTTATTGATCAATCCCATTTCGTACAAATACAATAAACCATTTTTTTGCTATAGGTCGTGCATCGGGCACAGTTGTCCAACGTTGGTATTGTGCAATTTAGAAAAATGGGTAGTGGTATATGTGACGCTACTGTACTTGTAGCCTACATGAAATAGGCTATTGCTGCCAGGCATACTGTATAACAAAGTATTGCTCATCCAGCAGTTTTTATTATAAATAATCGACGTTTCGACGTCCTATACAAGACGCCTTCATCAGGATAATGACGTAACTTGGAGAACAAAATTCTTATAAAGCGACAAAATGCAAAACACACACACAAAAAAAATAGCGATAAGAAGATCGCGCGGCTGCAAACTCGCACCCAAATAGACATAAAGCCTACATGTTGCTGCACGTAGTTCAGCACCATATATCGCGAGAAAGTAGGCTATTTTTGTTCCAAATACGCAAGCTTATTTGCTTTATTATTGTTGCGATCGGTTCACCAGGATGGCTTCAAACTTCCTCAATAACTTTTGGTTTGTTCGAACAATGCCAGATTGAAACTGGATGCGCCAACTCACAACGAGTATGTCAAAGTCGAGTGTTGTCAGTTTAAAGGCATCTTCGAAGCCAAATGGTTAACTGTTGAAATTAATTGCTAACATGAAGTTATTAGTTGTCAGTAAACATTTTTTACAAACAGTAGGAGCGATTTCAACCTTGCAGCATGCTTTTGCAATTACTGACAACCTTTAAGTCAGAATTTGGGCAACTCAGTCCGTTATTAACCATGTCGTTTCTGTTTTAGTTGGAGTTTTTATTGCGCTTTTAAACAAATAGTTTTAAACAAGCAGCTTTTCATGTTTCGTGTTCGTCGTAAAGTTAGTCGTAAAAACTGTGATGATATGAAGTGATAGCTTATTTGCATCATTGATTTTATACCTGGCCTACAGTAAGTTACATTAGAGTTGTTGCCATTTAAAGTGTATTGTATTTTTTTACTTAATCTGGACCACCGTAAAGTAAACATTAATCAATTTAAAAGTTATGCAAATATTTTTGTCTGCATTGATTATGGTATCGTACGAAGGGGTAACTATACGTCACGTTATTTTTTTGTTGATTTTATTAGGTCGGTGACTTTATTTTGATATGTTTGAGCAATGTTGGTCCAGTTTCTTGTTTCTTCTGTAAATACGAGTCAATATAGGATTAATACCATCAAAATTGCGAGCAAAAGGTGGCTGCGACAACTTTAATCTTGCATCTGCGAGCCAAGCGAAGCGCAACACAGCTTTTGAAAAACGCGGGAATCAGAAACTTATTTGCTACATAAACTTGTCCCTTTTTTTTCGGTGCAAGAAAAAGGAAAAAAGCCCATGACACATGACATGCTAAACCCAGTGGTAGTAGGTTAAATATTTAAAAACTTCCAAAAGACTCGTTAAACTCAGTGTAAAACCGCCAACAAGGAACAGTTGTGACGTTACAGAACAATACTTACGTTTGTCTGGCAACGGTTATTGAAAACACAACGGTCGGTAAAAACTATCCAACAGTTCATCAAATTTTATAAAGAGAAGTTTCAATTTTAATGATGAAATACAGCCCAAATAGACATAAAAACGACATGCTTTATTGTTCAAACTTTTCGCCAAATTCTCATGCCAGAAGTTTTAATGTTATTTAAATAGTGTAACGGACTAGAAAAGCGGAATCTGAAGAGCGGGGCCGAAACATTGAAAATGCAGTAAGAAATTTGTAAATGTCATCGAAAACATTATCGATATTATAACCAAGTACTGTAGATGAAGCCTCACCTAGCAGCTATATAAGGCGTGTAAAAAATAACGCCGAAGATGTGGAACAAAAAAACAGAGGCAATCGTTTATGTCTTGGTAAATCAGAGTTTTCCGACTTTTTTATTTTTTAAACCAGGACGTTCGGTATGAATTTAGTGACACAAATCGTAAGCCCCCTTCTCTACTGCTTAGGAAATTCAAACTATATAGCGATATATCGAAGCTTCGGTTTGCCGAATTTATTCCGCTAATTCTTCCAATTTCATACAGATTCGGTTTCTGTCGAGATGTAGCAACTCTGTTTGCGAGGCAGCAAACATACTTGAACGCCATAAAGATGTAAAAAAATTAAAGGAAGACAATATCGTAACATTTTGTTTTTATTTTGTGCAGGAGATGCTGTGAGAGGCTTCAAGTTTTGAAAGTTTAGACTGTTTTATTCCATTTTGTTATCAACTTTTTCATGTCGATTTTTAACTTTTCCCGCAATCATTTTTTAATTCGTGTAACCTTGTTAGAAATGTTCGTGGTAAGATTTGTATTTATTGTGCTGCCTTGCTGAATACAAACAATGCTTGTTTAATTTTAATAAGAAAGCCTCAGTCCAACCTAAATAAATCTTACTCGAAATTGTTCGAACATTTTTATGAACTGATGATTTGTGCGTTTCGTTCGGATACAAGGTACGTGTAATACGTTGAAATCTCTACAACATGCATAAAAGCTTCAAGCAGTTAATAAGCGAGACATACGTGGCAATAAGAAGCAACGACATCCAACATTCACAAACACATGATTTCGCCATACTATATAAAGCAAGGTTTTAAAAGATGCCAAAGTTTTAAAAATGTAAGGAATATTTAGGTACGAAATGGTCCCAATTTGAATAATTTGAGGTACCGCACTTTTTTACCTCTCGCAACAAAGAAGTTAATGCAATTTTTTGACGCTAATTTAACTAAAACTGCTTCAGTAGTTACTTTACGCACATGCAATACAAAAAGCATGTTAAGAAAAGCTCTTGATTCTGATGCAAGTAAAACGCTTTTTCTCTCTTCAGAAATGCAACACAAAATGAAATTAATCTACAGGTTTAAAACAGACCGAAAAAAATTAGTGTAAGATAGCTCGGCCATTGCATAGGAGAAAAGGTTATAAAGTATTGTATTGACCTTAACCAGCTCTACATTCAAGCTGTCAGGAATTAGTGATGCCGAAGTACATTGTTTAGCCGTTTGATCTATCTACAGTGTAAAAACGCAAAATTTCAACACAATTAAAATCAACACCAGGCGTATATCAGGCGGACGATGAGATGTAACATAATCAAAACACTACAGAAATATACAAAAACGTGGCTAGGTTGTCTTCATAAAATGTGAGTAGCTGCAAAGTGCCAATTGGTGCTTTGAATCACCTTTCGAAGTAACAGTGTGAAATGCATAGCAACCAATCACGTACATCAGTGTTTCCCAACCCCACGGCACACTAACAAATGTGTTTAATGTGGTTAGTTGAGTTGTCTCATATGTCAAAGTTAAGTGTAATGTCCGTAATAGTATCACTATTATAAAAGTAATGAATTTGTGCCAAAGGCAATTAACATAGTTGCCAAAACGACTCTTGGTTGAGAAACACTGATGTAAGTACTTGAGAGAAGCCGTGTTGTACAAACAACATGATAATAGATCAAGTTGAAAAACAAAAACAAGAAACTACACAGGACATAGTACTGGATTTCACAACACAACTGTGCCACATTGAAGAAAAAGGGGTAGGAACAAACTACACAAGTCATCCTTTTCCCACCAAACCCTACAACAAATAAAAAAAATGTAAAAGAATTTTTTGGCAAGAATTTTTAAAGTCTCAATCTGACTTTGTTTAAGGCGGTTTTACACAACAGTATAAGAAGGTATTTCCAACCAACGCTTAATTTGAGCTGAATTTGATACGATATAATAGGTTGATGCTGTAATTTAATACGGACTTCTACCTTGTTTGTGAGATACGTCTTCAAATCTTCAAAAAGTGCCAACTGATCTTTTGGGTTCATTGCAGCAATAATGGGAAGGATTTTTTGGGGTGAAGGAATTCTACAAAACAAAATAATTACAATTTCTAAGGGGCAAATTGTTGAACGCCGAGATTTCTTAGCACTTGATGCACTTATAGACTGGAAATATTATTAGAGCAAATGTAAGAATTTTTCAATATATACTAATAGACAAGCAACATAAAAACTAGTACTGTTATTTTTACATATGTTTTAGTGTCATACAGTTCGATGTACGCAAGAACATTATGGTAAAAGTTTGGTTAGTACCACTATCTGTAATGTATCGAAATGGAACCTGACAGAAGCAATACATATGTGGCAAGGGTTCAACAGAAGAATATTTTGTGAACTAAATTGTATACAGTAAGTGAATTAAAAAATACAAACTGTTTTATGTAACATCATTATAGTTGCTTAACACGTGTGCAAAAGTGTCCTATGTGGGTTTAAAGCGCTATTTTTGCCCACAAAACCCATAGTTGTGTTGAAGCGTTTTGTTATGACTTGCAACCAGCACAATGAGCCATAAGTCACCTTTTTACGCTACAAGTGTGAGCAATATAACTTCCTGCAAAACAAATGACGTAGCCTAAAAGCCACGCAAGAAACTAAGGTGTTTGTGCAGTAATGCAAACATCCCACTAAAACTTCTACATGCGTAACTTGCACAGACTGGTAAGAAAATTGAATTGTAATGTAGTTCCGGCTTGTAGCAAAGCGCCACGCCCCTTCAAAAAACTATTTAACATAGGATTTTAAACCTTGCCTCGTTGTTATCGTTTAGAGCACGCAGGTTGTTGATAAATCAATTAGGTCTGCTGTAGCCACTAATAGCCTTGTTTAGTCAAAAGCAACTGCACCAATAATGATAATAGCCTGAAGTAAGATCATTGGTGCAACTTAAACGCACATAAAATTTTGCATATGGGTCAATTTAAAAATAATCGATGAACATTCAACAATGCACATGTCCTGCAAAGGGCACTATGCACTTAATATAACGACAAGTTAATTCATGCAACTACCAGCTAAAAATAATAAACACATGTGTCCAATAGTGTTTAATGCATTTATCCCAATGGCAATGTGGTTGTGTTCAAATTACCTGGTACCGTTGGGATTTAACCAGCTCAGAAGTCAATCAATTTGGCCACATAAGATTATAATGCTAAATGATGTGTTATGCATTTTGTTTTCTCTTTATTCCACATTTTACAAATGGATAGTAAATGTGCTTGTGTCAATTACTTTATGCCTGTTTACGTTTTTTTCAACAAAAGATTGACCAACAAAAATCTTTCATAATATTTTGACCAGCTAGCACACAGATGATTTGACAGAAACTTAATTACTGTAATATCCATAACTCACATGAGAGAAAGAGGAAATTATGGTTTGCTACAAGTTTCTAACCATTTTAATAACAAACACCTGTTATGGTAAAATACTTACTTGATAAATGTTGAAAGGTATACATTAACAAAAGTGGCCATTAAATATTGACAATCAAAGCGATCCATGAGTCCACCATGGCCAGGAATTATGTCACCAAAGTCCTGAAGATAAAAAAGAATTAGTATCGAAAACAACCAGTCAAACACATCATTTTGATTAAAAGCATTAAAAGCTATTGTATAACAGATATAGACAGGACTACATCCAATCTTATCAGAAATTCAATAAATCAATATCATTTCAATTTAAAGAAAATCCTAGTTTTGCACATCATAATCACCTTGATTTTGAAAGCCCTCTTAAAACCACTGGCAAAGAATCCACCAAATGGTGCAATAGATGAACTGAAGATTGAGATACTAAGGCAGTGGAGTTGAAATGGATAAATGTTTATAGTTGCCCTGTCCATTGAAATCTACAATACAGGTGGTAGGTTGATAAATCTAGTTTTGTATCAGAGTTATGACTTTTCAATAAATCTTAATTACTACCCAATTTTTTACAATAAAATATGTTGCTAATTATGAGCTCAAAGCATAAAACTGAAATGAAACTAAAACTGTTAGCCATTTCAGTTTTTATTCAGACAACAGTTACTTTCAGTCTTAACAAATTATGGCTCTTTTTTAAAATAAAATTTAAATACATTTCTATAAAAAAGTAAGACTTGGACAAGGTCAATCATGGTTAGCTTATTTGGTCTATTAAAAACTTACCATTTTTAACAACACCCGAATGAACAGTGGAACATCATATTCTTGCAAGACAAAAATTGACAAGGGTTTGCAATCAATGTCAATGTTCAAGCTGGTTGAAATGTCACTTGGACAAGTCAAATAGGGAAATTGTGAAAGGAAGCCAGACAGCTACAATAGGGAAACATATCCTAATTTAATACTATCTAACAATATAGCAAACAACAGGAAATACTTACAAACCACCCAAAAATGACTGTAAAAATTGCTCCACCAATAAATCCTTCCCAAGTTTTCTTGGGAGAAAGCTGCATAAACAAACAAATGCAATAAATTTTGCCTATCAAAGGGAAAAGAAATATCTAACCAACCTTTATAAGTGGAGTTCTACCGAAAAAGAACCCGCAAATGTAAGCCATAATGTCATTACAAATCACCATGGAGACTGGTACAATGAGCCAGACCAAACCTTCCAACATGTTTTGAATGAGCAAATGAGACTGGGTTACAATGATTAGCAAGGTGACATGGGTCCATCCAAACTAAAACAATAATACATACAGCAGTGAGAGTGTGTTTTCTGGGGATATCTCTACGAATAGCAGCTATAAAAACAATTGGAAAATAGAAAGGCAAACTCAATTACATATACTTTGTGCCAGAATAGTAATTATTTTTTTTATTATAGGCACCCAGTGAAATTCTATTTTTGTGACTCCCCTGCCCTTTTGAAAAGTAATTATCAAATTGTTGCTTAAATGAATTTTAAGTGTCACTAGAAAGGTGGCTTTTCTATATATTTGCAGTTTATACATATACACAATATTCTATTTAATAGGTCACACATGTTTATTTGCAAATTAGTAACAGTTTTAGTGTGGTGCGACCAGCCAACCACTTTTAAGTTTGGGAAGAAATATTAGAAAAATGCATGGAATGCATAATTAACTTCAACCAAGGCTTTACAGCTTCTTGTACATGTTTTAGCATCATTATCATGTTTTATATTAGTTGGTAAAGGAGAACTTGAAAAACAAATGCAGTAAATACCCCTGACAATTTGCAAATTTGTCTAAAGAAAATTGCTGAAAATTCAGATCCAAAATCACAAATGGTATTACAAACAACACATATATGTTACGCTGCTGTATATTCTTGCTGTGTGAAAACAATGCCTGTAATAGCCATTTAACACCCTTGCAGTGGCATTCAATTAATAACAATGTTTTGTTAAATGTAAACAAAACCCAAATATTGTTTGACAAAATAACTTCATGCAAAAGGCTGCTTAACACATATAATATATCATTATGTCAGTAATCTTACCATGAAAAACTGAAGGCGATATCGCTTCTTGACCAAACTTAACACAAAGAGCATAAACCCAACCAAATACCCCATGTAGGAAATCATTCTGTGATATTTGGCAAGAAATGTTAGATACACCTGCAATTGTCAAAAATGTTCAACAATCATACACAGTATCAAAATTTTTACAATAGAAAATAAGACCAACCATACCTCGCTTTGTATTAGTGTGGAAAAATGTACAGCAAGTGTTTCCCCATAGAAAAAGTAATTGGAACAAATCAAAAAGTACCAACTCAATGTTCGAAACCAAGGCAGGTCATAGGATTTGTATACCTGTTGATATTGTATTTTTTAAACCATGTAAGAAATGTAAATACACTTTATATTAAAACACACCTGATGTCCAATAGTGATAATTTCATGGAAGCATTTAACTTGACACAAAATAACCTATTTGGAAAACAAAAACATTTTTTTGTTTATTTCAGCATAAGGTTTATTTAACTTTAACTTACACTAAACATGAATCCAATTGGTCCTATGTAAATAAGAATGGCAAAAAAACCAAACATGACAATGGTGAAGAGGCCCCTGACCCACCAGTTTTTCCATTTAGGCGGCAAGTCCTAGAATGATGTAAGAAATTGTAACAATGCAAAAACAGGTTGCACATCTGAGCACAGTACCACGCTGAAAGTTTAATTTTGCCAAAAGTTTCACTTATGTACCTTCAAAGCCTCCTTCATAAATTCTGGAGTTTCATCTTTCGTAGTAGCAGGAGCTGGCTCATTTTGTGTTTGACTTGAGTCGGTGAGAATATCTAAATCCTTCAAAAAATAAACACATAAATCTCAAAAGTTCTCCCAAGGATAAAGAATCATAAATATTTATCACTAAATTTTTTATTTTGTAATATATTTGCCAACCTTAGAAAAGGCCTAGCAGTTAATTTTTACCTCTTTATCACTGGGCTGCTCCACTTTTCGCTTACGCACAGAACTATCTGCCATTTTTCTTTTCAAAGCAGTTTGGTCACAACATAAAACTATTCACAATAATGTCTATTTAAACCTTGCTATTGATAAAATTTAGGGATCACAAGTCAAAACACTACCAGCATATATGTATGTTTAACGGGTGACACTAAACGCTGAATGGGCGGGGCGTCGTGAAAACCGCTGAATATCGGGTTAAATTGCTGACGGTTAGTGCTATTAAGGTTGGGATACAGTTTTATACTAGAAAATCATTAAAACTAATTCCCCCGGATACATTCCGCGACCGAGGGAAACATTCAGCAGCCGAGGGAGACTTCCCGCCCAAGCATTTTTTCTGAATGCCAGGAAACAGCCCAATAAGTTTTAGGCAGGGACATTTTTTGATTCATATACTATTATAAAACCTCAACCCAACCCTAATAGCACTAACCGTCAGCAATTTACCCGATATTTAGCGGTTTCCGCGACGTCCCGCCCATTCAGCGTTTTAGTGTCACCCTGTTTAACCAACTAGAAGTCAGCGTAAAGTCACACAATGCAGATCTTCTGTGTACAACTATCTCAAAAAATAGTCCCACAAGCCCATGCACGACCCTTAAGCCTGCATGCAAGACCAGTTTCAGCAGGCGCAAAGCAAGTGATAGAGGTTAAGGCAGGTGCAAAGTATTTTTTTCATTAAAATCATGCGTGCAGCTGCCATACACTTCAAACTGATTCTAGGCTAGCATATTAGACATCAGGAAATTCACTTACACATATTATATATTCATAATGAGCCTTAACATGTTCTTAAATTGCAGCAAGTAATGGTTTTCTTAAACTCCTTTTTCACAAATAAAACAAACCACAAAATTCCCATTTCTAACACATCAAGTATAAATTTGTCGGCTTTTGATTTTGCTTAGTTTTAAACAGACCCAATAGAACACACTATTGTAAATGGTATAGTAATTTTTTTCGAATGCATTACATTATAAACTCGCTACAAGACGAGTAAGACTAATCACTGTCCACTTGAAACTTGTGGTCCTTAATTCCTGTTCCCTCGTAATTTAAAATCAAGTTTTGCTATTGCCTGAAAGACTTGAATGCTGACCGATGACAGTTTCTTTTTCTGTCACCTCTTCAGACCGTTTTGCGAAACCGGGAAAACTGCAAACTGCAAACAAACGCTTTAGCGGTGGTGACTGGTGCGTAATATTTCGTTACACCTCGCTGCACATTTTAAAAACGACCGGTACATAGTTTATTTTGAACCAGTTCAGCCCTTCAATGTTATTTAAAGCTTTGCAATTGAGAAATTTAATTATTACTATATTGCTTCAATAATCCATGTTCAATATGATACAGCAATTTATTCAAAATTAAGGTGGACAAACTGGCTATATCCTGGCCTTTAGTTTATAATAGGACAATTAATTTGTCAAGGTCAAGTGATAGTTAAAATAACCACAAGGAAAGTCCGACTAACGAGTGAAGACTGATCAGTAACGTTTATTTATATGTTGTGCTTCAGCCTACATTCTACAACCCAGCAACTCAATAACTCAACACCAACCTAGCAACCCTACACATTTTGGCTGTGATCAAAAAATAATAATTTTGGAGCTTAGATTAGGCTATTTGACACCGTAAAAACTTTATGCTGTGATTGTGCTCGGGGGGCGAAGACGCTTTCCAACTCGGAATCACTACCTTTTGGCCTCCCCAATAGTACTCTTCCCTAAATTTGGGTCTGAAACGCGCCTAGTCGAAAATGCTTCCTTCTGCGACCCACAAAAGTATAGGCTGCAATAACAATTCGCAATTTGAAACAAATCGTGGCGATTGTTTACGTCACCGAGTCACCGACTATTATGACACTTGCTTTACAACAGTGCTTCCAAACTATTGGTCGCAACCCAAAGTAGGGTCGCCTAAAATTTATTTTGGGTCGCGGGCATTTTCTTTTCTTCGTTGTGTAACGTTTTTAAGTTCTCCACGGGTTTGAACTGTTGTGTAATAATAATTTCATTACAAAATTTCTGTTTTTGTGCAATGGTTGATTTTGTTTATGACGTCATTTCCAGCACATTGCAAAGTATACTACTTAGTAGTCTTTGGCGCGACCAAAAAGGTTTACCTTATCAACAAAGGCATCATTTATTAGGCTCTTTTGGTTCAGCTTTTCGTTATAAATGCCAAAAAACAAATACTTTTATCAAACGGGAACTACTTTTGTTTATATAGGCCTACCGTACATCATCAGTTGAAGGACATGTAACCATTTTTAATGAAAACAAGATTTCTTCCTAAATTTTGAAAAATTTTTGAAATTTTGAAATTTGACTATAAGTCGACAGCATTTTTGTGGACAAATGAACTAACCGGAACCAATTCAACGGTGGGAGCCAAGATCATTAGTAAAAACAATAGTTCGACCTATTGGAAAATGTTAGATTACTTTTTTGAAAATAATTTTGAACTCGGAGCCAGTGAACGATACACGGTAAAAAGTTAAGGACAATTAACTGTTGGAAATCCGCTCGTTTTATTATCATTTCTTTTCAGAAACTAGAGAATGCACAGGTTTTAAGAAAGTAAGTACTTTTCGCAATCGTTTTTATTTTTAATCAGGTTTAAGTGGAATAAGTTTCAGTCATAATTGGATGGTCGATCGAGTGACAGTCAAATATCAAGGACTAAAATTCGAATTTCCTGTTTGCGATTGGGTTGAAAGCGAAATAATTTCAATCCCCCAATGGACAAGGTAGATGTTAAAATAGTTGTTTTGTAACGCGTTTTTCGGGAGTGTTGCTGTACAAAGCTGACTTTATTGTAAAAATTAATTATAAGAATATATTGTAAAGGTCACACCGCAAAAACTCATTGCGCGCTTTGTTACGTCACAAAAGTAATAGTTGCAGTTGTATTTGTTACTTTAATTGTGCTGATACTTGTTTTTCCCTTATAAACTGCTGTTTTGGCCTTATCAATACATAATTTTGACCTAAACTTTTTCTCAATTCTGTTCCAAAGACTAGCATTGGATCAAGTTCACAAATGGCGTTCAATGCATTTCAAAAAATCATACAAAAAAAACGATAAAAACGTAAAACGGGGATCGGAAAAATGCAAGTTATCCTTTGGTAATAAGCACATCCTTTGGTAATAAGCAGTCTTGCATGCTAATTTGTATTGGAATAGTAGATCCCGAGCGTTGGACTGCCTCAAAAGTCGATCTAGAATCAAACAAGGGTTGGGCACCCCTGCCTTACATCTTCAAAATTATATGCTGCGGAACTTCCAAAACTAAACGATTTAGTTAGAAAGCTAAGGTCAGAAGAAATTCTCCAAAAACAGGTTTTGATATTGTGGAACGAGATACAGCAAAACGGCGCTTAATGCTGCAGTAAATGCAGGGTTAAGTTTGATAAAGGTCGGTTACGTTAGAAGGTTTCGAAACAATATGTGGTTTTAAATTTGTACATATAGTTTTACCATTTATTTGAGGTGTTCATAAATACCTTGTAGTGAGCAATACTATTTGAAGCCTGCATTTTATGTATCTAATGCCATCTTTTTACTCCTTACTTTTTCACTGGGGGTATCATTTTCTCAAGACCCACGCTTTGTCGGAAACTTTCTGTGTGGCCGCACATTTAGATGTTTTCCGCACTGTCACCCCCTCTACAAACTGTTCCACATCTTACATCAGTTATGACTAGGGCAAGTTTTTGTTGCACTAAAAACGTGAGAAAGTTGCACTTAATTTCAACAAAAGTTGCAGTAAAAAGTTGCATTTATGCACAAGTTGCATTTATGCATACTTCTTGGAGTTAACATTACTAGCGGGCTGCAGGTTGGACAATCCCTGCCTTAGACTGTCATCTTAACAGATAATGCTGTACAGGCGTTTTCGTCCACCAGGTTGCATATTTAACAAAAATGTCGTTCAACTGGTGTTAATGTTAAACAAAAATACTAGTTGTTTCTATCCATAACTCTGAAGAAGTCCTACCGTTCTGGTGGACGAAACGTCAGCGAAAATACAAGTTATGGATAGAAACAACTAGTATTTTTGTTTAACATTAACACCAGTTGAACGACATTTTTGTTAAATCTTAACAGATATCAAGGTTATCGCTTCTAACTTGCAAAATAACGAATGCACTTTCATATAAAACTTTATGCTTGGCTGGGGTTGTTGAACTTCAAGCTTGCAAGCCAACTGTTGCGTCATAGATGACATTGAGATGCAGCTAATCCATCACATAGCTCTTTGTTATGCAAATCAAAGAGAATAGAACCATACTAAAAATAGTTTTATAGCATGTTTTTAAATCACTCCTTTACATTTTGCGCAATACTTGATAAAAGTTGCAGTCAAAAGTTGCACGAAAAATAGAAAAAAGTTGCAAAAAGTTGCAATATAAAATTCCTACAAACAGCTTATAACATCATACTACATAAATTCTGAGTATTTAGGAAGCTGCCGGAAGCTGTAAAAAAAAGTTGCAAAAGTTGCAAAAACTTGCCCTAGTTATGACACTTAACGAGGAAGCTAGAAATGTGCCACCTAGTGCACTCGCCAACCAAGCATTTTCACGAAGTAAAATCACCTTTATGACATCAAGAATCAAAAATAAAGAAGATGTGATGATTTACATGTCATGCAATATACCAACAAACATCTTAATTTTTAAATGAACTTCTTAAAATGAACGTTTTATTAGTAAAAAATGACACATAACACAAGTAAAATCTGATTTCGACTAGCTGGTCATAATCTTTCGCGTTCTAACAAAGTGCTGACTTAAAATATGTTTGTGTAAACAGTTCGTAAGATTTTTAATCCGAAAAATAGTGGATCGTTTTATAGTTCGAATCTGAATGTGTTTTGTTAGATGGACTGGAAACGATCAGGTAGATATTATATCTTTTCAAGACATTCAACTTATCGCAAACGGACGTCCCACACAACCTCAAAACACGAGGTATTTTGCAGGTCTTAACAACCGGTGGTGATTTAACGGATCTCTAAAAAACATCCAGAAAAAGATTTGATTTTGACACACATTTTCGAACGTATTTACTCTTTTGCAGTGCTGTGATATAAATATACATGTGTTTACATTGTCTAAAGTTGACCAGGGTTTGAGAAGACTTATAAAACTAGCTTACCTTGTAAGATTGTTATTATCGATTGTTCATTGGGCTTAAGGTGCAGAAGATCCAGCACTTCTACCCAACTATCACTACCGTGATAATGCATTGGATCTTTGCAATGCGATCACAACCTACGTCATTTATTTCTACAAAAAATAACCAGGTAATACAATTTCACTGTTACACGAAAAAGTGTGGGTGGTAGCCAGACATGGGGCAATTCGAATGCATTCGAATATAGGCTTTGCCACCTTCGTGATGTATTCGAATGATTTTGGCTTTCGTTCGATAGTGCATGAATACAATTCAAATAGTTGATATTAACTTTTGAATCAACAATTCATGAATACAAAAGCTTGAGTAAAATCATTCGAATACAATTCGAATTGTTGCAGGTCTTTGCCAACCTAAGAATTCGCAAATTCGAATACACGATAATTTTTTACGAATAGGCCTACAATTCGAATTGTTGTCGGCCTTTAAGAACGTAACAATTCGTCAAATCGAATACATGACTATATTCATACGAATACAATTCGAATTGTTGTAGGTCTTTGACAACCTAAGAATTTGCAAATTGGAATGTACGGTAATTTTTCACGAATACAGTTCGAATTGTTGTCAGCCATTGGCAACGTAAGATTAGTAAAATCGAATACATGGCTACATTTTTACGAATACAATTCGAATTGCCGACTACCTCCTGTCTAGGAGTAGTTGAGAATATGTTGCCAAATAGATTCGAATTCAATTCGATTTGGCAGTAAATGTGACCTGATTTGACAAGTTTTTGTTTATGTTACGAAACAATGACTCATAAAACTTTGATTGTGACGTTACATAAATGCAATTGTGTTACAAAGCTTGCAAGATTTGGTTTGTTCTTAACACATGTCAGGTGAAGCAAACATCTCATGTAAATTTGGGGAAATTTACATAACGGAGATTTAAATCAGTTAATCTAATGTGGCTAAACAAAGTGTTACCTTCTAACCCAGTGCTCTTCAACCGTGGTTCCGTACAACCCTTACAGGGGTTCCGTGAACGTTAAGAGTTGCACAGGGGTTCACAGCATTTTGGTGTATAGCAATTCAAACATGAATGATTCATAATGTTATTGTTGTGAACAGCAATGCTCGCCTGTACGAGCTAGTTGACCTTGGTTACACCATTGATCAATTGTGACGTAATAAACACAGTCTTGATACACTTTGGCTAAGTTGCGAGATATATGTAGAAACGACCGATCCAAGTAACATGGCAACGTGTTCAGTGAATCGTTTAATTGAAGTTAACTTTTGCGCTTGGGGTGTGCTAAGTAAAAATGCTTGTTTTTTCTATGATACTTGTATTACATTAAAATTATTTTATGGGGGTTCCGCAAAGTTTGACAAAACACCTTGAGGGTTCCGTGCCACTAAAAAGGTTGAAGAGCACTGTTCTAACCTTTTGTTCGATACCTTCCAACCGCAACTACAAATACCCGAATCGAAGCATTCGAATAGTTTGCTTCTTACAACAACTAAACAATTCGTGAATACAAATAACTAAACTGTTAATTCGAATTGATACATTTTAAAAAGTACGTCAGTATTCATCAATACGCTTGGAGTTTATTAATACACGCTTGGAGTTTATTCGAATAGTATTCGAATTACACGTTGTTGTTCTTTGGTAAACTGTTCGTGAACACAAATACTTGACATGCTTTATTCGAATTGCTGCCACTTAAACATTACGAAACAATTCGTGAACACGAATACTTGACTCGCATTATTCGAATGGATACATTTTGTAAGTGCGCATAAGTAATCATGAATACGAATACATGCTTGGATTTATTCGAATTACATGTCGTTGTATTTGGGTCAACAATTCATGAATACAAACACTTGACTTGTTTTATTCGAATTGCTCTTACTCAAAAATTACTAAGGTATTCATGCATTCGAATACGGTCATGCAGGTATTCGTAAAGTATTCGAATACAGGAAGCGTGTATTCGACCCCATGTCTGGTAGTAGCCGCACAAGCCGAAGTTCAGTCTTAACAGATGTTTAACCTGTAAAGTAAGCATGATGTAATTGTAGAGTGTACATAAAACAAACTGGCGAAACAAACAACTATAACAGGACGTTCAAAATGACTTTGAGCGGCAAGCTTGGGCACACGAAATTGCTTACAATAGATTCGGTTGGCAAGATGGAAATGGGGATTAGGAAAACAAGGGGAATGTCTGACAAAATTAAATCGTCCCAGGAATTGGTGGGTTGATGATAAGCCTCGCACGGAAGACATTTATTATTTTCAAGGTTGTTGTGTTTGCAGATTTGCATTTGCACAATTATAATCTTTACCAGCACTGCACAACACGCAGCTGTGAACTTTGAAAAAAGATTGAAAATCACCGATTTGTCCCAAATGCCCCATCCTCGAAGTTGCTAACACAAAAATGGAGAGGTAAGAAGAAAAGAGAAACTGTTCTTTATGAGAACATCAAACTACACTGTGTTTAGTTAATCTTTTAAGGGGATGTTTGTTGTTAAGATAATATTCGCTTGACTTGTTGTTTTCAGTCCGTTATCCAGCAGGTTTCTCAATCTCACCTGACACCAAATTGACTACATGTATACATATATAGATGACATATGTTACAGGGTAGCACAGAAAGAATAATGGATTCGCTTCCTGGTGCTTTGATTGGTTCGGCGGCTGTTGCGTACGCTCTTCCAGTGTATGTAGAGGACGAGTTAGAAATAAAACATCATAACCGAACAGATTGCAGTACAGTACACATGTGCAAAGAGAAAGCGTGGTGCTTTTGAAAATCACGGCACGTTGGGACATTTTTAGTTCGTCAAACTGTATAAGCTTCCGCTACTTATTGTAGGGCTGGTCTGACAGGCCTTAAGATCACGAGTTCACGACATACATAATATCCGGTGAATCAAATATGAATTATACTTGTAGTTAAGCATATTTGGTAAGAAACAAAGCAAAATCACTTTGTGTGATGAACATGTGCGGCCCTCGATCCAATTTTAACTTTTATAATTGGCCCTACAGTAACAAAGGTTGCCCACCCCGGGTCTAGCCCAACCATATTTTTATCACCAAAATTAAGACACATTTTTGACCAAGAATATTAACACATACTTTCCACCCACAGAATGAAATATAAATTGATTGTCATTTATATATTTAGCAAATGCAGGAAATTCAAAAAGGGGAATATTTGGGCATTTTTTATTGTCCCAGAGGACAACTTACTTTGTTTAATCGCAAATTACTGTTTTTGTCTACTGAGTCTAGGAAACTGTCGTTTGTTTTTCAGGAAAATTGAGTAATTCTCTTGTTAAATTTGAAGTAACCTGTTGCTGCGCACATAAAGTTTGCCAGTAATCCGTGTCCAAGTTATTTTGGTAAGTGTTGTTTTATTTGCTTGTTTATCTTGGTCAATATTATGTCAATAACCATTGTTTTGTATTGTTAAACCTTTGTTGTGACAATGTGCCTGGTCTAAAGTGTACTCTGTTATTTACAGTTTGACTTGATTTGATCGTCGACAATAACTGTTAAGTCCTGGTCAAAACGTTTCGGTAAGAGTGTTATACTGTAAACTGGCATTTTCTATTGTGTTTATTCCCTGCTCTTTCCTTTAGAAAACCGTCCGCCAGTCTAGAAGTAACTGCATCCTGCTAATTGAAGCCATCAAGGGCTTTGTTTGAAATAAACTGTTACAACCTTGTGTGGAGTGTTAGCGGGAAGAAGCCTGTAGTTGGGATTTGGCAGGCGCGTTTTTGAATCAAATTAGAAGTACTAGAGTGGACGTCTGTGCCCACCAGGAGCACCGAAGTAGACGTTACATACTTTTTGTTGAAAAGGAGAACATGTCCTCTAAAGCAGGGGTGTCAAACTCGTGGGGTTCGTGGGCCACATTGTAGTTTGGGAATTATGCCGAGGGCCGCATGTGATTTTTAATCTAGTTTTATACACTTAAACAACATTTTCGCTGCGACGACCGCATTGCAGATCCTTATTTCACAAACGGCCGCCAATTATCTGCTGGTTTTTGTTAAAACATTACAAGAAAAAGGTTTATATCATATATACCAGGTGTGGCCAACACGTCGATCGCGATCGACTGGTCGATCGCCTGCTTTTGACTGGTCGATCGCCACTAAATTCTCCACAACTAATCAAACGCTTATTAATTGAAAAACAAATTAAATATTATAAAACAGCACTTCTGTCATTTTGAAACAACGCACACATGTGTAATAAGACAACACCTAAGTAATTGTCACTTTCTTTGTTGCGTAACAATTGTTATTTTGGCACCAAATTATGTCGTAACAACTACAATGTTTGTCGTCACAACTTGAGTGTTTGCTTTAACGAAGCTGTTGCTATTGATTGGGGAGATTTAAAAGTTCCCACTGACTACTTTGATAAAAATTGTGTGCATATGCGACGTTTTATTGTTGTAATAACTAGGTGATGCTTGCCAACAAAACTCATGACCATAAATATGTGGCAATTGTCAAGCAAATCGCATGAAAAAATTTGCGTTATTGCTTTGTGTTAGTGTCAGCCTAAATTACGACTGATCAGTCGATCGCGTACAATTAAGAAAATTTTCGTCGATCTTAACGACTGGCAAGTTGGCCACCCCTGATATATACCATCTTTTGACGTTGCGAAAGCCCAGATTAATTTCCAACTTAATGTACATATTAAGCTCCACAAAGTGAAGACCAGCAGGTTTAACTCTATTATTACGTCATAAGCTATATTGTTACGCATTTCGCACCTGTTTTTTTCGCATTGTTTGCACACAATAGGCCTACAAAAAGTCTGTCGCATATGGCTACTAGGCTGTTAATACTTTTTTCAGTAACACAAAATCTGTTTAGGGCAGTTTGAAAATCAAAAGTTTTGACAAAGGAGTTGTAATAACATCACGCCTGCCAGTACATATATTTTAATGTGGCGGTACGGCCGCGGGTTGCACCTTGACTGAAACTTCGGTTCCCTTGACTGAAACTTCGGAACGGTTTAATTGCTATCGTTTCTATTGATAACATATGAATTTGTATGTAATTAAATTTCGGTAAACGTCTGTCTATATAAAAGCTTTCAACTTGAAAAGTAAGAAAAATTTAGTATAATTAGATAAAATTTTGACAAAATACTACAATTGTTGTTGATTGTTCGTGGGCCGTATGCGGCCCGTGCGCCGCGAGTTTGTCAGGCCTGCTCTAAAGAGAGGACATATGACAAAACTATCTAATCATACAGTAATGTGTAAGGACAGAATGGGCAACTATGACGTCAAAAACAATTCCTACTAAAGCTACATGTTAGCTGATTAACTGACTGACATATAGACAGGGTTGCCATACCGTACGCATATTTCCAAAATGTTTCCGAATTCGAACCACAGGGCTTTTTCAGCCAATCACAGCAGCGGAAATCTGCGGGTTGTCGTTACGTCACGTCTAGGTTGCTAAGCGGTTACTTTGACTTCAGTATTGTCGACGTTGCAAGTTTTATGTCAGTTTTGAATGAAAAAAAAAACGTTTTTACAAGTCGGAACATAGTGAAGACTGATGCATTTTGGATGTTTAAACTGAAGGTAATGTTTATTAGGTTAAGTATAGCAGTAAATTATACACACATAATTTTTATTGGGTGTAAAATCACTTTTGTGCAATATATGCTCCATTAATGTTAGATTATACACTGATACTTTTTATTAAGTCTGAAATAGCTTTTGTGCAAAATATTTTCTATTATTAATGCTATGTGTTTGTTTAGGATAGCAACGCAACCCCTTCAATCCATCAATGTCAAAATTTTACTTTGTATATTTTTTACTTTGTATATGATGAGCACTGCATGCAGGAAAGTTTGCATGGCATAAAAACAGTGTATTATGCCTCATTGTCTCTAGTGCAAGCACCTATGATCAACGCAATTGAACACATGCATGCCATACCTTGGGATCAACAAACTGTTCCTAACCTACGGAGATGAATGGTTTATAATTGTACACAGTGCAGTTCTAACATAAGTGTACACTAGGCCTGCCAGTTGCATAGTTGTTCCAATAACTCCCCGTATTTTCAGTTTTGAATGTTGTTCTGTGCCACCAATGTATATGTTATTTTTATTGTGCATGTTTTTTTTCTGGAATTTTGTCATAAGTTTACAATAAAACAGAAGCGATTTTAAATAGCAAATTGAAGTAGTGTGCTTGAGAACAAATGCAGGATTAAGAAAAACTACTACAGTATAAAGTAAGTTATGAGAAGATTTACTTGTGCTAGCAAATTTATTGTTTTTCTTGTGACATTGAAATGATAATAGTCCCAAAAGAGTTGTACAGAATAGCTACCATCTAAAACTATGCAGCAGTGTCAGAAATTTATTTTCCTTATCTCACCTGATGTGAGCAGCTTTTTCTCAGATATTTTATTTTTCTTGTTTACACCAGTTTTTTTTTGTTGATTTATAATCACATGTATAAAACAAAACACCATTTTACTTACAATACTCTAAATTAGGGTAAGCAAGCTTGGGTAGTATTGACAGCACTCTATATTACCAGTCATATTTGTCAACAAGTTAAATTAGTTTGTCTTGACCTTGCTACACAGGCTATTTATTTTCCTTCATGGTTTATATTAGTTTATTTATTTGCAACTCTTTTTTGGAACAAACAGTTGTACCTAAATTAAAACACTATATCACTCATTTCAACAGTCCTCCAAAAGTTTGTTTATTATGCATGCAGTAACCACAGTTAAAAATAATCAGTCAACACAGTTCTATAAAGTAGATCCAATGATAATCTATTGGTATAACATTCTCCATGATAGTCAATATGTTTACTAGTACAATAACTTTAGTTATAGCTAATTGTCAAGCAAATGCTATTTAACTTGGAGTGCTTGATGTCTCTGATCTGCCTTGCCTTTTCCTGTAGTCCATCCCTTCTCAAGGTTTTATTTGTTTTGGCAGCGCAAATGCTCTTCCTCGATTCCACACATACAGGCCTGAGCTCTAGTGGCTTAAGGCACCATAAGCTATAGGTAATCACTTTGGAGCATGGAAAAGTAAATTCTAATTGTTAAACAACAAATATGATTATGCATCCATGCAGGTTCTGGAATAGCAAATAGGTAATAATACAAAAATACACGGAAAAGCTGCAGAAAAAGAGTAAAACACAAAAGGAAATGAATTTTTGTACCAATCATACCAAGAAAATATATCATTTTAATGTCAGTACCAAAAAAAAACAATGTATTTTGCTCCCAGCATTGCGGCTGCCAATTGAGTTTCTTCCAAATGAATGAAGTGCTGATCTTATTTGTGCAACAAAATGAGCAGAAGAGATAGAGTTCTTAAACCTTTCTAATGCTTCATTAGTTTTCTTTTAATGAAAGTCACTAGAGTGCTTGGTCTTTATAAGCTCAGAACGCTATTAAATTTAAGAAAAGTTCTCTGCAGTGTAGTCTGGACACTGGTTTATGTTTATGAGGGTCCAGCAATGCCATCAGACAATGAAGTGGGTGGATTGATTTCCATGGCATTTGAACAGCCACCATGATCTTGTGTAGATGTGTGGTGGCCAAATCACTAATGAATTCCACAGATGGGGCCTGCTACTGACCAAAAGCAACGCCTACATACATATGCTTCTGAGGTGCTGATCCCTGATACATCCCCAATTGGACTACCACATAACAGGACTATAAGTGAGGCATTAGTCTGGTCCAGATTGGTTGTAGAAGCCACAAACACCACCTCAGAAGATTGTAACATCATTTTGTCGATTCTTTCCATGATCGGACTTACAATGGCACGAACATAAAATCCTTTAAATTGCTAAAGGCAGATCTTAGCCTCAGATTTATCGGCATACTTCTGTATAGCACAAAACAAATTTATACCACTTGATGCCCCAAAGTTATATTTACGCCACTGATCCCAGAGATAGTACATAGAGCAGGGTTTTGGATTATGGCAGTTGTTAGTGACTGCTGCACTTATTCCATCTGTAACAAGCAACTTGGTCTCATGGGTTTGAACTTTTTAATGCTTGAGACACTAACAATCATTGCCAAAATTTTTTTGTAGATTCACTGATCTTTAGCTAACCAAGGTTTCCGGCAGCTTTAAGTAAGTGATTGTGGTTAACTGTCATACACGGATGAGTAGAAACCAACTTATCTGATGTTTAGTTGACTTGGTGTAAAGTTTGATCTTAACATCCATAGACACAGGACACAAAGTGTTGAATTTGATGCACCAATTTCATGTTGGCAAAACTGATTAAGATGGCATTTAAAGGTTTCCCCAAAATATTTTAGGGTTGAAAAATGTTTGGCATACATTCCAGCTAGTACTAGAAACTACACAAAAAGACTCAAGCCACTCGTCCCAGTCTTTTGCTGATTGTAAGGTCAATCTAAAAACCATTTCTTCATTTCCTTTTGTTACTAATTTTCCTTCAAGTTCCACAATTTGCTGCATGCCTTCAAGTTCCGCAATTTGCTGCATGGAATCCACTTAACAATATCCGATAATTATTTACAAAAAAGCTTGTGATTAATTATTAAAAATGCCTTTTAAAATGGTTTTCTTTTAGTAATACAATTATAAAACCACGCACAACCTTAACTTACAAATATAGTAACTCAAGGCAGATTGACTGGTTACGACGCAAGCTGTCTTCTGATTGGTTCAATGAGTCGACTACGCTGATTTGTTAAAAAGTCGCATGACCCGGGAAAACCCGCCTTTGTGATTGGCTTAAAAAGCCCTGTGGTTCGAATTCGGAAACATTTTGGAAATATGCATACCGTACTTAGTTCTATGATTTGTCCTTATTTTGAAGGAAAACAACTCAGAAAAAAATATTGTCCTTTTTTCTAAGAACTGTCCTTGTTTTTGATTTGAGTCCTTAAATTGTCTTGTTTTGAACAATTACAAGTCAAATCCCTGCTACAATTAAAAGTAAACCTGGACTTGAGCTGTCGTGAAATGCACGAAGTATTTTCTACAAACAAGGAGTTGCTAGAACAGATTTTTTCAGGCAAAAAAATGTTGCACGTGATATGTCATGGCTCGTATAAATGCAAAGATTTGTTCAAAACCGTTTGTTTCGTTTCGACAAAAAAAAGCTGTTGGACTTGTCCTTATTTTGGAGTCCATGACGATGGCATCCCTACATATAGGTGTAACCGTACTACTGTGGTGTAACTCAGTGTTGCCAACGTGGTTTTCCCCACCAATTGGGATGGTTTGTGACAACGAGTTGCGGGTTGAGATCCCGGATTTCTGGTTGCGTTTTTGGCTTCTGTCACAAAGCCTTTTTTGCAAGAAGTGAAATAAAATTGGGCTCATTTAGACTTGTTTTTATTACACCTTGCCGTTGCGATATTTGGCTCGGTTTAACAACCAATGTTGCGTTTTTAAAAACATTACTTGGTGTAACTAGGCTTATCACTTTTAAGTTTCCAAGTTAGTATTAAGACAGTACGACTTAGAATCAATTGATTGAGCAGTATCTGACCCTCTGACAGGCAACATACTTAACGACGATCACTGTTATTGTCCAAGTACAACTCTAATTATGGAAACAGGTTTCCAGAGAAACAGAATCAGTCGTTAAAGGTTTAAGAATATATATTTCGCCTATTGGCATCGTCAGTTCTGTAAAAGCGAGAAAAAAGCAACAATAAAATGAAGATAAAACATCAACAGGCTAAAAACCAACACCCAAACCACTTCACAGGTGGAAAGGCGCTAACTGTACGCGTATGGGTCTGGCAAGCAATGACGCCCAAACCCGCGCACCAATCAAGTCTTATCAGAGACGCGGATGAAACGCGCCTAGCATTCGAACGGGCACAATAGGAGATAAGAGGCAAAGGAGGGCGCAACGATAACGAAAGCAGATGAAACAACATAAACAAAATACAAAAATGCGACATACGAGGCAACCAATAAATTGACTATCTGATTTTAGACAGTATCATACGCTGAATGTTGATAGTAGCGCCGGTTAATTTTAGCCATTTGGCTTCAGCCTGGTCCAACAGGGCGGCATCAGGACACTCAGCAAACGTTACTTTGAAACATTCAGCCAGGTCCGGTTTTTTTGAATACGCGATGGCGTGCTTGAATGCGTAATGTTGGCTAAGTGACGCATTGTCACTGTGTTGATTGAAGCTGTCTAATTGGAAGGAATTCCAGGTCGTACGATGGCCCGTCCAACGTGTACAGAATTTATTTTTGGTTTGGCCGACATATTGGCTGCTGCAGAGCAGACAGGTTGCCACATAAATCCCGTAATTCTTGCAAGTGAGAGACTGCTTTAGTAAGATGTTCCGTCCGTGCTGAGTTCTAAGGCTACGTTGTTCTGTCACCGTAGACTTGTGGTTGCCATAGTGACCACATAATGCACATTTTCCACAAGGAGCCGATAATCCGTTGTAGTTGTCGACATTGTGCGCCAGGCGTCTGTAATTAATAAGAATGTTTCCCAATGTGAGTGGTTTTTTAAATACTACTCTTGCTTGGGGTTTTAACGCCTTTTCCTTTGAAGAAAGCTTTATAAAATGTGGGAAAGCAGTTGCCCAAGGAATAATATCTTTATCCGCATTAGCAGAAGTTGGGAATCTTTCAGTCCATCCTTTTGCTGTACTGATGCAGGTTTCAGTGATATTCTTTGGGAACGACGAGTTGGCACATTTTATTTCCAGTCGCGCCAAGCTTTCTAGAAAATGCTCGTCGCATTCATTAAGCCGTCGGATTCGCGATGCTTCTCCCAAAATAATGGCACGGAAAATATGGGAAGGGTGGTGCGATGCGCCGTGAAGAAAGCATCTATTTGCCGCTGTGTCTTTGATGTGGTCACTAGTAAAAAAACCCAAAGTCGCTGCATTGGAGTGGATGTGCAGGACGTCCAAAAATTCCAGCTTTCCCTCCCTCTCCTTAGGGTCCAGGTCTTTTGTTGCCAAAATGTTTGGCAGTAGGTCCGGGTGTTTTGTGGAAGCGACAATCAGTTTTTTTAACTCCAATCGTATGGAAGAGAAGTTCCACAAGTTCCGTGACTCCTGAAAACATTACCAAAACCATTACTGACGAGTGCGATCGATTCGTCATTAGTTTGTTTAATCTCGGAATCATAACAGAGGAACTTCTCTTCCATACGATTGGAGTTAAAAAAACTGATTGTCGCTTCCACAAAACACCCGGACCTACTGCCAAACATTTTGGCAACAAAAGACCAGCGTACGTCTATCCGCTCTTCAAAACCCACAAACTTACTCCTGATCGATTACTTTCATGCAAGATTGAGGAAATTCCTGTACGGATGGTTAATTCAGCAGGCAACACATTTTGCTCCCGTAGTACAGCAATGCTGGAGCATTTATTAAGACCCATTAGCCTAAAGTACTGTCACAGTATCGTGGATGAATACTGTGGGGACCGCCGGCAATACTTGCTTGATCTGGAAATGTGGAAAACTTGCGCAGTTAAGAAGGGTATCATCAAAGGTGACGAATTGTACATTGTTGCAGCAGACGTGATTGGGCTTTACCCAAACGTTAACAGAAAACTGGTGAAGAAGTCACTAGCACACGCA